>NW_021703783.1:29923757-30523757 GCF_005190385.1 Monodon monoceros
ATGCATCTAATTATAATTATCCTATAAACCTTAAATGAATTTCCCTAGTCACTTTGATTAGAGCATATAGAAATATGTGAGTGTTTTAAAAAGATTAGTCATTTGTAGAAGCCTACCTAGTACTGAAGATCAACATATTCAAAATTTATTTTCTTCTAATTTGTATTTTGCTTTTTGTTAAATATTTAATAATATATAAAGGATCAATGCTGGCTTCTTTATGTAAAGGGAGAGAAGAATAGAGGTGGCCTTTCTGGATTTATTTATTTATTTATTTATTTATTATAATTATTTTTTCTTGGTGATATCATTGGTGGTACTTTTATGTTTGCTTTAGTATGAATAGAAATAACTTTGGATTATTTCTTAACTTCAAACATTATGGGACTTGTAATTTATGGCTTTGCCTTTATTAATAACTACTGGAAAAATTACCCACTTTGAGGTATTAAAAGTTTCATTGAGCAAAAGTCACAACTTATTAAGGTTTTTTACATTCCATTCTTTCTTGAGATGATGGCTCCTGTTTCCTTTGTTAGTTTTTATTTATAATGTAATTCCTTTCTTCCAGTAGATAAGATCTTTATCTCCATAAACCAAAATAATTGTCCCCATTTAAATTTTATATTAATTAGTAGGTGGTCATTTGAATGCTTTTCTTTATACAGAAGCCATTAAGATTTTATGTTTTTTTTTTAACATCTTTATTGGAGTATAATTGCTTTACAATGGTGTGTTAGTTTCTGCTTTATAACAATGTGAATCAGCTATACATATACATATATCCGCATATCTCCTCCCTCTTACATTAAGCTTTTAATTGGGACAGATATTTGTAATTCATAAGTAAAATTTCAAAGCAAAGCCTATGATCTAATTTGTTAAACAGGATTACAGAGTGTATCTATTTCTATTATTATTGCCATTTGAAGGAACTTTGAAAGTTATCTACCCCACCTTCCTTTCAAAGTAATATCTTACATAGAGCCTGCTGATTATGCCAAGGTACTTAGTGACATAAATATTTTTAAGCCCTGTTATCGTGAGGTCACAGGCTTCAGCAGCTATCACTGACATGCTGAACTGTGAAGAGATCAAGTGGAAAACTGTATTTCCTTTGTGTAAGGTGTGTACGTTATATATGGAGAATTTAAGATTTTTTTTTTAAAAATTGGGCCTTTGAGAAGTGATTAGGTCAGTGATCAAAAAGCCCTCACAAACGTGATTAGCGCCCTTTTGGAGAGGCGCTAGGAAGCTCTCTTTCGCTTTCCACCATGTGAGACAAAAAGATCACCATCTATGAGCCAGGAAGTGAGATTTACCAGACACCAAATCTGCCAGTGCCTTAATCTTGGACTTCCTAGCCTCCAGAATTGTGAGAAATAAATTTCTGTTGTTTATAAGGCACCCAGTCTATGTTATAGTAGTCCAAATGGACTAAGACATCATTCATCTCCAAATATCTTCAAATAATTCAATGATTCCAATACTTTCTATGCTTGCCTTATTTAAATATGGCAATACACATAGAGATATTTCCACAAATCAGCCAATCAAAACAAAATATGTGGAACATTTCTAACCACATCTAACTCAAATTCATTTTTTAAATTAAGAAGGGTAAATCAATATAGAGAAATCTATAATTTTAATTCATCCAATTAATAGACCAGAGAGTGTTCAAGTAACCAAAGATTGGTCTGCATTAAAATAAAAATTGGAAACAACAAGGTCCTACTGTGTAGCACAGGGAACTATATTCAATATCATGTGATAAACCATAATGGAAAAGAATATATATATATATAAAAGAATGTCTATATGTGTATAACTGAATCACTGTGCTGTACAGCAGAGATTGGCACAACATTATAAATCAACTATACTTCAATTAAAAGATTTATATTAAAAAAATGGTAGTTTAAACCTAATTTCTAAAATAGGTCAGGGTATAATTCAGAGAGAATGTGAATGCTGTGTAAGTGAAAACTAGAGAATCTGAGGATTGTGTAACCAACTACAAGGGATGTGTATTTATTTTACACAGGATTTATTTTAATCTATCAAATTCAGAAATGTCAGTGAAATGATAAATATTTCATGTATTTTTACTGGTAAGAATTTTAGATTTTTCTCTGGTTTGTATTATTTGTTTGTTTGTTACCCCATCCATCTTCAGCATTAATATCTTCTAAAGGGTACCTACTTTCTTGTTCATTTGCTGTAAGGATTAAATAAGTTAATTATGTGAAATGCTTCAGATATACAAAAGCTATAAAGAGAATATAATACATATCAAAGTATTCACGGTGAAACTGAAAAGATAGAGCATTATAAATCATTTGAAACATAAATGTATTCATCCCTAACTACATTCACCTCTTATCTTCTGCAGATATAGCTATTTTTAAAATTTCAATATTTATCCTTCTCATGCATGCTTGTATTCATTTACTGCAGGGGTGTAAATTATTAAACAATATATGGAAATGGTTTCAAATTTTATAATGACTAAGTCCAACTATATTCAGTACCCCAGCTTTTAATGATAAATATTACGTTTGTGTAAGTCATCAGATTTATTATATGAAGTTCTGGCTCCTTTAATTTCACTACTCTCTAGTATTCTATTTCATGAATGAAACAAATTTCTTCATCTATTCTCTTACTGATGTTTATTTATATTTGTTTTCAAAATTTTACTCTTTCATAAACTGCTACAGAAATAATAAAATGATGAAAGTAATTTAAACCCTTTTCTCATACTTACTATGTTTTAGCCACTGTTCTAAGTAATTTACATATATTAAATCATTTAGTTCCACAGCAGTTTTTTAAGTATTAATATTTTATACCACATACATATGAGGAAACTGAGTCAACATCACAGAACTAGTATATGATGTTGCTAGAAATCAAATGAGACAATTTGGCTCAAGAGTCAGTTCTCTTAACCATATAGCACTTTAGGCACACAACTGAGAGCAGGTCTAAGACTGGCTGTCAGTCCTGTCTGCAAGTTAGAACCATCTAGGTGCTTAATTAAAAAGGACATGTACCCAGTCCTCTCTCTGGATCAGTTGACTCAAAATGTCTCGGGATAGGATCTGTAGATAAATATTTTTTAGTCTTATTTTAAATTAAATTTTTATTTTGAGGTAATTGTAAATTTACATGCAGTTGTAAAAATATAATACAGAGCAATCCCATGGACCATTTACCCAGTTTCCCCCAATGATAAAATCTTGCAAAACTATAGTACAATATCACAACCAGGATTGACATTAATAGTGTCAAGATACAAACATTTCCATCACAACGAAGATCCCTCCTATTGCTCACCTATAGCCACACCCATTTCCCTCCCACTGACTCCCCTCTTAAGCCTGGACAACTCCGTTCTCCATTTCTATAATTCAGTCATTTCAAGAATATTATGTAAATGAATTATACAATATATAACCACTTGGAATTGAGTTTTTTCACTTAGCATAATTGTCTGAAAATTCATCCAGGTTGTTGCCTGTATCAAAATAGCTTTTTCCTCTTTAATTGCTAGTGGTTTTTCATGGTATGGATGTGCTGCGGTTTGTTTTGTGTAACCATTCACCTGTTGAAGGACATCTCCGTCATTTCTAGTTTTTTGGCTGTTACATATAAAACTGTTATGAATAATCACTTAAAAGTTTTGCTTGAGCATATATTTGCATTCCTCTGGGATAAATACCCAGGAATACAACTGCTGGGTCATATAGTAGTTATGTGTTTAATTTTTTAACTTCTGAATAGCCCTCATGTGAGTATTTTCATAGTTTCTCATAATTTGGGTATCATTATGCTAGGGTTTATACCTAGGAGTGACATTTCTAGGGCATAGGGCATATACAGTTTCAACTTTACTAGAATTTGACAAATTGGCTTCCAAAATGAAAGTGACCATTTATATTCCTGTGTGTGAATCTGTTGCTCACTCTTCATCATCACCTGGTATTTTCAAAATCTTAAAATGTTTGCAGATTGAAGAGTGTTTAATGACATTTTACTATGGTTTTGTTTTGCACCAATCTACTAGTGAGATTAAACATCTTTCTATACATTTATCAACTTTGCAGCTTTTTCTAAGCTTCCTGGTCAAAGTCTCTGCCCAATTGTCTATTTCTTTTTTTTGTCTTTTTCTATACTAATTAGTGTGACTTTTTTAACATATTCTGGACATGAAACTTTAATTAGTTATATGAATTGCAAATAGGTTCCTCTGAGCTGTGGCTTTTTTTAATTTTTCTATTTTGTTCATGGTGTCTTTTGATGAATAGAAGTTTGTGGGTTTTTTTTTTTTTTAACATAGCCAAATTTATAATCTCTTTTCATTGTGATTTGTGCTTTTATTTCTTTAAAAAAATTATTTCCCCTTATGAGGTCATAAGTATCTTTCTATATTTTTCTGGAAGTTTTATGCTTCAGATGTATTTAAAGAAAAATTAAAAGAAAATTAAATGTGGAATTAATGTGAGGTTAGACTAATCATCCATTGCTTGGATCATCAGTTGTCCCAGCTCCCAATTATTAAATGATCCTTCTTTCCCCTACTAGTTGCAGGAATATTTCTATCATTGATCAGGTCTCCTTGTATGGTGGGTCTGCTTATGGACTTTCTATTTGGTTCTGTTGGCTTATTATTCCACCCTGGCACTGTTACTATGTTGACTTAATTCTTATAATATTATAATAAATCGTGGATATGCTGAAGTAAGGACCCCACTTATTTCTTTTATTTTTACTGGATTATAATTGCTCTACAATGTTGTGTTAGTATCTGCTGCACAGCGAAGTGAATCAGCCATATTCATACACACATCCCCTCCCTCTTGGAGCTCCCTCCCCCCATCCCACCCAACTAGGCCATCACAGAGCATCGAGCTGAGCTCCATGTGCTATACAGCAGGTTCCCACTAGCTACCTATTTTACACATAATAGTGTATTTATGTCAAACCTAATCTCCCAGTTCATCCCACCCTCCCCTTCCCCCACCATGTCCACATGTTTGTTCTCTACACCTGCCTTTCTATTCCTGCCCTGCAAATAGGTACATCTGTACCATTTTTCTAGATTCCATATATATGTGTTAATATATGATATTTGCTTTTCTCTAATATATGATATTTGCTTTTCTCTTTCTGACTTACTTCACTCTGTATGACAGACTCTAGGTCCATCCACATCTCTACAAATGACCCAATTTCACTTCTTTTTATGGCTAATATTCCATTATATATATGTATCACATCTTCTTTATCCATTCATCTGTTGATGGACATTTATGGAGGTTCCTTAAAAAACTAAAAATAGAACTACCATATGACCCAACAATCCCACTACTGGGCATATACCCTGAGAAAACCATAATTCAAAAAGACACATGTACCCCAATGTTCACTGCAGCACAATTTACAATACTAATTTCTTTTTCAAAATTGTTTTGACTATTCTTAGTTGTTTGATCTTTGACATAGGTTTTAAAATCATCTTACCATATTCTCTACTAAATAGTGTTGATATTTTGACTGGAATTGTACTGCAATTACAGACTAATTTGGGAGAAAATTGAAATCTTTAATATATTGAGTTTTCCTATCCAAGAACATTTAATACTAACTCTAAATTTAAATGAGCTCTTCTCCAAACTCTTTTAGAAAAGTTTGCAATTTTCTCCAGAAAGGTTTCACACTACTTTTGTAAAAATATTATCCTAGATGTATAATAGTTTTTTTGTTAACGTAAATATTATTTTTATGACATTTAACTACTTGCTGCTTGTCTATAGGATTGCAACTAATTTATATATTTGATCTTATAGAAAAATTGCTGTACTATTATTAGCTATAGTTAGTAATTTTTGTTTTAGATATTTTTTTGCAGACAGTCATACTCTGAATAATGATGGCACTCTTTCATCCTTTCTAGTTGTTCTGTCTTTTATTTTTTTCTGACCTAATGGCTCAAGTCTCAAATATAAAGTTGCATAGAAGGCGTAGAAGCAGACATTCTGACTTATTCTTGACATTAAAAAAATTATGTTAATTCACCAACCTCTTTCTTTGATCACACTTGAAGGTAAAATACAGTGTCTATCTCAAGGTAAAATTAAATTTTTTTACTCTGAGGATTTTTTTTTATCACCAACCTTTTATTTTTAATTTTGAGTATAAATGTTATTTCTAAGATCTTGGAAAACATGAAATAGCCACAGGTTAAATACTGCTAGCATGGGTTTCCCTGGGGGTGCAGTGGTTGGGGGTCTGCCTGCCAATGCAGGGGACATGGGTTCGAGTCCTGGTCTGGGAAGATCCTACATGCCACGGAGCAGCTGAGCCCATGTGCCACAACTGCTGAGCCTGCACACCTAGATCCTGTGCTGCACAGCAGGAGAGGCCACCGCAGTGAGAAGCTCGCACACCACAGCGAAGAGCGGCCCCCACTCACCGCAACTAGGGAGGGCCCGCGCGCAGCAACGAAGGCCCAACGCAGCCAAAAATAAAAATACATAAAATAAAATAAATTTTAAAAAATGTTAAAAAAATACTGCTAGCATTAGTTAGTGAAAAAACATAACTTATTGTTTAAGGTTTTCTAATTGATGATGCATACTACTAGTTTACTAGGAAATTAATATTATTCATTCATTTTCCTACCTTTGTTTTCTAGATATAGCAGATGAGAGAAAAAACAATCTAAATGCTTAAGCAGTGTTCACTCTCCTACAGCCAAATTAAAGGAAGTGTATTTTTCTAATAATATGTTCATTGACTTGAAATCAAAATAATAGGGATGCTTTGAAGAAAAAAAACACTTTTTAGAGTAAACTGAATATAAAATGACATTTAAACTTTATAGAATCTCATGGAAAACTTGAAAGCATTGAATGATATTCACATCCTAGAAACACGTATTATCTTCTGCTAAATTTGACTAATCCATCAATATAGCCACCTTTATTCTCAAAGTTTTTTTTTTATTTTTTATGACACTAGAGCCAACAAAAATAAAGCATAATGCCAGAGTATGGGAAATATAATTAAATTATTACAGAAATTTTTAAAATTTATTACAGTTATTTAAATATTTTAATATGTCTATTCCTATACCAAAACATTTCCTACTAAGTGTATGAACTGAACATATATTCGCTGTTAGCTTTTCTTTTCCTACCTGCTGCAAACAGAGATTTCTCTGGTTTGTCAAGACAGAAACATAATTGTATTATCTTCCTCTATAGGAAGCATATTATTTTCCTCTTTTAACAAAACTTTAATAGAAGAGCTTTGTGATGCTATCATTTTCATGAGTTTAGTCTATTTATAAAGGAACTGATAAATCCAATGTGTTTGCCTCTGTGCATTATTTTTCTTGAAAATTTAGCCTAGATAATTATGAACTATTTACCTATATAAAATGTTTTGAAGCTTAAAATTTCAAGTGTATCTTAATTTTCTATTGAAATTTAATCACCTGGTTTTGAGTTGCTCTAAGAACTGAATTTCACCAATATAGTTGTGAATGTGAATTCTCTTTTTTTGTGACCTTGTTATCATGACAACTTCACTTGTTTCCCTTTCATCAGCCCTCATCTGCCAATGTGCCGTGATAGCTACCCTAACATTTAAGTTTAATTCTCCTGCTTTGGGATCTGTGAAGGTCAGGGATATTTAATTAGAATTTTCCATGTGAAAGTTGAAACTTTATACCTTGAGTATCCTTGCAATTGCTACTCTGCCTTTAGTAACTATTCCAGGTTAATAGGTTAAATGATGTGTTCAATTAAATAGACTTATGAATGATTAACAAATACAACCACACCATCTTGCTATAATTCTTTAAAATTTTAATTTTAATCAAACACTGGTTTTTCACCCTAGAATTTCTTTTTGTGAAAGAATGAACGTGAGAAACCTAAACATGTTTTTAAGTCTTTCCATTCAAAGGAAGAAATCATCTTAATCTTTATGAAGTTGACATGGTTAATGCACTTTCTATCAGTTAATGAGATTTGTTCACACTATTTAGCTTCCTGTGAGATTTCTTAGGTTAATTTTTTTGTACTCCATCTAAAATTAATAATAATATGAAAAAAAATCAACATGACTGGGGACTCTGAAGGTTGCTAAGGTCAGAACTCTCAGCCTTGGTTTATTCAGAGATTGATTAATAACTAACTGTGCCTTGGAGTTGGCTCATGTGCAGGAATTAAATCAATGTAATGGTTTTTCAAGTTGAGATTTTAAAGTACCAAGATGACCTTAATCACATGTATTAAATCACTTATCAAATATTATACACAGCACATTTTGCCCTTTTCTTCATCTAATTAGTATTTTATTTACTATTTCTCTGAAAGATTTTCTTATATTCTCCCCACAATAAAGAAAGTTCCATTTCTCTGGTATATGTTCTTTGGAATCTCTTAGCTTATTAAAAAATTCTGAGAAAACAACAAAGATCCTGCTGCTAGAAGAAATAACAGATATGGGATTCCCAAGAAGAAAAATAGTTTATGTCACCCCCAGAGTGTTTCTCTTCTCCTCTCTCCTTTCTTTACATTTATGCAAAATAAATCTAAGGGTTGGAGATTAAGAGCAAGAGGAGAAAATCAGGAAAGGAGTGAGAAGTTTAGAATTGAGGAAGCGACTAGTGTTACCACCCCAAAATAACAAGACATATGTTCCAGGAAGCAGGAAGGGATATAGAGAAACTAGCTGAAGGATGGACTAAGAGAATCCTCTCAGTCTTGTTCTTGATTTCCCATGTATAGGAGGAAAATACAGTTTCCTATAATAAGAGAGAATAAGAGGGTCATAGAGATACATAATTTTTTGTTAAAATTAATTCTACATATATTGTGACTTTTACCTTGAATACAACTTTACTTCATGGTTTGTTCATCTGTTGGGAATTTTCAATTTTGTAACAAGAAAAAGAAAAAATAACAGTTAACTCTGTAGAAGCAAGAAATTCTTAGTGATAGTTGTATGCTATATGAAAATAAATAGGATTATCATCAAATAAACTGAATACAGATTGTAAAAATACCTGTAATTATACCTGTGCTCTGGGGAGCTAACACATGTAAGGAACACAGTGTAATACAGAGTGTTCTCCTTAGGAACAAATTTACTTGGGGTGAGAAGTATTCAGAGATAAAGTAAAATTTATGCAATAGAGAGATAAGACAGAATAGCAATAAAGAAAAGGCAAATTATTTAGCTATTGCATACTGAGTATATTCATTAATTCAACAACTATTTGTTGTTGAGTATCAAAAAATCCAGAGTCAACTAGATTTTAGAGGTTGAAAGATCATTGTGAGCTATAGGATTTAGGAAGTCTTTTAAGAGAAGAATTATCTTTTTCTGAGTTCTTATGGGTAAGTTGGTTAGAAGAAGTGGGAGAGCATTCTTTCTGAGTATGTGTACATTTACTGAATAAAGCAAATTCATTGCGTTCTCAGGGTTTAGTAGCAGTAAATTACTTTGGCTAGAATGCAGTGTACAAATAGATTTGTGTTAAAATAGAAGTGAAAGTTCTAGAAAAGACAGATTTTAATCACTAGCCAGGATATTTGCAATTGGTGTTATGGGCAAAAATGAATCTACTCTCAAGCAAGTAAGTGGCATCGTGAAAGAGTGTGCATCACTTAGAACAGAAAACCCAACTACAGCTGACTGAAGAAGGGGTTTGTCTGGAACATATCACTGAAAAATTCAGAGGTAAACAGGGCTTCAGGAATATCTTGGGAGTAATTTAATTAGGAGTTAGTTTTTATCCTTGTCTTGACATTGTTTTCATTCTCAGGCTCCATATCGTAATTTCCTTCAGTTTTAGGCTCACATCCTCCCAGGATTAAGTCCAGTAGAAAAGAGAGATAAATATCTAACTCCTGAATAATGTTACTGTATTTTATGCTTGAAACTTCTAGAGTCACAAACTTATCTCTGAGCCAATCATCGTGGCTAAAAGGACAGAATTATATAGATTTACCAGGTGTAGGTCACAGACCTATTCTTGAACCATACCTCCTGTGAATAAAATCATTCAATAATTCATTATTATGAGTGACTGGGCTTAGAGCCTGTGTACCATCCCCGCTTCCACATGAATCAGAATCAAGAAAGGCTTGTTTCTCAGAGCAAATTTCTTCTTGAGGGAGAGAGGGAGAATGGAATGTGAATTTTGGTGCCAAAATACCACTCCAGGATGTTGTTGTAGAGTGGATTGGAAGAAAGAAAGCCCCCAAACAGGAAGACCAAATACCATTGACATAAATTATATGAATCCAATCTATATAAATTGGAATGGAAAGGGTAATATCAATATGCAAAATTTTTCAAGGATGACTTGGTATAACTTGTTAATTGATTAGCTACCGGTGGTGACGAAGGTGGTGGTGGTGATGGTAATGATGATGATGATGATGATGGTTAGCTTGTTGATCCATTAGCTGTTCCAATAGTTGGTATTTTCATAGTTATACATGATTTAGAGTTATACTATAGCCCAGAGGTTCCCAAACCTTTTCAAATTACAGCAGCCTTAATATCTGAGTCATTTTTTGTATGTTATCCCTACACCAAAATAAATACCTAAGAGATCTGTTTAATAAGTATTTAGGTCTGAGAAATAATATGGTTGGGTTTCACTCCAAAAATTTTAAATGCCCCATGGGTCCCTTCTTTTTTGAACCATAGCTATAGTTATTGACTTACAAAAGTGTTTCATTACTTCTTAAGAGTAATCAGGAAATCAAAATTAGATAGTACAAGAGTTTCACAGATACTAGTTGAGTAACATTGTGTATAAAGGAGTATCAATCTCACTTATGCAGATCTTAAGTAGGTAATAGGTATATACAATTTTGTCCAATTTTTTTCCCAGTTTAAGTTCTGATTAATAAAGTATGATTAGAAAGTAAAAATTGATAAAACTAATTTTACAAATAAGGCATTTGTAGTTGGAGAAGAAATTGATTTCCTTTTTATATAGTTAGTCTAGACAATTTTGCCCCCCTTTGCAAAGTGTGATTTGTTTTCGGACATGTGAAGTTATTTTTATGCCATTTATAACTTATTGTAAGTTATCAGAGAACAGTTTTCTGTTGGGAATAGATAAAGGATAGGAGGATGGAGCCTCATTACAATGGGCAGCAGGTGGTGAGATAAAGGGGCACAGGGACAGGAAAGATACACAGAAGTAGAGCAAGAATAACTTATGAGTAGCCTGGGTCTCTTCTTAGTTTTCTAAGAGTTAGCCTTGATTATGATTGGATAAGGCAAGAGAAGAGCCAAGTAAGTATCAGGAAAATAGGCATACAGAATGATATATAGAGAACAAGTTGAACTGACAAGCATTTTTAAACCCTTTAAACTCTGTTAGTGATTCTTTTTGATTATTTAAACACATGAGTTAAATAAACCTCATCAGTTTATTTGTGTCCCTTCTTAATTTGATTCAGACTATTACACATGAGAAGAAACGTCATTAACAACAATAAAAGTAGACAACTCTAAAGCATTGTAGAGTGAAAATAAATGGTGTAGTGTCCCAGATGATTTTTGTTTTCAATTCACTTTCCTAAAGAGTTCTCTAACAGACTGGCTGGAATGTGCAACCCAGAAAACTGAGTAATATGAACACTGTTATAGATCTTCTCTCTTCTAAGACCACTGGATCTAAACCTATCAGAGGAAACAATGTCATCTGGACCTCTTCCTCCTATTGCTCACCCCTTAGGATGTGTGCCACATTTAATTGTATGTTAGGGCTCAAAATAATATTCCATCTTCAATAAACCCATGTGGTATGGACACCTTTCTATAGCCAATATAAATATTAACACACAGTTGCACACATAATCTCCTTTTAAAATGCTTTGAATTTAACATACTCCATATTTAGTATAAGTAAAATAGTTTATAGTAAAATGAAGACATTTTAAAACTATTTCTTACTTGCTTTTAACATATGAGGCATTGATTTTTTTATTTGGGGTTCTTTATTGTTTTATTATTTGAACTTTACATTTGACTAATTGTAGCAAATCTGTGTTTAAATTAATATACTTGAGATATGTCCTGGTATCATCTTTCACTCATTTTTTAAGAAACTTTATTCATCACTTACTAAATGCCTTGCACATTGTTAGGGAAACAAACACTGGTACTGTGAACACTGTAATAATGCAGTGGTTTTCAATCCAGGCTCTACTACATTACTATCACCTGGGGAGATTTTAGTCAAGCCTCACTCCAGAAGTAATAAGTTGGGTTTTGAACCCGGGCATTGGTATGTTTTAAAAGATTTCTAGGTGATTCTACCTTGCATTTAAGGTAGAGAGTGAGTGATCTAATGAGAAGGCTGATTTTTTAGGATCAGTGGCTATTTCAGGTCTTGAGAGAAAAACAATAACATAGTTATGGTTTCTGTTCTTTTTCAGTCCAAACCCTTGACAAAGAAAAGTGTTACTGAAATTATATAACTGTGAATGAAAAATTCAAATATATTCCCCCAAACTTAAAGCATTGTAGTATACCAAAGTGAATAAGAGAATGCTAGTGATTACAGAATTGATATTCCTTTTCTCCCTTTGCAGCTGCCTACTAGCCTAATTCACATTGTTTATTCACAGGATGAAAGAAATGTTTTTAGGCATTCTCCACAGAATATTGTGATAGATATGAAAAAGACACTCTGGCTTAAAGAATGTTGCTAAGTAACACAGTTTGCAGATGAAATGTCCTACAGAGCTGTCTATCATCCCATAACAAGAAAGTAAAGTGGTAGCATGTCCTGATTTTAAATGTAGAAAAATAATCTGTTAAAGTGTAACCAAAGGGAATCTGTTATAGTTTCATTTAAATAGTTTCATTTTGGAAATAGTTTTGGTTTATTTATGTTACACTGAAACTTCCAGATATTCTGTGTGTGTGTGTGTGTGTGTGTGTGTGTAAGGATAAAAATGTAAGCATATAATAATACTTTGTCAAAATAATCACTTTTAAAAGAAATACACATAAATGAAAAATAAACTCATCTTAATTTTTGCTTTAATAATAATTTTCTGACAATTAAAATAATATATCCTTTATCACAGGAAAATTTGGATATATGGAAAATATAAAGAAGATAAAGATCATCCATAATGCTACCACATAGAAATAACCATATTTTGGGGTTACTTCTTCATACTTTATTTCCTCTAAATAGTACATGTTAGCTAGGGTTTTTAAAGTTTTTTTTTTCTTTTTTAAAGTATGTTCCCAAGAGAAAAACAAATATCATATATTAATGCATATATGTGGAACCTAGAAAAATGGTACAGATGAACCAGTTTGCAGGGCAGAAATAGAGACACAGATGTAGAGAACAAATGTATGGACACCAAGGGGGTGAAGTGGCAGGGGTTGTGATGGTGGTGAGATGAATTGGGAGATTGGGATTGACATATATACACTAATATGTATAAAATAGGTAACTAATAAGAACCTGCTGTATAAAGAAATAAATAAAATAAAATTCAAAAAAAACAAAAAAATAAAGTATGTCCCCTGCCTTTTAGCAGATAAATTAATTTAATCCATTTACTTTTATTGTAATTTCTTATATACCTTGATGTATTTCTACACTTATTTATTTATTTATTTATTTACTGCCCATACTGTTTCTTTTCTCTTTTTTCTCCTTTCTTGCCTTCTATTTTATTTAAAGTTTTTTTGTACCTTGTATATTTGAGGTCATACTCTATAATATTTACTTCTGCTTTTTCACATAATAGAATAAACTTTCTCTGATTCTGATTCTTATTATTATAAAGCACTTGCAAGCATAATTTTAAGGCCTCCCTAATATTTCATCATATTACCTTATCATAATGTAAATAACTCAAATTAATTATAATAGATTTCTCTGTAGAGAATCACTGTACCAAAATATCTGAACTATTTTAAAACTTTTAATATATAGTACAAAATTATTTTCTCAAAAGATTTTCTTAGTTACTACTTCTTGTAGCAATACAGGAAAATATCAATCATTGTATCTATTCCAACACTGAGTACTATTATTTTTAATGCTGTGAAAATTTGATCAAATAAAATATACATAGCATTTTAAAGAATTTGTATTTTTGATTAGTTTATCAGTCATTCATATTTAGTCTTTCATATACATTTGTAAACATGTCCTTTATCAATTTATCTATTGTGACATTAATATTTTTTTACCTCTGTTACTGTGGGTGCCTTATAGCTGAGCCTGTAATTTTTTGAAGCTTTTCCCATTTGTATTTTCACTTTCAAATTTCTTCATCCCTTTTTGTATATGCAATTTAAAAATTCTTCTTTGTGTTTTCTTCTAGTCAGGGACTGCTACATTTATTTCCTTTTTCTATTAGCTTTTCAAAGTGGGTTTGATTTTTATATTTCAATATTTAATTCATCTGAGTTCATGTTGATGTATGAAGCAAGATTAGAACATTTACTGATTTTTCCATCTAGCTATCTGATTACCTAGTGTGTTTTATTAAATCATATTTCATATCTTTATCTGTTAGTGCTTTAACAAATGGAGAATATAGCAGTATGAAATGTAAGCATGGTTTCAAACTCACATCACTACTTGTTAACACCACCATTTTGGGCAATTTGCTTAATCTATGTGTCTCAGTTGTGTCATCCTGAAAATAAACACAAAGAAAAAGTATAAATCACAGGGATATTATGAGGAGTAAGTGATGTAATGTATCTAAAGTATTGGTACATAGTAAATGCTCAGAAAAATGCTATCTATTATGGAATCTGTATATATTAGAATATCATCACACTTTTATTAATGGAGCTTTATTATAATTTTCTATCTGTTGATATTTTTCTCATTTTATTAGCCTTGGGAAACAATTTGGCACAGCATTTAAGTACATGGATTCTAGAGCTAGACTATCTCAGTGTGAATCTCAATATCCAAACTAATTAACTGTGTGACCTTAGGTAAATTACCTCACATCTTTGTGTTTTAATTTCTCTATTTGTAAAACTGAGATATTTATGGCATTTTTTTCAGAGATTTACTGTGGGGATTAAATGAGAATTAAATATGTTTAAAGTTGTTAGTGGTAAGTGTAATGGTAGCATTAGCTATTATTTGTTTCAAGATGTTCTTAATGACCTTTTCATCCATTTTTATTCTCTAATGAAATTGAGATATTCTGTGAAGTTCAGAGACATCCTTTTTTTTTATTGAAATGTACAGTATTCTGGAAAATTTTAAAAATACTGAGTCTTCTTATCAGGGGAAATGGTATATTTCTTGAATTTTTCAGTGATTCTTTTAGATCTATTAATAGATATTTATAGCTTGTTATTATTCTTCACACTATTTATTAAGAGCATTACTAGGTAATTAATTATGTGTTCTTAATATTGTAAATAGTATCTATTTTCCTTATTTCTAAGTAGTTAATTGTTGGTACACAAGAAAACCATCGTTTGGTTTATATTTATCTTCTGCTTAACCGTTTTGCTGAACTCTCTTAATTGTAGTATTTCATTTAAATCCATTTTCTTTGCTATTCTGGCATATAATCATATTGTATGCAAATAATAGTTTTGCCTTTTCTAATTCTTGAAATCTGATTTTTACTTCATTTTAAACTGTATTTGCTTAAGCTTCCAGAATAGCGCTAAATTCATTGACCAAATATTCAATGGGCATTTTCCATGTTTCAGATACGTGGATAGCACTTGGGATAAACCAACAGACAGCAAAGCCAAAGAGCTTGTCCTCATAAAACTTTAATCCTGTAGTCTTAACATGGTATCAGTCTATCAAATGTTTTATGTGGGTTTACATTATTTAGAGAAGATGTTACATAGCTTCCATTAGATAATCAAAAGAGTTAATGGCCATAAGAAGTTAAAAACCATTAACCTTAATGTATAGCAACAAGTTGTAACCTTAGTTATATACTGATTAATTTTACTTCATGATGATTTAAATGTTCTTATTCTCTATTATAGAATTTTTAAATGTGAAAGAACCTGTATAGTGCTACTAGTTTCCTTATAGGTATATATATTAAAAATAATCCACATTCTCAAAAATCAGTTATTGATTTTCCATAGAAATATGGTAAAGTAACCTATGCAGAACTCCAAAATAACCTAAAAATGACTCTTTATAGATACATTAGTTTAAATGTAAAAAAATATATATTTGAATGTTAAAAGACAATACTGAAAACATAATTCAAGTGCATAATCACGATTGATCACTTAAGCTTCCTAAGAAACATAGGAATAAGTTGGGGTATGATTTTCAATAATAACTTGTGGTTCTAGACAATAGAATTGTAAATAAACGTATTTGATAAAATAAAAAGCAAACAAATAGTCTTGTGTGTGTTTGTTCTTTTTCACATTTCTATTGCTGAAACAGAGAAAAGATAGGAAGTATTTTCTCTAATAAAATTGCCTGATTCATAGGGAAGACAGAGGGCTTTCTCAGGTTTTGATGGAGAGACTATGGGAACACTTTATCAGAGTAAGAGGTGAATAAGCCGAGTGGCTCTCAACAAAAAAGATTGAGCCCTGTGAGAGATGCCTCAGAGGGAAGAGATCACCTTTCTTGATTTAGCAGCTAGGAGAAAACCTTCATGGGAGGGGAATGCATCAGGACAAAGAACAAGTCTCCCTTCCCTGACTGCCTCTCAGTTCACTCCACAATATGCCAGTGAGGGCACAGGTTTGGGCCTGCAGAGATTCGCTTCATGGGGAAGGTCACCTGAAATTTATTTAAAGTATTCTGACTAGAGCTGTAAAAAATTAAAGCATTTAAAAATTCCTTCTCAGGTTATTCTCTGTAAGGGTTCAACCTTGTCTTAGGAAATTCACTTCCTATCTATCCACTTAATGTAGGAGAGAGGTTCATTAAAAGGTTGGTGAGAAGTAGCTAGGCCTACAATAAGAATCTCTGGCCTCATTGGCTGAATTTTAGACCATAATGTGAAGCAGAAAAGACAAAAATTTTGGATATTATGAGTGGTTTAAAACAAAACAAAATTACTAAGACAGTTTAACATGGTGGTACAGTTAGAATGTGATTAAAGAAAGGAAAAGGGCACTTGGTATGTCCTTACTTTTCAGTCTTCAATTTATCCCTTCAGGTATTGTGCAAATATTAGCTAATTATGCTTGTTTTTAGGTCAATAGATTAATTTTGACTTTCAAGGCATTTGTTAATTTATACATTCAGAGATTTTTTTAAATGTTTATTAAGTCCTTCTTGTGTAATTAGACATTATGGTAGCTTCCAGGAGTTTTATAGTTTGCATTTTATATTTAGGTCTGTGATCCATTTTGAGTTTATTTTTTGTGAAGAATGTAAAGTCTGTGTCTAGATTCATTTTTTTTGCATGTGGATACCTCATTGTTCTAATACCATTTGTTGAAAAGATTATCATTGCTGCACTGTAATGCCTTTGCTCCTTGGTCAAAGTTGCCTATGTTTATATTGGTCTATTTCTGGGCTCTCTATTCTGTTCCATTCATCTGTCTCTTTTCTCACCAATATCAGTGTCTTGGTTACTACAGATATATACTAAGTCTTGAAGTGGGGTAGTGTCAGTTCTCTGACTTTGTTTTTCTTCTTCAGTATTGTGTTGGTTATTCTGGGTCTTTTGCTTCTCCATATAAACTTCAGAACAAGTTTGTCAATACACAAAATAACATAAAATAACTTGCTGTGATTGGGATTGGGATTATCTTGAATCTATAGATCAAGTTGGGAAGAACTGACATCTTGACAGTACTGAATCTTCTTCCCTATCTTTTCAACTTTGCATGAAAATTTACTAAAATATTTGTCCAATAAAAGAATAAATTGAACTCCTCCATACCATAGCCATATCTCAAAAGTTTATCTTCCTTCCACAGCTTAACACTGGCCAAATAACCAGCTGGCTAATGAGGTTAAACAAAGTTCTAACACTGAGAGGTTGCATCTTTGCATCAGGCCTGTCTGAGGGTGAAGGATGTATAGATTAGAAGTATTTAGCAGAAGGTGAGAGAAAGAACATAATTACAGTGTAGCTGAACTTACCTCAGGTTCAAAATCTATATGATTATAGATTCAAAATCTATATGATTCAGGTTCAAAATCTATATACACTCCAGAAGGGTCAGGGGAGCTTCTCATTCTCAACAAAACATTGTTGAGGTTCAAAATCTATATGATTACATACACTCCAGAAGGGTCAGGGGAGCTTCTCATTCTCAACAAAACATTGTTTACCAACTAAGAATTTTTACTGTGAAAGACTATATTATTGACTCCTACTCATATAAAAATATTAATTGCAGAAAACAAAAGGGTATCCTCCCATAAAAGGAAACAGACCAACAGAAGAGACAATAGAACCATAACAAAATAATCATTACTATTGGCATTTTTAAGGAAGCCCTGAGGATGAATGCCTATAATAACTGACCAACCTTCTTGTGTATGTCAGGAATAACACCTGATTTAGTTGAGATATTGACTGTCCATTGATGGAAATGCTAATCATTTTTGTGACATAACTTATTCAACAACTGCATACTTATAGTTTCTTAAATGGAAGTTCATTTCTCCAAGGGCAAGAGATTTGCAATCTGATATTTTGTAACTTTTTAGCTGAGCTGTCTGTGAGGCAACTTGCCAACATCTCATTATATAATGTATTTTAAAAGAAATATAAAGGTACTTTATATGGTACTTTTTGTTTCTGCTAGAAGGCTGAGAGGTTTGGTTCAGCAGAATACAAATCATTACAAATACCCTTTCCCAGAAATTCAAGACATCAATCAAAACAAATGTAACAAAAATGAAAACAACTGGAGGGTGAATAAAGAAAAATATGATGGAGTTGAAAACATAATGCATTTATTGATTGGAAACAATTACTTATTAAGATACACAAAATTAAGCATAAAGATTCTGGTTATTGTTATTATTAAAGATTTCAGATATTGTTCAAATACAAATAAAGAAAGAATGGTCACTTAGGCAATTCAAGTAAAAGTATTGCCTTTGCCTGAAGTTTCCTGATTAATTACAAAACCTTCCTTTTCACCTTGACTGTAGAGATCGTTATATGATAGTCATGTAAGGAATTTAATTTTCAAGTGAAATCAAAAATCCCTTAAATGTCAATGATAATTCAAGATTTCGGACAGAAATATGGACATATTGAATTCAACACTGATAGTTAATTAAGACTAAAAGTCCTTGACTAGCCCTGATAAACCTTATATTATGCATTGAAAATTAGTTCACAAAAGAGCAGATACATTTTTGCATTCTAAAACTTGTGAGATCTTTATTCTAAGAAACTGAAACTACACTAATGTTATTTATTAAATCTTCAGAACACCCAAGAAACTGTTTTGTAAATCTTTCTTAAAAATGTTCAGCAAGAAATTTTTTTTTAAAGCATCTTTATTGGAGTATAATTGCTTTACAATGGTGTGTTAGTTTCTGCTTTATAACAAAGTTAATCAGTTATACATATATATATGTCCCCATGTCTCTTCCCTCTTGCGTCTCCCTCCCTCCCACCCTCCCTATCCCACCCCTCTAGGTGGTCACAAAGACTGGAGCTGATGTCCCTGTGTGATGTGGCTGCTTCCCACTAGCTATCTATTTTACATTTGGTAGTGTATATATGACCATGCCACTCTCTCACTTCATCCCAGCTTACCCTTCCCCCTAGCTTACCCTTCCCCCTCCCTGTGTCCTCAAGTCCATTCTCTACATCTACATCTTTATTCCTGTCCTGACCCTAGGTTCTTTAGAACCATTTTTTTTTTTTTAGATTCCATATATATGTGTTAGCATATGGTATTTGTTTATCTCTTTCTGACTTACTTCACTCTGTATGACAGACTCTAGGTCCATCCATCTCGCTACAAATACTTTTGTTTCTTTTTATGGCTGAGTAATATTCCATTGTATATATGAGCCACATCTTTTTTATCCATTCATCTGTTGATGGACACTTAGGTTGCTTCCATGTCCTGGGTATCGTAAATAGAGCTTTCAGCAAGAAATTTTGAACAAAAGCCAAAATATTTCTTTTAACATCATAAAGAAAGTAAATAATTCTGGCAAGAGTGCAAAGAGCTGCAAGATTCCTGCCAATATACAGCTGTAGCTGCTTTGTTCTTTTATTTTATTTTTAAGTCAGTGAGCAGGCCAAGATGGGTGAAAAATTAATCTCAGGTTTATATTTCTGCTGTTTAATTTATCTTCTTTTCATTTCTCCACTGTATAAAACAAATTGATTAGGAGATTCTACCTATTACTGAACTTCAAAAATATTATCTCTGTGCAGATCCCTTCCAAATACCTGTTCTCTCCCCCAGCTTGTCTCCAAATTCTGGTCTCATTTACTTAAGTGTTCACTAAGTATCACCACTCGGATGTCTAATGGGAAACTCAAACTTAGCACATTCAAAAGTAAATTCTTCGTCAATTCACTTTCCCACCAAAACACTACCTCCCCTTTGCCAAATGGAAGCATCTTCCACTCCCATGGGCAAGCCAAGAGATAAGGACTCATCTCTGAACTCTTTCCTTTTGCTCACCTCCTACTTCCAATCAGTGTTAATTTCTCACTGGTCCATACTTGAAGCCAAGGGCCACATATTTTGGCTCTATTAAATCTCTAGGATCTAGCCCAGTGTACATGATAGACACAAATATTTTAAAACAAAGTTGCCTATATAACTGCTTCTACTACTGCTACTGCTAAGTAAATTGCTGATTTTACCTACCTATATTGAAAATTGTATTGGCAGCTGCACTGCATTAGAGAAGTCATTAGCTCTTGGAAGAGAAATGGTATCATTTTGTTCCTCCCAATTAGATAAATGCATGGAATTATCCTCAAGTCAGCGTTAACTGTTTAACAGTGATTCTTGTGCTTTAAGTGTTCTAAATGACAGCAGCTTCATAGCCATTCACAACTGTGGTGCTTTTTCTTTAGTTATCAGCTTTCTTCTGTGACATCTAAACCTTCTGTGGCATTAAACACACACACACATACTCACACACAAGTGCACACACATATATTTATTAATCACACCTTCCATGCAAAGTATTTAATCCTTAATAAGAATATAAATATATGTATAAGGTATGTTCTGTTCCCTAACTTCTAATCTAGTTTGTGGTAATGAGAAATTAACACAAATGTCATGTGTACATTTTTCAAATAATTCTCACAATTGACATATGCTGGAATAACTTGCCCAAAATGGACTAGCTATATGAGTGAGTTCTGACTTTATCCACACTCTTGTCTCTCAATCTCATTGCCTTTTGATAATACAAAAATCTAAAATACTGTGACCATATGTATAAATTTCCCAGGACAGTTTCATAGTCAGATATTTTACTCTACTTATTTTCTTCATAAGCCATCAAGACCTATCAGAAATAGCAGGTTTGGGGCTTCCCTGGTGGCACAGTGGTTAAGAATCTGCCTGTCAATGCGGGGGACACGGGTTTGACCCCTGGTCCGGGAAGATCCCACATGCCACTGAGCAACTAAGCCCGTGCACCACAACTACTGAGCCTGTGCTCTAGAGCCCATGAGCCACAACTACTGAGCCCGTGTGCCATGACTACTGAAGCCCGTGTGCCTAGAGCTCGTGCTCCACAACAAGAGAAGCCACCACAATGAGAAGCCCATGCACTGCAATGAAGAGTAGCCTTCGCTCGCTGCAACTAGAGAAAGCCTGTGCACAGCAACGAAAATCCAATGTAGCCAAAAAGAAAGAAAGAAAGAAAGAAAGAAAGGAAAGAAAGAAAAGAAAGAAAGAAAAGAAGGAAAGAAATAGCAGATTTTGGCAAAGAAACCACTTCTCCAAAATACTTTTTTTTCTCAATCTCTTAAATTGTCTTCAAATGTTTAATAATCAAATGTCCCTATATTCATTTGGAAGTGGCCTTGCATTTGGAAGACAAGCAAGCACATAATAATAAGGTATCAGTGAGTCAAACAGCTGCTCCAAGACTTTAGACAAGGGATAGGACCTCACAGGAGGATATTGTCAGAGGACAGTTTTTCTTACAAAGATGATCTTGATCTGGGTCTTGATAATAGGAGAGGTTTTTGTTTTCTCATCCATAAACTGAGGTTAATAGTAGTGGCTACATTATTGGTTCATGAAAGATTACTTGAGTTAATGCTTAAGCTTCTAGAGCAAAGCCTGGCTTACAAAATGAGAGGTAATAGAGTGTAGACATCTTAACTACTAAGCTAAAACTTATAATTGAGTTTTTTATTTCTGTAACATAGTATAATGTGTACCACGTACAATAGATACTCAATAGATATTTGTTGAAGTGATGGTGTATCACTGATAAATTTTGAAGCAGAGAGTACAAGTAAGTTAAATTTTCTAAAGATAAATTTAATTTTACATTATTCACTAGGTTTCAGATATTTGGATACATGTTCATTAAAATAACAAGTGCATAGGCAAGAGTTCCTCTTGGTAGCAGGGATCAAAGGCAGATCCATTGAGATTGCACTGATTCTTGTGCTTAACTAGACTCAAAGCTTTTGAAGTTTGAAAACTTGCCTCTACTTCTATTTGCATCTGGGGCTTGTATAGGGACTTTCCCATATTAGGTACCCAGTCAGTATTTGCTGACTGATAAGACTTGGGTTTGATACAAAGAAATCATTACTTACATTAAGAGAGAATAAAATTATTATCAGAAGTTATAGATCCCTCTTTTATATTTCAGTTTTTTAATAACCTATATCTTTGTTCTGTAATTTCATATAAATGGAGGGATATCCACTCTTGCCTTACTGGTAATTTAATTACTCTTTGATACAAATTTGAGTAAAAAGGGTACAGCCCTAGACCTTGTTGTCACTATAAATCTGAAACCTTGATTCTGTGAGGACATAAGGATTCAGGAGTTAGGGAGTTTCACCAATATCTGCTCTGGTCATGGAATGCTGAAAAGGAGCCTGAAGAACAGTGTTCTTCAACCAAAGCACTTAGGATTAAACATTATGATGACATTTTCTTTCAGAAAAATTCAGTAATGGAAACTTACTCACTGCCTGTGGAAGAAACCAAAAGTTCAACACACGACATTTAAGGTCCTATAATTTGACGATATTTTCTCCCCACTTATCTTTCTTAAATGCTCCCATGAGCATAGGCCCTGGCCATATTAAATACCTGAGTTCTCTGAATTTGACATATACTTTCCTACTTTATGCTTTTACTATTGCTACGTCCTCCTGCTTGCTTGGCTCTGTGAGCCAAATGTACACCAGTGATTTACTTTTAGTAATAGCTCAATAAATTTATTCAACAGATGTTAAATTGAGCATCTGCAATGTGTAAGACATCACATCAGGTAATATGGGGCATTGAAAAATACCATCTTCTATTGAGGTACTTATAACCTAGAAATTCCCTCACTGAATATACATCTTTGATTTAACAATACTTATGTTGCTGCTGCGAAATGTCTCAATTTGGTAGCTACTTCACAAATATGTATGGAATTAATGAATGAATAATTTAAAATTACCATCCAGCTACCTTTATATGATTATTTTATACTCTTCAAAAGAAAATGAAACAAACTTCTCGGTCTTTGAACAGCATTCAATAAAAAACAAGGTCTATTAAATTGCACAAACATTCAAAGACATCTTACATGTGTTTCAAAAATAAATACTTATTGAATTGTTTGAATTGAAGCACGTTAAAAAATGATTCTCTTATGCTGTTTCTAGAAATAAGGGCCTAAATTATCTGGGTAGAAATCAGTCATGAGTTTAAGCACTGAAACAATGACAAGAGTCAGTGACTCTTCCCTGTTATTTAAAATAAAATGTCAATTGTTACATCTTGTTCTTTCCGAAGGTCTGTGCCTTCGTGTGGTATCTCTCTTAACCTGAACAACCGCTAATAGGAGTTGCAAGATCATCAGCCTCATTCTGCAATCATGGACGGGTTACTTGTCATAAAACAGTATGAAATTCTATGTACCTTTAGATTGGTGAGGTAGAACAAAGGTCTGCTCTTTTATATGCAGGACATACAGAAAGATCTGTGCAATGAGGAGGAGTCACTCACATCATGGGCCTTTGCAGTTGCTTTAGGGAGAAGGACTTAGAGTGGAGCCTCAATAGCAGAGTGGCAGCAGCAATGAAGCCTTGTTATTAGATATGGCCATTTCCACAGAGGAATAAAGCCATACAAAGGGGAGATTAGGGTCCAGGAAGTCTTTAAAACTCCCAGTGTAAATTGAGTGAGTGGTTTCAACCTGCCACCTTTTCTTCACAGGTCTTGTCCTTTTGTGCATGTGTGGGAAAGCAAAAGTTCTATCTTGCTGGCATGGGAATTTTTTCTGCTGTCAAAGACTTATTAAATCCTACTTTGGATTTTTAGATATGATTCACAGGGAAGGTATCACAGAGCACGTTTCTTTGTAGTAGTCCAGCTATCTCAGATCAGTTTGAACTTCAGTTAGGCAACAAGAGAGGTTAATAGAACGTTCAGTCATGTCATTATAGTCCAACAAGAGAGTCTCATTTAAAAGTAGGAAAACTTCCAGGTATTTGTCAAAGTAATATATCAAAATGCCTTGTTCATTATGATAAATCAGAAGTAAAGTAAATCAGATGTAGACAGAGAGGATATTTAATTCTCACCCAGACCAAATGCCACAACAAGGTACAATGCAGACATAATTTTAAGAGGTAGGTTATTAAGTGTTGCATATCTTTTGATTTGGAGAGTGCACTGGCTAAAGACGTGGCCTAATGAATTCAGAACACATTTGCATGTTCTTTGCGAGTAGTGGAAATATTCCAACCTTCACTTAACACATTAACTGCAATAGTTCTTGAACTTTAGTATGCCTACAAATTACCTAGGAAGCTTGGTTAAAATGTAGACACCTGGACTATTCCCTTAGAGACTCTAATTATTCTTAGGAGTTGTCAGAAATCTGCTTTATTAACAAGCACACCAAATACTGTTAATGTAGGTGGCCCCTAGACCATATTCTGGGAAACACTGACAGTGTTTTGAAAGATATGTTAATCATTGAGTGTACAAAATATCATTTCTTATGATTTAGAGCAAGAACAGATTCTAAGTATCTTTAAAAAAAATTAAACAGTAGAAAATAAAGAATTTAAATCTGCCTGGAATAGAATTCAAACCCGGCTCTGTTACCAGCTGTGTGTCTTTGGGCAATCGCCATGATCCTCAGAACTCATTCTATTTGGCAAGATCTAATGAGATAATATGTAGATTGGGAACTTGTAAAGTTTTTAGCACATTTACATGTTATTGCTCCTTAACTTTTCCCATGTGTCTGAAGTTACCTTGTTACCTTCAGTTTTCTTATTCATCCACCTGGCTCTGTTCAGTTCCTTCCGACATGAACCATAATGTAAATCATTGACAACAGAGGGATTATTAGTTCCACTCCCCACTGTCCTTCTCTAAGTCTTACTAAAACTCACCAGCTATGTTTTACTTTTCATTTAACATTTATCTGATATTTTGCACAGCAATTCTTTGCCACAGCTAGCACTAGATTCTGAGGATTCAAAGTAGAATAAATTATGGATTTGAATAATAAACTGATTCTTTTTTATTTAGTATCATTGATTTAAAATATTATATTAGTTTCAGATGTACAACGTAGTGATTCAATATTTTTATAGATTACACTCCATTTAAAGTTATTATGAAGTATTGGCTATATTCCCTGTGCTGTACAATACTCTCGTATCTTATTTTATACATAGCAGTGTGTACCTCTTATCCCCTACCCCATCTGTCTTCTCAATGGTAACCACTGGTTTATCCTCTATATTTGTGAGTCTATTTCTGTATGGTTATTTTCACTTGTTTATCTTTTAGATTCTACACGTAAATGCTAACATATAGTATTTATTTTTCTCTGACTTATTTCATTAAGCATAATACCCTCCAGGTCCATTAGTGTTTTTTCAAATGACAAAGTTTCATTTTTTTAATTGCTGAGTACTATATATTATATAATATATATATTATATTATATATAATTATATTATATTATACACGTATATTATATGTATATAATTTCATATCATTTGCAAATATTTTCTCTCATTTTATAGGAAATCTTTTCTTTTGTTGAAGGTTTCCTTTGCAGTGAAAGAGCTTTTAAGTTTAATTAGGCCCAATTTGTTTATTTTTGCTTTTATTTCTTTTGCCTTGAGAGACTTATCCAAGAAAACACTGCTACAATTTATGTCAAAGAGTATTTCACCTCTGATCTTCTAGAAATTTTATGCTTTCAGGTCCTACTTTAGGTCTTTAAACCATTTCGAGTTTATTTCTGCATATAGTGTGAGGGAATGTTCTAATTTCATTGTTTTAAATGTGACTGTTCCATTTTCCCAGCACCACTTGTTGAAGAGACAGTCTTTTCTCCATTGTTTATTCTTGCCTCCTTTGTAGTAGATTAATTGAACATAAATATGTGGCCTTATTTCTGGGCTCTCTATTCTGTTCCATTAATCTATGTGTCTGTTTTTGTCCCAATAACACATAGTTTTGATTATTGCAGCATTGCCATATAGTTTGAATACAGGGAATGTGAAACCTCCAGCTTTATTCTTTTTTTATTAATCAAGATTGCTTTCACAGTCTTTTGTGATTCCATATCAATTTTAGGATTATTTGTTCTACATCTGTGAAAAATGTCCTGGGTATTTAGATAGGATTGCATTAAATCTGTTGATTGCTTTGGGTAGTGTGGACATTTTAACAATGTTAATTCTTCCAAACCATAAACATGGGGTATATTTCCATTTCTTTGTATCATCTTCAATTTCCTTCAACAATGTTTTATAGTTTTCAGAGTATAGGTCTTTCACCTCCTTGGTTAAGTTTATTCCAAGGTATTTTATTATTTCTGGTGTGATTTTAAACAAGACTGTTTTCCTGCTTTCTCTTTCTGAAAGTTCATTATTGGTGTATAGAAAAGCAACAGATTTTTGTATGTTAATTTTGTATCCTTCAATTTTACTGAATTCATTTATTAGTTCTAATAGTTTTTTGGTGGAGACTTTAGGGTTTTCTATATAAGGTATCAGGTCATCTGCTAATAGTGACAGTATTACTCTTCCCTTCCAATTTGGATGCCTTTTATTTTTCTTGTATGATTGCTCTGGATAGGACTTCCAAAACTATGTTAAATAGAAATGGTGAAAGTGAAAATCCCTGTCTTCTTCCTGATTTTAGAGGAAAACCTTTAGTTTTTCACCATTGAGTATGATGTGGCTTTGTCATAAATGGCCTTTATTATGTTGAGATATGTTCCCTCTACACCAACTTTGATGAAAGCTTTTATCACAAATGGATGTTGAATTTTGTCAAATGCTTTTTCAGAGTTATCAAGAGGATCATGTGATTTTTATCCATTGTTTTGTTAATATGGTATGTCATATTGATTGTTTTGTGGATATTGAACCATCCTTACATCCCTGGAATTAATTCCACTTGATCATGATGTATGATCCTTTTTATATGTTGTTGAATTTGATTTGCTAATATTTTGTTAAGGATTTTTGCATCTATATTCATCAGAGATATTGGTCTATAATTTTCCTTTTTTTTTGTAGTGCCTATGTCTGGTTTTGGTATCAAAATAACTGTGGCTTCATAGAGTGAATTTGGGGTGTTCCCTACTCTTCAGTTGTTTGGAATAATTTGAGAAGGATAGATATTAAGTCTTCATTGTACATTTTGTAGAATTCCTCTATGAAGCCATTTAGTCCTGGACTTTTGTTTGCTGGGAGATTTTTGTATACTGATTCAATTTCACTATTGTGATTGATCTGTTCAGATTATCTATTTCTTCCTGATTCGGTCTTGGAAGATTGTATGTTTCTAGGAATTTATCCTTTTTTTCTAAGATGTCCATTTTTTGCCACAGTATTCCTTATTATTTTTGGTATCTCTGTGATAACAGTTGTAATATTTCATCTTGCATTTCTTATTCTGCTTATTTGTGTCCTCTTTCTTTTTTTTTATAAGCCTGGCTAAAGGTTTGTCAATTTTATTATCTTTTCAAAAACTAGCTCTTAGTTTCTTTGATCGTTTCTTTTTTTTTTTTTTTTTTGGTCTAAATTTTATTTATCTCCTTTCTGATGTTTATTATTTCCTTCCTTCTACCAACTTTGGGCTCTGACTGTTCTTTTTCTAATTCCTTTAGATGATAGGTTAGGTTGTTTAATGGAGATTTTTCTTGTTTCTTGAGGTAGGCCTGTATTGCTACAAACTTCCCTCTTAGAACTGCTTTTGCTGCATGCCATACATTTTGGAAAGTTGTGCTTTTGTTTTTATTTGACTCAAGGTATTTTCTGATTTCTTCTTTGATTTATTCATTGAACCATTAGATTTTTAGTAACATGTTGTTTAGGCTTCACACGTTTGTGTTTTTCACATTTTTCTTCCTGTAATTGATTTCTAGTTTCATACCATTGTGGTTGGAAAAGATGCTTGATATAATTCCTATCCTCCTAAATTTCTTGAGACTTGTGTTGTGATCTAGAATGTGATCTATCCTGGAGAGCGCTTCATCTGCAGTTGAAAAGTATGTGTATTCTGCTGGTTTTGGATGGAATGTCCTATAGATATCTATTAATTCCAACTGGTCTGATATGTCTTTTAAAACAACTGTTTCCTTATTGTTTTTCTGTCTGGATAATATGTCCTTTGATGTAAGTGAGGTATTAGAGTACCCTATTATTTTTGTATTATTGTCAATTTCTCCCTTTATCTATTAATATTTGATTCATATATTTAAGTGCTCCTGTATTAGGTACATACATGTTAACAAATGTTATATCCTGTTCTTGTATGATCCCTTTATCATTATATAATGCCCTTCTTTGTATTTTGTAACTTTGGTTTAAAGTCTACTTTGTTTGATATGAGTACTGCTATCCCAACCTTTTTCATTTCCATTTTCATAGAATATCTTTTTTCATCCCCTTACTTTCAGTCCGTGTGTGTCTTTAGCTCTGAAGTAAATCTTTTGTAGGCAGCACTTTGTTGTTGTTGGTTTTTTTTTTTTTTTTGACAGAGACATCAATGATTTTTTGGAGAGAGGGATCTTACAAATCTAAAACAAAGGGTTCGGAGCAACACCCCATAGTGTACAGCAGGCAGGACATTGTTTTGTTTTTTTATCCAATCAGCTACCCTATGCCTTTTGAGTGGAGTGTTTAGTTTGTTGACATTCAGTGTGATTATCACTGAGTATGTACTTATTGCCTTTGCTTATTTGGTTTCATTTTGTCTTGTAGTTATTCTCTGTTCTTTTTTTAGGCTCTTCCTCTGTGGTTTGATGACTATCTTTTATGTTATGTTTTTGTTCCTTTCTCTCTGTTTTTTGTTTATCTATTGTATGTTTTTGATTTCGGTTACCATGGAGTTCACATATGTTGACTTGTAACTATATCTACTTGTTTTAAACTGGTAGTCATTTAAGTTCAAACACATTCTGAAAGAGGTACAGTTTTTACTCTCCTCCCCCATGCTTTATGTTTTTGATGTTATATTTTACATTATCATGTCTATCCCTTAAGTGTTTATTGTGGTTATATTGATTTTACATTTACTGTCTTTTAATCTTCATACTAATTTATTTAAATTGTTGATCCACAGCCTTTATTATATATTTGCCTTTACTAGTGGTATTTTCCCTTTCCTATAAATTCTTGTTGTAGCCTTTTCTTTTCCAACTAAAGGTGACCCTTTATCACTTCTTGTAAGATCAGTTTAGGGTTGATGAACTCTTTTAGTTTTTGCTTGTCTGAGAAGTTATCTTTCTCACCTTTCATTCTGAATGATAAACTTACTGGTTAGAGACTCCTAAGTTTTAGGTTTTTCATTTCAGCACTTTAAATATATCATGACACTCCCTTCTGGCTTGCAAAATTTCTGCAGAAAAAATCAGCTGAAGCTTTATGGGAATTCACTTGTAAGTGACTCTTTGTTTTTCTCTTGCTGCCTTTAAAATTCTCTCTTTATCTTTAACTTTTGCCATTTTAACCATGTCATTTTAACTTTTGCCATTTTAACTATGAGTCTTTTGGGGTTCATCTTGTTTGGGACTCTATGATTCCTGCACCTAGAAATTTGTTTCTTTCTTCAGCTTCAGGAAATTTTCAGCCATAATTTTATCAAATACATTTTCTACCCCTTTCTTTCTTCTCCTCCTGGGATCCGTATAACACAGATGTTAGTGCACTTGATGTTGTCCCCAAGGTCCTTTAAGCTATCCTCATTATTTTAAAGTTTGTTTTTCTTTTGCTCTTCTGATTAGGTGATTTCCATTATTCTATTTTTCAGATCACTTATGCATTCTTCTGTATCACTTATTCTGCTGTTAGTTCCTTCTAGTGTATTTTTCAGTTCCGTTATATTTTTCTGATTAAATTGGTTTTTATATTTTCTAGTTCTTATTAAAATTCTCACTGTGTTCATCTATTCTTTCCCCAAGTTCAGTTAGCATTCTTAGTATTACTTGTTTGAACTCTGTGTCTGGTAAATTATTTATTTCTATTTCATTAGGGTTTTTTTCTTTTTTTGTTCTTTCATTTGAAACAGTCTTCTCATTTTGTTTAACTTTCTTTGTCTCTACAATATTAGGTGTAACAGTTACCTACCCCAGTCTTGAAGGGTTATCCTAGTGTGGGAGCATTCCTATGCAGTCTGCATGTATCCAGTGGCTTTGGTGGGAGAGACGGATCTGAAGTGAGCATGGGTCATGTTTTCCCTTGGAGTGTACTGGCAAATACCACCTTGGAGGGAGGTAGGGATGAAGATGGAGTGGCTAGGACAAGAGCCAGGTTTAAGCCAGGGTTTCTCCTGTGCTCAGTGGCAATCAGCCCCCTATCAAGGGCAGGGTTGGTGCCCAAGGTGCTGGAACAGAAGCCCTAAAGTTTGTATCTGAGCTGGTTTCATTCTAATTGTGTAAAGTCTCCTTGGCAATGGCAGCTTTCACCCTAATGGAGAGCAGCACCAGTGCAAGAGGGGCTAGATCCAGTGCCTGGTATGGGCTGAGGTGCGTGCTGGGATGATCACAGGAAACTGGTCAGAATTCCAGGCAATTTTCAATCTACAGCCTCTGCACCACTCCTGGGAGTAAGCAAACATCTGCAAGCACTCTTCACAAGAAAAGTCTTGGTTTCTCATAGCCCTCTGGTAAGTCTCACAGGTTTTCAAACCAGCTAAGGGGACTCATCTCACCAGGGTCTGACTCCATGGCTGGGGGGCCTCATATGTGATTTGATCCCCGGGGAGGATCCTCAAGCCTGCGATATCCTCATTCCTCTTCTGTGTCCCCTGCTAGGGGCCTGGACTCTGACCGAATCACTTCTTTTCCCTTCCTACCTGATTTCCCTTCCTACCTGATGTGGAACTTTCTTTAAAGTTTTGGTTGTGGAAGAGCCTTTCTTGCCAGTCTCCAGGTTGTTTTCAGCAAGAGTTGTTCCATGTGTAGATGTATTTTGATGTGTTCATGGTGGAAGGTCAGCCCAGCATCCTCCTGCCCTGTCATCTTGATCTCCCTCATAAACGGATTCTTATTAGTACACTGATGAGAAAGAGGTTGAGTGGAATCCCCCATGTATATGTTTGGGTTTTAAATCTTGCTTGACAAAGCAGCCCCTCCCTTATTCATTGACTGAATCAATGATTTTTGGAATTGCAAATGAAGAAATCATATTGCGTTATTTGCTTATTATTACTATATCTATTTTCCATTAGCATCTCAATTTTGTAATTTCAAGCAAAATAATTATGTAGTATTGGTACCATGTCAGTTCCATTGGGGAAATAGTTTAGAATCAGCAGGAACTTTCTGCATTTTCTTGAATTTCAAGAGATATCTAACCACACATACACATACTCCTGAAATGTGGGACAAAAAGTCTGTTGGACTCTCAGTTTATTTATCATATAAAAATGATGGTTTACTGAAACTATCCGAACAAAAAGCATGACTACATCAGTTATAATCTTGCATGACATCATGGGCTGGCAAGAAATATGTGCTATAAATATCACAAGCAGGGTTCCATTATTTTTAAGTCCTTCTGCAGGCATTACATCATTTTAGAAATAAGCAAATAATTAATTTAATCATAAATCCAATTATCTAAAAATATGAGCATTCAGTTTTCTGTAAAATGCAAGGTGTGCTGTCAGCATGCAATAAATACCCATATCTTCAGAAAGCCTTTAGATATTTTTCCCTCAGCAGCCTCCAAGTCATTAATTTCACAGTCTGATAATTTTATATTTATTGAAATGTTTTGAAATGTATTTATTATATTGCTTTTCTTTTTACATATACTTCACACATAATCAAGTGGCAGGCTGCTTCAGCAGCTAAGGCAGTTGCAATCTGAAAACCATCACATTCTACCTGTTAGTTGAGCAGTGTATGACTCTTCTGGAAAAGAAGGATAATGTTTATAATCATTTTCAGAAAATGTGGTGTCTTTCTTCGCTGTGTTCTGTTATTCCTTGGCTTAGAACAGCATGTTCTTCAAATTTTTTTACATCTGTAAGCTACTAAAACACTGTTAAAAACTCTTAGACTGAGACAATAATAACTTGATAATAGAGTTTAAAGAAGTCAGTATGAGGCTGGAGAAGACCATATAAAGTATGCAATTATATAGGTAGAGGGAGTTGTGTCTCCTATGTTTAAATTGTTTTTAATAATCTGAAAATTAACTGGAGCTGTAAAATATTGATATACAAATGCTTAATGTGTAGTATATACAGTATCTCCTTTCTAAAGGATAAGAATTTTTAAATATATAATATTCCTTTTTTAAAAGATTCCCATTTTTTAAATTCATAACTGATTTTGGGACTTCCCTGGTGCTCCAGTGGTTAAGACTCCATGCTTCCACTGCAGGGGACATGGGTTCAATCCCTGGTCAGGGAACTAAGATATCTTGTATGCTGTGTGGCACAGCCAAAAAAACTAATTTTATTTCTGGAAAATTTTAGTTAATTTCACTTTAATGTTTTGACTTCTGTTATATACAGATGTCAAAGGGCTTTTACTTACACACATGTATCCATATGCATAAATAATTTACTCCTCACAACAATCTTCTGAAGAATGGACTTGGATTTCCATTCTACATACTGGGTGACTGACACCTCAGGAAAATGAAGTGATGTGTGCAGCAAAGGCAGAATTTCAGATTGAGTCGAGGATAAAATGTCCCCTGGTTTTGTAGAGTAAGAGCTATTGATGTCTTTTCACCTAGAATCATCTGTGCTCAGCACCAACAAGCTTCTTCTATCTTCTGGAAACTGAACTTTATAGCAAATATTCTTTAGAACCAGAGCAGAGTGATGAGTATCATAAGTAAAAATTTAGGTTAAATATTTTTTAACATGGCCTTTCATGAGCTGTGTTGAGGATAAATCAGAATAGTTTCCTGATACCCCCCCAAATCTTTTTTCTTTCTGAAAGAGATGTGACAATTTGCTAATACATATTAGTATTTTCTCAATATTTCTAAAATTTTGTTCTCTCTCAGTGTAAATGCTTGAATAAGCATCGGTTCAATGAAATATTAGATTTATTGATATTGATGGAACAAACTTTGATTATACAGCAGCACTAAATACTTTGTGAATAATTGTTAGTGGCTAAATGTTTGTTAATGTACTGTTGAAGCTTTTTTGAATAAAAAATACATACATAGATATGGACCAAAGTTCTCAAAGGAGAACAATAGCATCATCTAAAGTAAAGAGAGAAAGGTCGGAGAAAGAAAAGCATGGAAAGACAGAAGGGAGAAGGAAGGAAGGGAATAGAGATTGTCACCCTGTGTTGCCTTATTATATTTTTTTTTGTTGTAGTTGTTTAAATACATGAGTAAGAAGAGATTTAGTAAACGATGTTGGAGAAAAGAAGTTAAGTTCTTTGGAAATTACTATAGTTGCAATACATGTTAGAAAAACACCAGTCACTGGACACCTATAGAGTTGTGATGGGTTTTGGGGGGAAGCATCTGCACTGCCTGGTGTAAGGCCTAGGCTGAGAGCAGCAGAAACCAGGGAGCTAGACAGCACAGTATGGCCTGGGGACAGGAATGCATACCCGGGTTCCAGGAGCTGGTCATTCTGTTCTTCTGGTTATTGAGAAGGAAAATGTTCACTCCTTTAACTGGCACATCTTTGTCCGACTTGTTTTCTTCCTATGCCACTTCACTTGCTGCAACACTTTCAGGCCCATGGGGGCTGGGATCTGTCTGTGGATTACTGAGTGGCAGGTCCTCAAGGGACAATTAAGAAGAGCCATTTCTTCCACACTAGTAAGCATGGGCACAGCCTTGCTGCCTCTCTCCTCTACTGCACTGCTGAGAGGATAGGATCAGGAGTCACAGTGATGGGATAACTGGGGACACAAGAAAACAAATCAGCAGCAGAAAACAAATGGGTGCACACATGCGAGAGATGCTTTTATACTGAAACAACAAGAAATCCATTAAATAAAATAAAATACATTCTGCCAGAATGAGGACTCACTATCCTATTGAAATAGGCAATATTTTGGAGTGAAGGAAAGGATAGTGTGGCTCAAAATAATGAGAAATGTTTCCTTCTGACTAGAGTGAGCATATTCAAATCAGAAGACAGAGACTTCCAACACTCAATAAAGTGCATAATAAAAATGCTTTAAAATATTGCTACTTAGAATATTCCTCTTCTAGAGTGTATTTATATGCAGCAATAATCTCGATCATAGACCAGAGCCCCATTAAGAGATACTCCTTATTACCTATTGTCAGCATCCTATCCTTATTCTAAGGAACTAAAGTTTAATTTTGTTTGTGGCAAGTGTTTTGGAATACAGTTATGGAATGGTCCGGTCATTTCTTCATTTATTCAATAAATATATATCAAATGGCTTCTATGTGCCAGGCATTAGAGGCATAACAATAAACAATGACATGTTTTCTCCTGTAGCCTGATGGACCTAAGATCTCGTAGAACAATAGTTAATATTTATCGAATACTTTCACAGTAAACATTTCACATTGCACAATCTTATGCAATGCTTGTAATAGTCCTATTAAATAGACATTTTTTTCATACTTTGTGCATGAGGAAAACTAGAGTCAGAGCTTGAGTGATTTGCCCAAAGTTACAAGCTAAATAATGGTTGAGCCAAACTTCAGACAAGGTCTGGCTGACTTCCCCAGATCTCTTTTTACTATGCCTTACCTCACTTTCCCATATACTGTGGGTGTTGTCTAAGAAGGAAATGTAAAATAATATCCCTGACCTAGAAACTCCTTCTGTACCTTATTTATAATTTCCTGAAATCACTTGCTCTGTGTACACACAGCTAACCTTCCTTTAGACCTGCCCTCTTTCTTTCCCAGATTCCCTGTAGACTCAATGAGTTAAACAGACCAAAATCTCACTCACACAATTCATCAAAATTACTAATCTGAAGGATACTCTCACTGTTAATTGTCCTTCATTTTTACCTGATTCTTTTTCTTTCTGGTCAGTACTGCTTCCTCTACACACAATACACAAACTGCGGCAGCATCCCTTGCTCTTATGTTGAATATTATTAGTATGTAGAGTTACTGTTCAGAATTACTTTACAATTATCAATTTATAACAGTTTATTAATTGATAAATTTGAACTGTTTAAAATCCAATAATTACTGCCACATTAAACCGAACATGCTTTGTAATTTGCAAAATGTTTGCAAATATATTATCTAAATTAATCTTTACAAAAAGAACTGTTTGATTGAAACAGCAGTTTTGGCACAGTTTATGTTTGCCTTTCTACCTTCCTCCTCATTAAAGGAACTTGTCCTAATTAGTGTGCATAACTCAACGAAAGGAATTAGAAACCAATAGGCCAAGAAAATGCTGAAATGTACATTTTTTGAGACAAACTTTAGGAGACATAAACAATGTGCACAGGTTTCAATAATTTTAATTTAGGTTATATTTAAATATTAATGATAAAAAAATAAAAAGCTAATATCCTTCCATAGATCATTTCATTGATTTCCCTGCCTCCTGAAGGATTTTTTTTTCATTCTTCACATTTATTTACCTGTTTCTTTTTCTCTCTGATCAGTTCTGCTTAGTAAAAGAAATAAAATAAAATTTAAATTTAGAAGTGTAGATTTAATACAGTTTATAGAGATGTGCAGTTCTCACCTTCTTACATATGTCCAAGAGAAATAAATTGGTCATAAATCAATCCTGGCATTTAAAAATTATCTTTTGAATATTTTTCCTCTTGCAAAGATATTTTAAATATCTCCTGTTGCTAAGTTGACCCATTTCTGCTATGTTTTCTCTAAGAATTCAACTCAATTTCTTTCTAGAAATAAATGATTTTTCACTGTAAAATAACCTATACACCAAAAGGGGCAAATATGTTTTTCCTGGTCCATGTAGTACCAACTAAATATTTTTACCAGTCTCTGCAAACGTTAGGATTCTGGCAAATTGGGGGGGGGGGGTAAATATAGTCTTTAAATCCAACATATTAAAAAAAATAAGTAGTACCTTTAAATGTCATTATGATGCAACAAATAAGTACCATTTTATTTTTGCTGTTTTGGATAATATTTAAATATATTTATATATTGATCATCATAACATTACTTATTTTCTTTTCAGAATTGCTTTTATGCTCTATCTTAATATTTTACATTCAATTTTATGTCATGAGGTTTTTCTATCCTATTTCTTATATAATCTTTGAAAACTTGATTTAATATCCTTTCAAATTGAAGGGACTACTGTGTTCCAATTGAAGAAGTCTCTTTCTAATGCCCTGGAACATTAAAAAATTTGTTATACCTCCACCATAATGCCCTGCCTGTCACCACCAGGCCCATTCCCACTCTGATGTATTTTGCAATGCTTTTTTTTTTTTTTTTTTTTTTTTTTTTTGCGGTACGCGGGCCTCTCACTGCTGTGGTCTCTCCCGTTGCGGAGCACAGGCTCCGGATGCGCAGGCTCAGTGGCCATGGCTCACAGGCCTAGCCGCTCCGCGGCATGTGGGATCTTCCCGGACCAGGGCATGAACCCGTGTCCGCTGCATCGGCAGGCGGACTCTCAACCACTGCACCACCAGGGAAGCCCTGCAATGCTTTTAATTAAAATTATTAACATGCTTTCAAGTTTAATAGCATGTAGATCCAAAAAAGTTTCACTGCACTGACTTGTGTACACATAAGTGTTCCTATTGATCTGTGAACTTCTTAAGGGTAAGCAGACTATGTCTTTCATATAGATTCCTTTATCTGTATGATTGGTCGTAGATGGATTTACAAAGAATATGATGAAGCTTAAGTCATGGGACCCCTCACTTACATGGGGCTATTTCAACGTCCTGAAACCTCACCAGTATAATCATGTGGTCATAAGTTTTTGCAGAATTTATAAAAGCAAGATATTTTATTTAGACTGCTGCATAGTTTCATAGCTTATTTATATTAGTAATTTTATCTTTTTATCTTTAAAGATGGTTCTCCAAATTTTAAAGATTTGGCCACACAAAACCTAGATTCTTCCTTATAAGGAGTAATTATTTACTTTCTGTTAAATGAATAAAAGTAAGAAATGAAGATGGGGAAAGGGAATGAATATATTATTAATCAATACATTTTAATGTCTAAAAATTAGCATTTCTGGCAAAATTTTTCCATAAGCCACCAACAGGCAATGCTAACGTATAACTCTTGTACAGTGCCTATGCATTTACAAAGCCCTTATACAAATATATCTTTTATTAAATCTTTCTACCAGCCCTTCAAGTAAATTTAATCTTCAATTTAAATAATTGACATTGAAATGTTCACAACTGTGCTATTTGTAAAAAACATATTACTATGCTCAATTATTAAAAAGTTAAAAACTAAAACATATCAATTGAGTGACATGCTCATGTTTCTTACCATGTCAATACTGGGAGGCAGCTGAAGCCCTGATGCAGAATCTTCTCTTTTCATTACAACATGGGGTTTACAAATGTACATAAATAAACTAAAACATTCTACAAATAAGAAATATAAAATACGGGCTTCCCTGGTGGCGCAGTGGTTGAGAGTCTGCCTGCCGATGCAGGGGACACGGGTTCGTGCCCCGGTCTGGGAAGATCCCACATGCCGTGGAGCGGCTGGGCCCGTGAGCCATGGCCGCTGAGCCTGCACGTCCGGAGCCTGTGCTCCGCAACGGGAGAGGCCACGACAGTGAGAGGCCCGCGTACTGCAAAAAAAAAAAAAAAAGAAAAGAAATATAAAATAAAATAGAATTGATAATATTGTTGACCCCAAATGATGAACATTTTCCCTTCGTTTTCTTCCCTTTTCCTTCTCTTCTTTCTCTTTTCTTCTCTTCTCTTCTCTCTCATCTTTTTATGCAGGTGTTTAATATTCTCCAACTGCCATAAAGTTAAAACTTTTTTTGAAAATTAAACCTAACCTCTACTGAACACAAGATGAAAATGTGGTTGCTGGTCAATCACCTTGTGATTGTATCTTTTACAACCTGTCTATCAGGTAAGAAATATCCTTTGTATAATCTCCAAAAATTATGTCAGTGTAAACAATATGCTGTTCACTTCATTGAATCTGGTGTATAAAGTTAGAATTAATATTTTCTTTTGACACCTGGGTCAGACAAGTAAATTCATATATATTAAGGTTGGCCCTTGTTTTCTTTTCTTTTCTTTTTTTTTAGTTTCAATTAAAATTCACAAGATTTAGTTAATCAGTCTTATATAGTGATGTGCTGGTAAATGTTTAAAATCTGGATCTCTGGGAGGAAAAGAAAAATCCCTGCTGTGTAGCATTTGCCAATTCCTATAGAGTAAGTCATCCTACTATTCTCAATTTCAACTTGAAATCATTTAATGTGGTGGCAGAAAAGATATGTAACAGCTCACCATTATACAGTATGTTCACTATATAATTATAATAGACTTAACCTCATTAGCATACATAAAAGTAAAATACAGTAAAATAATTAGAAAATAATGGATTTTAAGCTTTTGTTACCTTTGTTCTTTTTTATTTATAAGTTAATATAATTTAATTTTTATTATTGGCTGGTCAATCTTATGAAAAACAATTCAGAAATAATCTACAATGTATTCAGGGACTTAATAACAAAGCAGTTTTAAGAATGCTGTAGTTTTAGGACAAACAAATACTATATTTCTATCTTTCAAAGGCAAGTGTGAAATATTCAGAAATATTTTCTACAAGGAGAGGTACGCTGTATTTTTATCTGAAGCAGCGTGTTTTCAACAATCAGTTTTTTCTGATACCTTTGTCTCAATTACCTTAGGTCAGTGCTTGTTGAGTTGTTATTAAGTTCAAGACTTAGTTGGATATCATTTTATCATTTATCAGTTCCCCCCTTGATTGCTTTAATGATGAACTTAATAGGCATCTTATTGTATTTCTTATATATTATTAAGGGAATAAAAAAGTTAATTTAGGGAGTAATTTTTATTATGATGACTTCAAAATCAAGAAAAATATAATAATTTTATCAGTACTTAAAAATTTTAATGACATTGATATAACCACGTAATTATACACACACACATATATAACTATATGCTTATATATTATATAAATATAAGAAAGAAAAATTTTGTGGTAAGGTTATTATTGCTGTATTATCTTTATGAATAAAATAAAACAAAAATAATCTTATTAGTACTGAAAATCCATACTAATTCTGTTGACCATAAATTTTAGTGCTACAACTATAAAATTGCAAAGACAAGAAATAAATATTTGCAAAGATATGGTGATACTTCAGGCTTAATAGTGAAAGGCCAGTAATCTTATTTCATTAACTAATATCTTAGTTATCTGAGTAATGTTTGAGACCACAACCTGAAGAGTTGCTTTGGGGATTAATTTTTTTTCTTTTTCTTTTTTTCTTTTTAGAGTTTACATGGCACAGAAGGTATGGTCATGGAGGTAAGTTGATGAAAGGGTTAATTTTTAAATAGCTTTCCTCAAATAAATCATATTTCATCCTGCTTTAAGCTATTAATTCTCCAAACTTCAAGCAAGTGATTAATGTTAGAGCACTTGGAAATTTTGTAAGATGATTTATCTAGGGTCTTCAGGCAACTTGTTTGATTGCCAGAATGAATGAATGGATACACCACGAACAAATATCCAACTAGAAGATTGTAGCAGATGGAATATATTCAACGCAACCTGTATTTTTTCCTGCATGCTTTGTAACAATCCTATGCTACTAAACTTTGAAGCAATATCTTCAATATTGTAAAAATCTAGCTTATTTTGAAAGCCTCCTGCTTTGCTGCACACATCACTTTAACTAAAGTTAACGAACTTGGAACCTTAAGATTCAGTTTAATTAGAAATCCAAAGACCTTGCAAAATTTATTGTTTATTTTTTATTGAATATAATTAGCAATCCTGCTAGTTTAGATTCTATTTCAACCACTGAACAATTCTTGCCAGAAATATAGGCAATATAGTAGACTGCAAAAAACAGAATCTAGAGTAAGGCCAGCCTGGATTTACATAGTCAACCTGGTATTCACTAGTTATGTGATCTTGTGCAAATTATTCAACTTCTATGAGACTCAAGTTTCCAACATGTAACAATCACAGGATTCTTGTGAGAACTAAAAAAATAATGTGACAGGGCTTCCCTGGTGGTGCAGTGGTTGGGAGTCCACCTGCCGATGCAGGGAACACGGGTTCGTGCCCCGGTCCGGGAAGATCCCACATGCCGTGGAGTGGCTAGGCCTGTGAGCCACGGCTGCTGAGCCTGTGCGTCCGGAGCCTGTGCTCCACAACGGGAGAGGCCACAACAGTGAGAGGCCCGTGTACCGCAAAAAAATTAAAAATAAAAATTAATAATGTGACAATAGCTTCCAGCACAGTGACATACATAGTAAGTGCTCAGTAAACATAGTAAAACTGGTAACTGATAAAAGCCACAGCATAGTGGTAGGAGAATGAATAATTAGGAAGAATCACTGAGCAACCAATGCAACAACTTCCATGCCAAAGCGAGATATTCATGCCAGAGTGGGTCTGAATTTCCATCTGTAGGGGATTAAGAAAAAGGACAGTCCTAGCATGAAGCACATCAAAGCTATTTCTGTTTCCTCCTTGTGAGTTAGGAATAACTACATTTAGGCTATATAAAGATCAGTGAGATATGTTTCTTGACTTCAAGAACCTTACATATAATAGGGAATAATAAAAAGAAGATTAACAGATTTATAAGAGAAATAAGCATTTTAAAACAATTACTTTGAGGAATAAATGAGTATTTAATGATGGAGCTAGTAGGTAAGGGAAACTCAAAGTATTTCAATTATTAGAAATGGAGCTAATTCTTAGAGGCAGTGGCACAAATAAAGTGCAGATGTGGGCAAATATGGGCTGTGTTCGATCACTAATTCAAAGAACTCTTGTTCTGCAGGATGTTAGTAGGACTTCATTGTCAAATAAATTTGAGAAAGGCTAGTTCATTAAAGTTCAACAGTTTATTATTAAGTGTAATATATGTATTAGTTTCCTCGGACAGCTATAGCTATAATAAAGTGCCACCAACTGGGTGGCTTAGAACAACAGAAATTTATTGTCTCATCGTTCTAAAAGTCCCAAACCAAGGAGATATCAGGGTCATGCTTCTGCTAAAACCTGTAGGGGAAAGCTCCTTCCTCGCCTCTTTCAGCTTCTGGTATCCCCATCATTCCTTGGCTTGTGGCAGCATACATAGGTAGACATAAGGTAGGTGTGGACAGATGTCCAGATAGTTATGCAAAACACAGTGTCTAGAGCTTCAGGGTTGGACCATAGGTCAAGGAAATGGTTGCCATCAAGAAATGTGATAGGCTCTACTTAGGCAGGTAATGCCATGCTAAGGAAAATTTAGTCAACTTAACCATTCTGCTAACCAGATCCTAATTTTCCTTCTAATTATTGGATTTCTGCACATTCTCAAGGCCAACTCCTTATACTTTAGTTATGATAAATTACTGCAATGTTACCTATTACCCATGAGACTAAAGAATTAGGGCACCAGAGTATTCAAAGCCTAAGCCCTAAATGTCCTTGTTCTCTTATCAGTGGGGAACGATTGACAATGAAGACAAGAAGCATGCTTTGAGACAATTTAAATATTGTTTCATTTGGAGAGTTTATTGTATTTCAAGAGAGCCTACAACACTCCCTATCCCATAACCACTGTAGCATTGTAAATATTGTAAAAATTCTAATATTAGACTGCGTTAAAATTTTGTTTTCATTGCTTTTTTCTAATAGATTTTTTCCTGAGAATCTTATTACAGCATACTTATATAAAATTATGTTTGAAAACTAACAGATTGAGATGACATATTACAGAGTGAGAAATAGGATTTGATTCATAATGAATATAAAATGAATAAAAAATAACTCTCAAAAAAAAATAACTCTCAAGCACAGATAGTAATTATACTTTCAATTTCCAGAGATAAAATAGGATAGCAAGGTTACAGTGGACCATCTCTACATAGTGAGAGGTGAAGTAATACCATTTAAGATCATACAACTAAGTGATTACATTAACCATGAAACTGATAATGCTACTGAAAAAAGCAGCAGTTTTTGCCTGTTGCTCACATCTGTGAACTTGACAGCAAATATTCATACATGATTTCTATTTTTCTATTAATCTTCTTGATCAGATTTAAGAAATGAACTTACTTCTGCAATATATTACCACTATATGGTAGAAAATACACAAATTTGCATTGAGTAGATCAAAAAAAGAGTGAAGTGCTGTCTTCAATTAGCTTGAGAAGTCATCTATATAATTGTGTGCTCCTTTTTAGAAGAATATATCCAGTACAAAAAAGAGCATGTGTTTTAAAAATAATCTTATTTTTTAACATATTATCCATGTGTTTCTTGTACCCTTTAACCCCATAATACTTCCAAAGCATGATCATTTGTCATCTAATTATTTCCATGGCCCTAGAAGAAAAGCAATGAATGGCTTAATTCTTGTTAATGGAGATTATAATGCTTATATTAATGGATCCTTTGCTGAACCTTGTGTTGTATTCCCCCTGAAAGTTCTTTTTCCTTGATCTGGGCTCTCTAGCTGAGCTAACAGAGCAATGAGCTCAGATAGTATTCAAGGGGGTTATGAAGTTCACATTCAGAAGTTCACACTGAGCATGCCACAACAATTCAAAACCTTGTGTTGAATAATTTATCTTCCCAGAGCCCAAATATGTTCTCAAAATAAAATGTATAGAGTAATTTGTAAACCACCTAATGGAATATTATGCATTATTTTAATCAGGCTCGAAAACTTTACAAAAGCTAGAAATGCACATTTATAAAATATACTGAGTAGAAACAATAATGTGATGTGGTGTGTCATATTCTGCTTTTTGCTCTAGAAAGTGGGCAAAGGGAAATATCTTAAATGTAATATTTTCTCAAGTGAAAAATAAATTAAATATTTTATCAGAAATTAGCTTCATATTTTTATCCCTTAAATGTTTTTTTGTCTCCCCCTATAAAGGGCAGATGGAAGTGGAGTACTAGAAAATATCTGCATATAATTTTGGAAAAGCACTTGTCATTGAGAAAAAATAGCATGAGACACTGATAATATCCAGTTTGGCCTATAAACTTCAACCCAGCTCATCCCAAAAGTGTTTTATTTTTACATCTATCCTTTGAGGGATTGCCTATCAATAGATATAGTCCCATCATTATTAACATGTGGCATTCCATTATTTTCAATGGAAATATTCATTGCTGGTATCTTTTCCAGAAAAACAAAAAAACTAAGCATTATGATCATGATGAAGAAACTATAAACAATATTTTCAGTTTACTAAAAGATGACCAATTTTTATCTCAAAGGCATATACCTTAAAATCATAGAGTCAGAAAGTATGTTGGTAGATGCCAGGGGCCAGGAGGTGGGGGGGTGGAGAGGGCGAATGGGGAGTTGTTAGTGTTTAACAGGGACAAAGTTTCAGCTTAGGAAGGTGAAAAATTCAGGAGACAGATGATTGTGAGAGTTGCATGACAGTGTGAATGTACTTAGTGCCACTGAACTGTACAGTTAAATATAGTTAAAATAGTATGTTTTATACTATGTGACTTACCACAATAAAAACATATTAAGAAATAAAATAAAGTAAAAATGAAAAAGATACACTATCAAAAAAATATGCATTTTATGAAAATATGCAAATCTAATCTCTACCTCCATATTGATGTATGTTTATGTGCAACTGTCTTTGTTGTATTTCAAAGCACTGTACAGTACTTTAAATAATCAAGGCAACTTGGAATGAACAAAACTCACTTTATTTCAAAGTGATAAAATAGTTATTTCAAGAAGGCTAATAAAATTATAAATTAAATTGAGAATTCAGGATTATTACAAACCCTATACTGGCACTACCAGACGGCACTCTAGAAGCAGGTGCTAGCAGGCCAGGATTAACTATTTCTACATTGGAAATACAATACTGTTGAAGAATCTTTAGGTAATGAAACCCTGCACCTATTGAGATGAGTTCAAATTTTGTGAAATAGTGTGTAATCACCGTTATTAAACGAAGCAGATACTTAATTAAGTTGACAGTCTTTTCAATTTGCTGCTTAATGCAAAATTCTCTGATGTAAGTTGGAGTCGACCTAAAGAAAAATCCCTAACCTTAAAGACCTGAAATTCTATTAAAAGTGTCTTTCATAGGGGACTTCCCTGGTGGCACAGTGGTTAAGAATCCACCTGCCAATGCAAGGGACAGAGGTTCGAGCCCTGGTCCTGGAGGATCCCACATGCCACAGGGCAACTAACATGTGCCACAACTACTGAGCCTGCGCTCTAGAGCCTGCTAGCCACAACTGCTGAGCCCACGGGCCACAACTACTGAAGCCTGTGCACGTAGAGCCCGTGCTCCGCAACAAGAGAAGCCACCGCAATGAGAAGCCTGCGCACCGCAACAAAGAATAGCCCCCACTCACTGCAGCTAGAGAAAGCCCACATGCAGCAACGAAGAGCCAAGGCAGCCAAAAATGAATGAATTAATTAATTTAAAAAATAAATTTTTTAAAACAGTGTCTTTCACAGAGCATAACTTTTAAATTTTAATAAAGTCCAACTTATCAAATTTTTTTCTTTCATGGATCATGCTTTTGGCATTATATCTCAAAACTTCACCATATGCAAAGTCAGAATCAAGTCATTGACTGAATTAAGGACAACCAACACCTCTAGTTCACCAAACTGTAGACTCACAGATGACCATCTAAAATTCTTATGCTGCCACTGATGTAACAAATGGAAACTCAAGATCTAATCCAGTGCAGATCAGGGGGTTTCTGCTTAAATTATATGCATAATTGCACCAAACATCCATTCCTCTTTAAATTTGATGATCTTTTCTATTGGTAATGATAGTAATACCATAATCATCAGGCTTGTATATAAATACAATGTACTTAGAAGATATTCATGAGCTTTAAACTCCCCTAAACACTTTATTTTTAGTATTCTAAATATTTAGTTTATTTAGGTATTTTTTTTAATTGTTCAAAAAATTTCATACTAAACTCATAATTCATCAGGGGGTAAAGTGAGAATAGAAGTCATCTTACCTTCCAGAAGAGAATCAAAATATATTAATAAAATTGAACTCCTCTGCTTGTCTTTGTAAGCTTTTTTGTTTTTTTGGGGGGGGTGGGGAGTTGGGAAGAAACAACAGACTCTCCAGGGCAGCAGTGTTACTAAATTGCTCCAGTCAGAAAAGCTGTGCAACTGGAGAGATTCAAGGATGAGCTTATGAGATTGTCCAAGTGGGGAGAAAAAATAACATATGATTTTTACCATAGATAAGCACAAGGTCATTTCTTTCAGAGATTAGAAAATCTAGACCCTACATCCAAACGAAGGTCTAGTTATCAGGGATTTGGGTTTCATTCCTCATTTTTCCCCAGTGTGCTATTATATCCTGAAAGGCCAGAAAACATTGGCCATCATCAGGAAAATTATAGAAGCAAAGCAGAAAACATTATATGCATTTCTAGTTTTTATAACCTCAGGGATATGGAACTAGACACAGCTCAGAGCAGGACTTCAAGAGAATTAGCAGAGGACTTCTGTGAACACCTTGCACTCATTGTCTTACTTATGGCTGCAGTAGGCCTGTGAAGTCCTTAGGGCATGTGCCCCTATTCCTTTCTTTTTTTTAAACTGTAGATACCATGTAAAACAAACTTATATAAAACAACGGCTAGAACACTGCACAGCTGGAGCTAAATCCCAGTTTCTCTGGTTCCTCCAATTCTGATCCAGCAATTTATCTGCGGTCTGAAATAGAATGGTGGTTTTGGAATGTAACTAAGGTCTATAAATTCTTGAATGGCAATTTCAACAAATTCCAACTAAAAATGAGGCTTCTCCCTTTTAAATATTTCAGGTCAGTTTAGAAAAATTAATGCTTCATACTGGGAGAAACTAACTGAAGGTTTTTGTTAGTCATCTATGTACACAGAAATATGTATTGACATAATGCTTATGGCACCATAGCTACAAGAATGAATAAAATTTGGCCCCTGAAGTTTTTGGAATTAGTCTAAGAGCTGATATACATAAGATATTTAAATTAAATTTTGAAAGCATTGGCAAATTCATGAGAATCAGTAGTTATTGATTACTGACTACATGGGTTGTCTCAATGTAATTCTCACAATAGTCCAATGAGATAGATTTTATTATTATCCACATTTTATAAAGCATGATATTGAGTCTTGGAGACATTAAATAATTCTTCCAAAAGCACTGCTGAACAGTACTAAAGCAAGATTTAAAAGACGTAATTAAACTTCTTGTTAAGAGAAACTGGGAGAAAGCTTTTATCCTTAAGTTTAATGTTAGAACAACCAAAATTTCAGTGTAGCATTTGCCTTACACTCTCTCTTAAAAAGTAAATTGGAGGAGTAAACCATAGCTTTTGATCAAGTAGAGACATTACAATGATCCCATGTAAGACTATTCCTCATTTCTAGTCATATACATCAGTATTAATTCATTTGGGGTATATGGCTCTTAGCTGTGCTCTGTAAATGGTGCCACACTGATGACATGGGAGTGAATCTCTTCTCCTCATCCTGCTATGATGTGTCACACCTGCCCTTCAGAGAGGATACACAGTCAGGAACAACTGCTTCTCAACACTATTTTTGTGGTAGATTTTTTTTGTGTGTGTGGTAGATTTTGTGGTATTTTTGTGGTAGATTTTAAATGAGTTGGCCAGATCCCATATCATGTAATTAGTTTACTGATTGTTCTAGATGTTGCTAAGTACTAGTGCTGGTCACATGTTTAAAGACAAAAACAAAAATTAAACAAGAACTGACCCCCAAAAAGGACTCATTTCCCCAGAGCATCTAGAAATTCATTCGTTATGTTGTTCAAAAGTTGTTAAGTACCTAGTATGTTCCAGACCTGTCCCCAGGCATCTACAATCTAGTGAAACAGAAAGTTGTATCAAGAATCACAGCAGGTGTGTTAAGTGTCATAAGCCTGATAGGGAGTTATGAGAACATAAATGAGGACCAGCTAAAGCTAGGAGGGGTTGGAGTGGTGGCTTCGTGAAGGAACTAACGCTATGACTAAATCATAAAGGAGTGTACAAAGTTTTTTTTTTTTTTTTAGATTTAAACTTTTTTTTTCTTTTTTTCTAATTTATTTATTTATTTTTGGCTACATTGGGTCTTTGTTGCCGTGCATGGGCTTTCTCTAGTTGTGGTGAGCAGGGGCTACTCTTTGTTGTGGCGCTCGGGCTTCTCATTGTGGTGGCTTCTCTTGTTGCAGAGCACCGGCTCTAGGCGTATGGGCTTCAGTAGTTGTGGCACGTGGGCTCAGTAGTTGTGGCTCACGGACCTAGTTGCTCCACAGCATGTGGGATCTTCCCAGACCAGGGCTCGAACCCATGTCCCCTGCATTGGCAGGGAGATTCTCAACCACTGCGCCACCAGGGATTCCAGGAGTGTACAAATTTTGATAAGAGGAGAAAAGTCAGATGGTGATTCCAGAAAGAGGAAAAGTAAGTGCAAAGTGTCAGAGGCATAGAAAGCATGACTTGCATGAGGAGCCATAAATAGTGAAGCATGGCACCGCAGAGTGCTTTTGAAGAAACGCTGAGAGATGGGCAGAAAAGAATTTTGAATAAAGAACCTGAACATTTTCCTCAGGATTATAGTGGCAAATATCTTTGGTTTGAATGAAAATGGAGATTCCATGTTTCTGACCTTTTTTTCAAAAAACTTTTTAATGTACCCAAATTATCTTTGATTTGTAAAATAGAACAATGTAAAATAATTGTATTTTTCTTATAGTTTCTGAGGAAGACAAAGGATTTGGACCAATTTTTGAAGAACAACCAATCAATACCATTTATCCAGAGGAGTCACCGGAAGGAAAAGTTTCACTAAACTGTAGGGCACGAGCCAGCCCTTTCCCAGTTTACAAGTAATGTACCTCATTGCTCTTTTCAGAAAGAAGTGTTGAACTAAAGATTACAGATCAGCATCTATGACCCTGTATCTATAGAGAAAGCTATGGCATAAAGCTTTCTATGAAGTCCAGGAACATTAACAAAAATATTGTCATACAGGTTATTTTTTTTAAAGTTGTTAATACCCAAATAGATAGTTTTCGCAAATATATGCAAATAATTCACTTCCTATTTCCTGCACAGATAATGTCAGTGTCATTTGACATTATCCACTTAAAAACTGGCTAATGAAGATCATGCTATTAAGTAAGAAAATGGTTATATGAATAATATGCACAATTTAAATATATGCATTTGAGGATAAACTGGTTTTGTATGTATTGGCCTGGATAACTCATACCTACAGATGATGGATAGTATTTCTATATTAACTACATTTAAAGAGCTTCTTACATAGATAACTCTAGAAAGCACTATTTTTTCAGTAGTCTCAAATCTATATTCCAGACAACAAAGCAAATTCCTTAAATGTCTCTACTTATCGGACAATCTATATAACATACCTCTTTATGTTTTTCTGGGGTACATATTTATGCTATCATATAAAAGGTAACATTTGGTTCTCTTGCTTCAGAGTGTTCAGAAAAGTATACTAACAGTTTCTAGCCTGATGTAAAGAATAAGATTTAAAACTTAAGCAAATGCCAATGGATTTTGGTTCCAGGAAAACAAAGCAAGTGATTGATGGGGAAATTGGGGCTCTAGTGTGTTAATGTCACCTGAGTTAATTGAAGGTTGTCATTCAACAAAGTTGATTTTAGTACTAGATTTTTCTTCTCATGGATAGAAAAATAACTTTCTATTTTTATTAAAAAGTTGTTATCATGGAGAATACCCCTTCCCCCCATTTAATTATACTTGAACTCATTTTCTCTTGCCTCTGGCTATAATTACAAACATTTTCTTAAAATAAATATAAATTTATATATAAAACCACTATCTCTTTAAAATTATTTTTATAATTTTATAAAAGTAGAAGTAGATATTTTATAAATAACACATTTGTTCTGAAAATATTTGATGGGCTAGATTTATTTCTACCCTTAAGTCATATATAATGGGAGTTTATGTACATAACCGTGGACATGGCATAGTATAACTAATGGGGGCTCTAGAGGAGATTTAATCCAGGTACAAAATTTTATAGGAGAGGAAGCTGAGTCCTGAATAAGTAAGTTGACTTGCTCTGCTCCAGAGCTAGTAAATCACAGATCCAGGACTGAAATACAGGTTTTATGACTTTCAAAGAAACATATAATTTTTTTCAGTATTTATCTATCTAGACGGGTCAATAGCATTTCAAAAACTATTTCAGTGACGGTTATTCTGTGACAGTTATTCTGTGACAGTCTGTCCTTGACATTCATACACCTAACCTAAGCAAATCAGCCTCCAGGCTCCAATGGAAGAGAAAAGAACAGCAGAGGCTGTTCTCAGATAGTGTTCTACGAACGTGTACTTCTCTTTGCTGCCGCCACTACCACCATCCAGCAGACAGTAAGAAGCAAAGTTTTACATCAATAAAATTGTGTACATGTTGATTAGCACCTCTCTCTAGCTCCCTCCTGCTAGTCCCACTTAGTCTTCTCATTAAAATATAAAAAAGAACAATGAAAAGCAAAACTTTGCTTGGCAAATACATCACCAACTCCCTCCCAAAGGTTGCATCCGCACGTAAGTCCCCAGGGCAAGTACGGCCTGATTATCTACACGTTAATGTAGAGAGCTGAAGGGGAGAAGTAGACGTTTAATTGTTAGGAAGGTGATCTGCATTTGACATCAAAATAAAAAGTATTCAGCTCATGATGCAGCTTGTCTGACAGAAGAACACTTGCAGTTATGAACATTTACTTAATATTCAGGGCAAGGCATACTTACCTTGGTAATCATGCAATTTGTCATTCACATAGTACTTTTATATTTATGGCATGTTCTGTGATAATTTGTTATTCGTGGCAACATCATGAACGTTACAACAGGGAACTTTACCTTTCACTCATCAGCCTTGAGATTTTCATTATCTTGCCTTGTCTCCCACAATAACAAGAACTCCAATAAAAATTGTGTTTAAAGCTGTGTAAAAGGAATTACAGCAAAGGTGAATCTTCCTGAAAATAAAATAGACCTGTGAACTTACCTTAACACAGCAAAACTTAATCATTATATGACATCAAGGGCAGAATCAGTCCCACTGGGAAGAAGTTAAAGCAATAAATAAAAATTTAAAGTAAATATAATGAGGGGGCGTAAAACATAACAATTGGAACTGCCTAACAAAGAAATCCATTGCCTTGGCAAGTACTAAGTGACTTGACATTGGATGGTTCAGTCAGGGACAATATTGCCATCAGCTGGGGTGAGGAGGATGATTTATTCATTGGGTTGGTATTTGGTAGGTTTTCAGAAGCAAAGCACAGTTTTCTGTTGTTCGCTTTTGAATTACTTCCTACACAGTAAAAATTAAAACTAAAAATGTTCCAGTAATTTGATTTATTAAAAAATATTATAAAATCATTAGACCTCTTTGGCAAGATTCTGACCCTAATCAGAATTGTGCAACCAGGCAATGAATGATGGGATCACAGCCTGCTGGTTCACCATGGCTCTTGTCTTATAACATTGCAGAAGACATGGAACCTTAACCCTGATAGAACATTATTATAAAATTATGCAGGTGGTCAACTTAATTGACAACTATTTTATATATGCAATCTTCTCATCATCTCACCAAGAAACTTAGATTCCTGTTTCTAGTTGGTTTCTTCATAACATCATCTCCATGTAAATATACCTTCAATAGTGTATTTGTGGCTTGGAAACGAAGACCCAGTTGACTTTAATCATGTTCAAATAGTGTGATCGACCTCTAGTGGTCAGAATATGACATTTACTGAGAAGAATCCTGATTTCAATTAGTATATTTTTTTCAAAAATGACTCATATTTAGAATCAGATATTTATATTTTATATTTTATTTCTGCTATAGGAATGTTTTTAGTATTTTATACAATATATCTATATGCGTTAATCTAAACTAGTGCATAAAAGGTTATCATTTATAATCCATGTATATCTGCTAAGAAACCAGTTTATGCAGCAAAATTCAATGAAATATTTGTCCTTTGGGATGCCTCATGAAAAAAAAGGAAATTATTCATACACTTGAACATTTACCTTTCTGTGCCTGAGCTGAATTATAAATCATGAGCCCAGAGGCACAGAATTATAGGATGTGAAGAAATACCACTCTGAGTCAACTACTTAATCATCTGATTTCACATGGAGCTATACTCATATTATTTTAGAACAATGTTAGCCCAGTACACTGTTTGCAGTCCTCTTGGCCTTTGATATAACATTTATTTCTTCTTTTCATAGATGGAGAATGAATAATGGGGATATTGATCTGACAAGTGATCGGTACAGTATGGTAGGAGGAAACCTTGTTATCAACAATCCTGACAAACAGAAAGATGCTGGAGTATATTACTGTTTAGCATCAAATAACTACGGAATGGTCAGAAGCACTGAAGCAACCTTGAGCTTTGGATGTAAGTAATTGTAACTTTAAAAAGGGCAAATGCATTTAGGTGAAGTAAAACTTAGACGTTATCATAAGAGTTTAACAAAAGGAGAAATCAAGAAAAAAAGAAAGTGAAGGACTCCATAGATGAGGTGTGTCTTACCAGATTAGTGGGCCTTAACTGTGTGGAGAAGAAAAAATTTCAGGAGAGCAAAATGTCACGAGGGGTGTTATGAATGTACTTGAAGTAGTGAAAGATAACACTGGAAAATAAACTAAGGCCATGTTCAAAAAGATCATGAATAAGTTTCTAAAGATTACTATCAATGGAAATGCTAAGCTATGCATTCTCAGTGGGGGTGATATCACCCCCAAGGTAGTGAAAATTGGTTTTTGTGGTATCATCTTAGATATTACAACATAATGGTCTATGGCTCTCCAACGCTCAGCCCCACCAAACAAAAGTTTTATTCCTTAGTATTTAATTTTTCTTGTTAAGAATAAATTAAATAAAATTTCTCATTTTGGGGGCAATAATAATGAAAAATATTTTGAGAAACATTGTGCTAAACTAAAAGTTAGAGGTTATTCTGAAAGAAAAATGTGTGTTGGGAGAGGAGCTGGACTAGGTGTTCTCCGTGCGTGATTTTATGTCAGCGTTTAAATATTCTGCAAAATGAATTATAGGATGAAAGTGACATTTTAAAAGGACCCAAGTGGTAGTGATTACCAGGAGGGAGTGAGACAGGGTCAGGAAGTGCAGTCCGATTAAATTGGTGTGGTAACAGTGGGAATGTAAATAATAAACTCAGTCCTTGAAGAAATACACAACAGATTGCATTGCATTGAAAGAAAAAGACCTTCAATATTTTCTTAAGGAAAGTCTAGTCAAAAGGCAGAAACATTCTGCTCTCTTTAAAATGGGATGGGTGCAAGTAAGACCAATTTCAAGGATGGGAGGAAGCATTTAAATTGTCGCTTCACATGCAGAGGTGACATTAAGTTATCCACAGTGAGATAGATGTCAGCTAAGTTTTGAGGACAGGGGTGGCATTCCAGTGAGGCATCAGGACAAGAAAAGTAGATTTGAAGCGTTCTTTGCAAAAAGGTAGTTATTGGAATGATAAATTTTCAGGGACATAAGTATACTGAGAGAAGTAAAAACTAGATTTTAAAATTCGAGTACTGATCACATGTAAGGAATAAGAGATGAGGCAAGACTGAAACAGAATGAGAACCAGTAAAACAAATGAAGAATCAAATAGTAGCCTATCAAAAAACCAAGCAAAATGTGAGTTCCAAATACACAGGAGAGAGTAGAGGAAATAAAACAGGAAAACCCAGAATTTGGAAAAGAGCAAGAGATTGTTGACCTTAACATTCCTCATCTAGCATCCTGCCCTTCATCTTTATTCCTTCTCCCCATTGGAGTCCTCCCTAAAACTTTCTCTGGTAGAGCCCTGGGTTCGTCTGAACACACTATTTCCAGATACTCTTATGGAGATTCTTCCTAAATCTGAAACAAAGTTTAGGAAATGCTCAATCTTCGGGGTTGTCCAAATAGTTATCAGGTGCTACCAATGTCCATACTCTTCTGTAGTGTGTGCACATCCCAGTGTGTGTAAAAGGGAATTAATTGACTTTGATAGGTTTCACCAAACCAACAGAGAACTATTGTATGTAAAAGTGAGTTAGTAGCTGAAAAATAAACTTTAATGAGTATCAATCTTTCTATTGCCTAGAGAGTGAATGTTTTCCTTTTTGTTTTCATGATTAGATCTTGATCCTTTCCCACCTGAGGAACGTCCCGAGGTCAGAGTGAAAGAAGGGAAAGGAATGGTGTTGCTCTGTGACCCTCCATACCATTTCCCAGGTAAACTTAGCTCTTCTGTGATTATAAGCACCTAGGAAATGAAATGGGGAAGTTTCTGTTTTCTTTTTTTTGTTTTATTTTCTTAATAATAATGGAACATTTATAATTAAATAAGACTCAATATTTGTGTAACCTTATAATGCATGACTTACTAGTGATTATAGATGTTTGCTTTTTTAATTCCTTAATAACTGAGCCTTAATTCCAAAAATCTATGGTCATTTCAGTTTATAAACAATATATATGTTGGATTATGTCCCTATTAAGGTTCCTGGTACACAGGAGAAAACACTGTAGATTTTCTACAAATGACCTCTGAAATAGAATAGTACCAAGGAAGAATATATAATCAACCATTTTATTAACAATTTAGCATCTACAGTATACTGTGAACTGTAATTAAACACTAGAAAGGAATAAAGGCATAATAAATTATTAATCTCTGTAGAAGTACCAATCCAGAAGAAAGGAGCTAAATCAAATGTCATCTATTAGAAGATTCAACTTTTGAATACATGTTTTCAGTAATTTGATATGGCTAAAAGAAAAGCCACCAAAGTGTTAATTAAAAGATGAACACTGCATACATTTCACTTGTTTTATTTATCAAATATCCTCTTCAAACAATATATTAACACCACTTTTCTCACAGAAAAAAGTGTTTTGGGTTCTTATAGTTTTAATATTATGTCATAAAGACATAAAATATTATGTCTTTAAATATCTCCACAGAGAATGATTCATAACAGGCTAGTATAAATCATTTTCTATGGAATATATTAGTATGGCATATATATACATATATATATATATATATATATATATATATATATATATATATACTATTTCAATTATGTATATATAAATTCAGATTGCTTTTTGATCATTTTCTTTCTAATAGCTATGGGAGAAAGATAATTAATTGATAAACATAGGAGGAATTTATGAATCCAAAATGTTGTAAAAAAAATTTCAAAGAGGGAGTAGTCTTTTTTTGGAAGAACTGACAAAATTATGAAAAAAAAAATCCTATCATGTTCATAGTGTTTCCCACAAACCGAATGATCATAAGTCACCAGTGTCTACATTTGACCATATTCAACACTGGATGGGCTTCATTCAATCACTCATTCACTCAACAAATCTCTTGCGAGCACTTGTTATGTATCAGGCACTGTTTACACCACAGAAATACCTCGGTGAGCAAAATAGAAAAAGCTACTCTCCCTCAGAGACCTTCTACAGGGAGAGAGACAATAGACAAGATAAATAGTTAATAGACATAGCATGTTAGATATTAATAGATAAGTGAAAGGGAGAAAAAATAATCCAGGAAAATGGGGAGAGGAAGCGTTGAAGGGATGGCTAAACTTTTATAAAGGGCATCACTGAGATGGTAACTTTGAAATAAAGCCTGAAGGAAATGAAGAAGCTAAAATGAAGGTATTTGAAGGAAGGACATGCCAGATATATGCCACAGCAAGAACAAAGGTCCAAAATGGGAGTATGGAGGAAGACAAAGTGAGCCAGGTTGCTGAATGAGATACAGGGTAGCAAGGAATGAAATCAAAGGGATACAAGAGACATATTGGGTGGAACCTTATAATCCATAGCAATTACATTGGCTTTTACTTTGAGTGAGAGTTACATTGAAGGGATTTAAGCAGAAGAGTCATATGACATCACTTAAGTTATAGAAAGTTAAATCTGGCTACTGCTGTAAGAAAAGACTCAGGGGAGGGTAAAGGTGAAACCAGGAGATCGGTTCAAAGGTATTGCAATCATCTGGGCAATGAATGGTGGACCAGAGCAGTGGCACTGGAGGTGGAAAGAAATGGTTAAATTCAAGATATATTTTGAAGGAAAAGCCAAGAGGACTGGCTGGTAGACTTTCTGTGAGATATAAGAGAAAAACAGGAGTCAAGGATGACATCAAAGTTTTTGTCATGAGCTCTTGAGAGGATGCAGCTGCAATTGCCTGGAGGAATAGCTATGGACATAAGAGTGAGGTGCCTGATTTAAACTTTCAAAAGGAGCTGTCAGATTGGCATTTCTGTGAATGTGGAACCCAGGGGCAACATCTGAGCTAGGAATATCAGTTTGTGATACATCATTATATAGTTTTAAAAGCCATAGGAATACGTGTGATAACTTAGGGAATTAGTACAAATAGAAAGGGGGAAAATGTCCAGGGAACAGGCTTTGAGATTTTTCTGAGATAAGTCTTGTTTTCAAGTCTCTGTGACATCTTTACTACTGTGCCGAATGAAGAATTTCATGGATCAAAACAATGTTGATAGAAGCTTCAAATCATTAAGCCAAATGACTAATTACCTCTTCATCCTGATAAAGATACATATGTTTATATGGGCAGGGGCAGGGCAGGGAATTAAGTAGGTCTTTTAAATAAGCTGGAGAAACATCATTAATCATAGAATAGAATCTGAGCAGCTCTTCATCTCCTTTTGTCCGCTTGTGTTCTTAGCGGATTATGACCTCTTTGAACATTAGACATGCCATCTTCAAACATAAGAATGTACATATGCTTCAAAACCATAATGTGTGTATGTATGTGTACTATTTTACCATCTCTGTGCCATAAATCTATCTTCCTCCTATACGCAGTTAAGGTTTTGTGTTTGCAGTTTAAAACTTAATGGCGTTGAAGGTGTAAAGAAACCTGCCTTTGGATTCTGAGCCTCAAAGAATGTTATATACGCAACTATTTATAGTTGTCAAACCCTGCTGCTCTACTTGGTGATCTGATAACCTAGGATTTAGTCCTTACTAAGTCAAGTCAACTTAGACATATCTACATCTCAATTTCCTTGTTTAAAATTTGGGAATAATAATTCCTGTGCCACCTACTTCATAGACCTTGTTGTGAGATTTAAATTTAATAATATATTTTTAAATGATAAAATGGATATATAATTAAAATGGATTATTATTAAAGTAAATAAAATACATTTAGTATTTTGAACCTTATTATTAAAGCAAATAAAGTACTTCTTACTCTACTAAGAATTTTTTATTCACGATTATAGCAATGTTGTCTTTCTCATTTATGCACAGGAAAAAGATCTAGAAGGGAAGTCTCATTGTTTACAATCCATTACATTTTTCTATGGATTTGGGTGTTCTACAGTTTCTTGCAAAGGGGAGAACTCTGATTTGAACCAGTTTACTTATTTATCAAGAATACTTATACGTAACTATATCAGTACAGATGTTGATTCAATTTTATAACAACATTTGATATACAACGGATTGCCTAATGCCTAGCACAGAATAAGTGTCCAAAAAATATTTGAGGACTGAGAGAGTGAAAGAGTAAATAAATGTGTTCATTAAATTGGTGGATATGTAGTGATTACAATTTCATTAAAAGATAAATTTTCCTGTTAAGATTTTGTTTTATTAAATAGCAATCAATAATTCATGAATGTGTAAGACTTCCTAAACCCCTAGACCCTCAGAAAATGAAAACATGATGCTTTGTTTCTGGCCAATTTTCAGAACCATCAGAAATTGAGTTATACATCTCACAAAATAGAAATCATATATGTGCATATTAAGTCAGAGAATAAAGATGAAATCCATTGTTCAAAGGGTGGATACTATTGACAAAATATGGAATACCTAGTAATAGACATGGTGTGAATTTTTTTAATGAATAAGAAAGTGGGAATACTCCTAAGAAAAATAACTCATGAAATGGTGAACATGATATTGAATGAATCTCAATAGACTGAAAAGGTAAGCACAAAAATAGACACAAATGCCAGAGCATGGTAGGGAATATATGAGCCCACGGTATAAGTTGGTATAAATTTCTTTCTAAAAGAGTTTAATGTATAGTTTACTGTGAGTATCAAAGAAAAATGAGAAGCTATAGTGATTTTATTGGTATAGGTAAATTCTGTTCTATTGAGGTTAATTAACAAAAAAAAGTATAAATATCTTCTAAAAAGTTTGTGAATTATTCTTCCAGGGAACACTTAAGTACTTTAAATCTATTTCAAGGAGAAATATATATTATTTACCAAGGTTAGATAAGTGATGTATTTCAAAGTAATACAATGAAACTAGTCAAATGCAGTATAATTGGCCAAAACAAATCCCCCTGTAATATGGTCCAGACTCTCTTGAGGCAAAGGAAAAAACATCCCAGACATCTATCAATAAAAGTAATGTTTTTGAAACAGGTGCTGGTACTTATTACTTTTTCTAAAAAAGTAATTTTATAATAATTTATTTTTTAAGCCAGACAGCAGGGCTATGAAGAAAGCAGGTGTTTGCTTCTTCAGAGATGGTTAATTTTACCATCTGCATGGGGCAGGGGAAGACAGATAGATAATCGATTGAGCCCCTGTGAGAACTTGGTCAGGGTTTGGCTCTTGATTGCCTAAATTCAGTCTCGTTCTTAAGCCCGAGCAGCAGGGCAGCTACCACACCAGTCGTGGAACCGTTTTGGTAGCTCTGGGGTGGAAAGGGAAGTTGGAAGATCTGTTCTGCCTCCCTACTGCTCTATATCCCCGGGGAAGTCAACCAGCTAAAGCTCTGTATCCCTGTTTAAAAATGGCAATAGCAATTCCTACCTTTATTTTAATGAGAAATGATAGCTTCCAACATATTGCAATTATTCTTTCATCCAAGTAGATGGCTTATCAATAGGCAAAAATTCGTTAAATAAATTTAGATTAACTATTAATATTACAAGTCCCATAAGGGCAAAGGCCAAATCTGTCTTGTTTAGTACACATAGAAGATAACTCAGTAAACTGGAGAATCCACATTGGGCATTAAATCAGCCAGACCAGTTGCTCTGTAGTCCAACACTTATGTTTCTATCAACATCATGGAAATAACTTCTCTGACCTAGTGTTTCTCCCTTGAAGATTCAAATAGTAAAACATTATCCCATTCCTCTTTTCTAATGAGTGGTAAACAGAAAACTTTCTTAAAATTTACAGAAACTGAATAATATAGTAATTAAAATAGACTGACCAAAGTCATATTTAGTCTAGAATTAAAATACAGTTCTCCATATTCACATAACTATGGAATACTCAGACTATTCTGAATGCATTTTGTGTGCGGTATCTTGAAATCATTGTATAGCTAAGAAAATCCTTCTTCTGTAAGGAAATCTATACTTCCCTGACTCTTTCTGACTTTTTGGAATTTAATTTTGTGCAGAAATCATTACAAAACTATTAATTTTCTTTTTAAGTGAGAATACAAACAATATTTCAAAATTAGACAGGTTTACAGTTGTTAAAATATACTATAAATATTATTTTGGATCAAAGATTACATGGAATTATTTGTTGCCCAATTCCAAGAACCTGATTTCAGCAATTTAAGCAGCCCCCAAAGTTTCTTCTTATTTTGTTTCTCCTGTGGTTTTTAACTGACCTTAAATCAGCATAAGAATAACAATTAAAATAATAGAATCATTCACAGATATAAATGCCTAGAAAGATGTATGCTAACAATGATAACTCTGAGTTGGAGAATTATGGTGGTTTAATTTTCTTTCTCTTTTTAACTTTATCTGTATTTCCTATTATTTTAATAAAAATAAACTTCTATAATTAAAAAGTTAAGATAAAAAACAGAATAATCATCTTCATTCGCTTTTATAATATTGTATATTGTTGGAGAAAATTACATAGCTAATCTAAATGGAATCCCCTGGATTATTATTCTCAAGCATGCTGAATGTATATAGTGTGCAATTCTTATAGTTTTTCCTATTCAGCTCTCTTTCACACTCCCATTAGCAGCTTCGCCAATCACCTTGAGTTCCCTAAAGCAAAAGGGTATTATGTCGATTTTTTCTGTGTGTGTGTGGTACGCGGGCCTCTCACTGCTGTGGCCTCTCCCGTTGCAGAGCACAGGCTCCGGACGCGCAGGCTCAGCGGCCATGGCTCACGGGCCCAGCCACTCCGCGGCATGTGGTATCTTCCCGGGCCGGGGCACGAACCTGTGTCCCCTGCATCGGCAGGCGGACTCTCAACCACTGCGCCATCAGGGAAGCCCCATGTCACGATTATTTCATTTTTAAAAGGTCATGACTTTCCACCATCTTACATCTAAAATCCTTTCTTACTTGAACTAAGAGATCCCCTCTTTTTCTGAGGTGATCTTCCTAGTGGCAGTTGTCTTCACATGGTTATGATGTTTTAAAGGGAATCAGCATATTGTGACTGAGAAATACGCATTGCCCAGAGTTCCCTCTTGCACATTACTGCTGCACATGACTACTGGGGGGTCATTCCTCAAAACTGGAAGGGGATACAGGAATAGAAAACTGCATGAAAAACAGCAATTTAATGAGGAAATTCAACTTTTGGCCTAGCCAGCCAGTATGTTTAGCCAAAGGAATTTCCTACAGTTAAAAGTTACCATATGATCTGCTTCCTAATATTTAAGAAAACAAATAAGATGCCTTCCTCGGGCTTCCCTGGTGGTGCAGTGGTTGAGAGTCCGCCTGCCGACGCAGGGGACACGGGTTCGTGCCCCGGTAAGGGAAGATACCACATGCCGCGGAGCGGCTGGGCCCGTGAGCCATGGCCGCTGAGCCTGCGCGTCTGGAGCCTGTGCTGCGCAACGGGAGAGGCCACAGCGGTGAGAAGCCCGCATACCGCAAAAAAAAAAAAAAAAAGATGCCTTCCTCTGTTTCTGTAGTTTCCACTTTTTAATGTGGCCAGAATAGGCTATGTAAACTCATTCCTAAATCAATCATTTAAAATAGGAGTATAAAAATAAAAAGTTATAGAGCCACAGTATGGTTAGTAATCTTGATTTTATCTTTTAAATGCAGTAGGGAAGATGGAATTTGGAATTATTAGACCTGGATTCAGAATCCTAATTCTTCTTAGCCATGAAATTCTAATCAAGTCATTTAACCTCTCTGAGTTTCGTTTTGCCCATCAATGAAATAAAAAATAAAAATTAGTAATCCATAAATAATTGAGAGAGAGATAGATATAATTGCTTAGCATCACTTTATACTCACTCAAACTACAGTAGCTTTTAGAAAATTTTCAGTTTATCTTGGCCTATTTCCAACTTCTTGGCTCTACAAAAGCTTAGATTAGATTATGTGCTTATTACTAGAAAGCAAAATCTTTGCTTTTGGAGAAGAGATTAATACTTAGTCAACAATATTTTAAAAGCCTACATTAGGTTATGGGCTAGCTTATTATTAGAAAACAAAATCTTTGCTTTTGGAGAAGAGCTTAATACTTAGTCAACAATATTTTCTTCTAGATGATCTTAGCTACCGCTGGCTTCTAAATGAATTTCCTGTATTTATCACAATGGATAAACGAAGATTTGTGTCTCAGACAAATGGCAATCTCTACATTGCTAATGTTGAGGCATCAGACAAAGGGAATTATTCCTGCTTTGTATCCAGTCCCTCTATTACAAAGAGTGTGTTCAGCAAATTTATCCCACTCATTCCACTACCTGAACGTAAGTATCATATTTGTTCCTCTGTTTGTGCAAGTTTGTCTGCTTATGGCATACTTACAATAATGAAAAGAGATATCCAGTGGGGAGAACAGCTGACTGCTCTGTCGGAGCAAACAGAGGATACGTACTTTGTAAGCCTTGCCCTTCCTTAGTTTTTCCCATAGAGAAGATTTACGTCATAAAAGTGTCCCTAAGGTGGTTGAGTTTGGACTGGTTGCCTCTAGCTCAGGGAATGCATAGAGAACCAATCAATTCATTAGCAAAATACCAGTATATCATTTACAATGGGAATCACCAGCAACTGCTTTTTGTTTCATGTCCAATCCTACTTCTTAGTAAATTCATGAAAGAGAATGAATGATTAGATCAAAACAAACTATAGTGATTACAGAATTGGGGGGCGGGGGGAAGAAGGCAATTGGATTATTTTGATATTTTTAAGGAACTATTTACATGAAGCAAATAAGTATATAAATTGCCTTTCTACTGTAAGTAGTGTAGGGTATGACTACCGTGGTGCCATATTTGATGACCACTAACATTCTTGACTGGCCTTTTCTCAGGCTTCAATTGGATGAACTGCATTCCGTTTTTTAATGTAGCACTTCCTGAGAAATCAGATCACAATATGTTTTCTCACTTCACATTATTTTTATCTCAGTCCTGCTGCTACACTCATATTGCTGAGTTCAAGCTTCTGAAGAAATACTGGCACTGTTGTTGGCAGACTTAGGTTTGGTTCCTACCACTAACCTTAAGTTGTATATAACAATGGGGAAAAGTCCATCATACCACAAAGATTCTATTTTTATTATTCTTCTCAAGATAGCAGTCACATGGTTAGAATTCAATAAATATCTTCTGATTTTCTGGCTTTTTTTCCCCTCCCAAATCTTAGGAGATACTCTCACCACTACTTCGCAGAGTGAAAAGGAGCTATCATATAAAAATTTCCCTAATTTTCTTCCCTATGCTTCCCTCGAAATTCAGTGCTTCTTTCTTTCTCGGTGGAAGAAGTGCTTCTCCTGTTGCTCAGGCTGCTTCCTCCAGTTGCCCTGGTTCACAGTCCATTTGATTCATTTAAGGACATCACTACGTCACTCTTTCCTTTCTTTTCTGAATCTTCAAACTCTCCTCCATTCCTTTCCTTCTGCGTATTATTTTGTATTCAATGAATAAGTGAAACCACTTCTTATTTGCTAAATCCACAAGATATTTTCAGGCCTGATACTGTATGAATTTTGACACTTGTTGATCTCTCTGCCTCTCTTGAACTCTCCCTTCTTTTCCTATTTTTTCTGACTACTTCTGCCTCCGTTCATCTCCCACCTGCCTTGCTGACAAATTCTATACAGTATCCTTCATCAGATCTTCCTCCTTCTAATATTTCTTTCTAATCTTTTTCCAAATATTCTCACTCATTTACACCTCTTTCTCTAGTAGCCCTATGTGATGACTCCAAATTTGCATCTCCAAAACTTTTCCCTATATTTAATCCTGAATTCTACCTACATCCTGGGCTTGACACACAGAAAGTTCCCAAGGATGTTAAGTTTGAAATATTCGAAGCACATCTTTTATCTCCTCTCTAAACCTCCTCTTCTGGTGTTCTTCATCTCATTTAGCAGTACTGTCATATTTCTCATTTAGCAATAATTCAGGGGAGCATTTTTAATCATCAACTCCTCTCCACTGCCATCCTCAGGACAGTGAGCACAGCGGTTCCCATTTAGGACATAAGCACTTGGGAAATTTGAGGAAAATGTGGAACCCAAAGATAGTGATTCAGCAGACCTAGGATGTGACCCATCCTAGACCCCTAGGATGTGATCTGCAGGTTCAACGAGCATCCCAGGTGATTCTGATTAATTGGATTTTTGATCTGTACCTTGAGAAAACATTGATCCAAGGGGCAGTTCTTTTGATTTTGCCTGTAAAATACAACTTGGATCTGCCCTTTCCTTTCTATTCCCACTGCAACTGTGCCCTCGTTTAGTCCCTCATCTATTTTTCTGAATTTATGAAACACACTCCCTTAGATCTCTGACTTGCTGCTATTTTTCTTCTCCATATTCCTTCCTTTAAAACTGACAACAAGTTCTTCTACTTAAACCAAAATTAAGATTCATATTACTTCTTTTATCAAAACCTATTAGTAGTTACCCATTGAGGAAATTAGCTTCAAAATCTTTAATATCACAGTTTCAAGTCTTCTATGTTGTAGGTTCAAGCTCATCTTCAACTACATATGCTTCAATATCATTTTGATTCCTAGACCTTTTATAATTCCCTGCACACTTCTGAAGTTGTGTCATAATATGCTATTTCCTCAACTTGAACTGGTCTGGTTCAAATGCCCTCTTTGCTTGAAATTCCCTTGGCCCCTATATAATGCCAACTATCCTCCTTGGCTGCCACTCTTTCAGAGCATTTACTTTAGTTTTGGCTTGTATTTCAGGTCTTTGTGTATCTATTTGTCTTTCTAGTGTTATACAGTGTAAAATACACACTCATGTTGTGATACTAAACAGTGTGTTTAGCCTTTCTGAGCCTATTTCTTCCACTGTAAGATAGAGGGAATTACATCCTTCAATACCGACATGCTAAATAAGTGTTGTCATTGATGAACACGGTGATGTTTAAATAAACAATTTTCTTCTTTCCTTCTCTCCTTCCCTCTTTTAAAATTGTTTTCTCTTTGCCTTCATCTCTATGGACACTCCTTTATTCTTTTCTTCCTCTTTCTTCCCTTGCCTCTTTCTTTTGCACTCTTCTCTCTTCTTTCTTCCCTTATCCCTCATTTCCTTCCTTTTTCTCTTTTTTCCTGATTCCCATAGAGTACCTGGCAGATCCAAGTTGTATTTTAGAGGCAGAATCAAAAGGAATGCCCCTTGGGTCAATGTTTTCTCAAGGTACAGATCAAAAATCCAATTTATCAGAATCACCTGGGATGCTCGTTTCATACCTATTTTATGCTTGTTTTATACCTATTTGATGCTTCCTAAAGAATTGTTGAATTTTATGCTTGTTTTATACCTATTTGATGCTTCCTAAAGAATTGTTGAATTTTTTAGTGATTTGAGTCAAATTGGTTACACCGTAGTCAGAATGAGCCAATATGATTGAAAATGCTTAATAAAATTCATACTGTATGCATACTATGCATAAATAAACAAATCTATACATTGTGACATGATCAGATATTTTCCAGTACTTGTACAGAGAAAAGTCTTCCATACTGAAGCAATTCTAATCCTATAAAAACCACAATGTTAAACAAACGCTACTCTGCTTACTAATTAGTTGATATTTTTGTTTTTCTTAAATTAGGAACAACAAAACCATATCCTGCTGATATTGTAGTTCAGTTCAAGGACATATATGCATTGATGGGCCAAAATGTGACTTTAGAGTGTTTTGCACTTGGCAAGTAAGTATACTTACAGTTTTTATTAACATATATAGAAATACATTAAATTTTGTATTGTTAGGAAATAAATGTTGTAAATGTTTAGCTATAAACATAGAGTAAATTGTCTTTTAAGAATTGTGGACCATTAGCTCTTACTTTCTCCTATTTAAGTCCTGTTCCTGATATCCGTTGGCGGAAGGTCCTAGAACCAATGCCAAGCACGGCTGAGATCAGCACCTCTGGAGCTGTCCTGAAGATCTTCAATATTCAGCTAGAAGATGAAGGCACATATGAATGTGAGGCTGAGAACATTAGAGGAAAGGATAAACACCAGGCAAGAATTTATGTTCAAGGTAGAGATATTGTTTTAATTTTCCATACATTTAATCAATATCTTGTTGAAAGCCACTTTCATACTTGAAAAACTAGCATAAAATGATTAGTTTAAAAATAGTGATGTGAATTACATTATGCAAAAGGATAAAATATTCATCTTTATGTCTAATTAAGTCACAAATATGAGTATATAAGTTAAGAATTTATGCCACTGGTATCATAGGGACACCAATGGATCAATAGTAGTGTTATTGATAATTTTCAGAAAATATAATTCATATAGTTTGTAGGCTTTCTTCAAGCTCTCTTTTTCATTTGTACAAGAACCTAGGCATTATGACTTAGTTTAACCCAGTGGTTCACAAACTTTAGCATGTTTTAAAATCATCTGGGGGCTCATTAAAAACACAAATTGCTGGTTCCCACCCTCAGAGTTTCTGAGTTAGAAGGTCTATTTGGGACCCAAGAATTTGTATTTCTAACAAATTCTTGAGAGATGTTGATGTTACTGGTTCAGGACCCACACTTAGAGAACAACTGGTCTAAGGAAAAATTTTCTTTAATACAATTTTCTTGGCACAAGTGTTTGATTCTCACACATTAAAATAAGCTTATGTTTGGGAGGAGAGAATGTTGTTTCTCAGTCAGTGCTTGAAACTTTTCAGGCTGAAATCATCCCTACAAATACATTCACTAATCCACAATGTGAAGTTTGCAGGTCTAAATAAACATCTAAGTCTTCAACAAGTGTATACTGAGTGTGTCCTCAGAGGCAGACACTATGAGAGGAGCAAGGACTTAAAGGAAATATTCTGTCCTTGAGGAATTCATACTCTAGTCATATCATACAAAACCCCCAAATTTATACAAGCATATACAGTCAAATAAATATATACCCCCAATATATATAATTATAAAGAAAATAGTGAGAGTGCGATATGGAAAATTACATAAGATATTGATAAAGCATATGGCAAAGGGGTACCTTAGTCTCATCAAAAAGATACATGATAGGAAAAACTGGAGATGATGCCTCAGCTGAACTGGAATACCTGAAGGCTGAAAGGGTACTGTGGCAGGGTCAAGTCCAACCCCTACCCCTATCTCTCAGACCCCAGGCCTCTGTCTATATCGGAATAAAGTAAATGTCTCCGATGACCCAGGATTTGCAGCCTCACCACCACCATCTCATAAAGTCCACTAAGATTAGGATCATTTTACCTTCACCCTGTGCATTTCATTTGCCTTATGAAGCCCTTGGACCCCAGGGCCTCCTTATGACCTGCACTTTAATACCCACAGAGCTCTGCCCATGTCCTACTTAGTCACTATTTCCCCCTCATTCCCAACTTCTGAAGTCTTTATACTATGCTTCTAGAGCACATAGTCCATTATCAGAATCCCCTATATTCTCAACTTCTTTGAACATTCCCTTTATTCTCTTGCTCTAACTGAAACTTGGCTCTCCCTTAAAGACACTTTCCCCTGTAGACCACTCAAGCAGTGGCCGATTTTTCTTTCACAGCCCTCATCCCCAGGAGTGACTGGCAGTACTGCCAGTACCTGCCTCCCTGCTCTTCACTGCCATTGCTAGACTATCTTTCTTTTCCTTTAATCATCCAGTTTACAATCTTATGTCAGATCACCCCTCCCCACTCATTGCCCTAAGATTTTCACTATTGACAACTCTCACCAACTACAACTCTACTCCTGACTTCATTCTTGATGACATAAAATCATGTAGACTAGGGGCTTCCCTGGTGGCGCAGTGGTTGAGAGTCTGCCTGCCAGTGCAGGGAACACGGGTTCGAGCCCTGGTCCGGGAGGATCCCACATGCCGCGGAGCAACTGGGCCCGTGAGCCACAACTACTGAGCCTGCGCGTCTGGAGCCTGTGCTCCACAGCAAGAGAGGCTGCGACAGTGAGAGGCCTGTGTACCACGATGAAGAGTGGCTCCCGCTCACCGCAACTAAAGAAAGCCCTCACACAGAAACGAAGACCCAACACAGCCAAAAATTAATTAATTAATTAATTAAAAAAAAATCATGTAGACTATAATAACTTTTCCAATAGTTTGCCCTCTCAGTTCCTTTGAACTCCTTTCCTCCAATGATCTTGTCCTACAACCTTCCTCAGCAACTCACTCCCACTGCCATGCTTCAGACCTTATTGTTACCAAGTTAAAATCCCTTTACGATCTCAAGTTCAAGCATTTCACTCTGATCACCACCTTCAAGCTCCAATACCCAGATTCCTACAATCCTTTGAATCTACCAGCAACTATAATCAGTTAATCTTACTCTGTTTTAACTTACTCTAACGTCCCCTAACCCTGCCCATCTCTTTCCTAAATCTGGGTTCAATCATTATCGTTCCCCTGCCCACCTGCTCAGCTCACTTTCCTCTCTCCACTTTGCCTTACTACCTTGGCAAAGGCTAATCCTGGAAAAATCTAGCTCTCTGCCTTAGTGCCAGAACCAAGGAACTTGAATATGACTTGAGATGAGCACTACCAGGCTGATTAGCCCATTTTGAATTAAGCATCATTAACTTTAAATGGACCCTTAATGTCGCCTGGCAACTAGACTACAATTCTCCAGATTCACTTACCTCTCACTCTCTTAGATGACCATTTCATGCCTTCATGATTTCCTTCAAACCCACAGTACCTCCGCCTTCAACCTTCCTCTCAGCTAATAACTTGGCTTCCTATTTCACAGAGAAAATGGTAGTAATTAAATTGGAGCTTTCACAAACTCCCACTCCACACCTACTGACACCTACTTCTCTACTCTTATCTCTTTATATTCTAGATTCAGCTGCTCTCTGAGGTCAACATCTCCACTTGTACCCTAGACTCTACCCCTCTTACATAATAAATTAACACATAATTCTTTAAAACCTTATATGTAATTTTGAAAGATTTACATTATAAGAAAAAGATAAATTATTTTAGTGCTATTCGTGAATTAGCTTTCCAACAAAACGTGGTTCACGAATAGAAAAACAATTATGAATTTAATTACAGTTACCTAGTGCTGTAATATTGTAAGATAAAGTTTACCTGCTGACCTGTAGAAATACAATTTCACTGACTCTATCATTGATTTTATGACACACAGAGCATTTGATGTATTTTCTAGAGAAAGATCAACTAAGTGTAATATTTGCCCTCTTGAGATGATGATGAATGTTGACTTGCATTTGACAATTTTCAATGTTCTTTACTTTTAAGCATTTCCTGAGTGGGTAGAACACATCAATGACACAGAGGTGGATATAGGCAGTGATCTCTACTGGCCTTGTGTGGCCACAGGGAAGCCCATCCCTACCATCCGATGGCTGAAAAATGGATATTTGGTATGTATGTTCAAGTGCTTTGCAGTTCTTGAGCCTATGTTCCGGTAACATTTCTGGGTGATCCTGGGATAAAGTTAGCAGGAGTGTCAATAGATTAAGGGCATCTAGCCCCTGAAATATAAAAGTCTCCTTTAAAAGAAAAAACCAGAAAGTGAACATAAAGTGTCTTTTTTCAGCTTAAACATTTTCTGTAATCTTATGTCTACCTTCTCTCTCTCTCTCCTTATTGTTTCCTTTGTTCCACTTTTCACCCTCTTCCTATGCATCCATCTCTACTACCTGATATTGTCCTCTTTTTCTTGCCACTGTTTCCCTGACCCCACAGAAACAGAGGTAAGAATGAAGGTCCTACCTTTAGCCCTGGGGACAAGTAGCAGCAGTGGGGTCCTTCTCTACCTTCCCACTGTAATCTCCCAGCTGGGCCAAGAGGGAAAAAGGTGGACTCTCTTCTCTGTAGGATGAATAGAACAAGAGCCACTGGGCATGGTAAGTGGGTTTTACTTCCCCATACCATGAAAACCTCACTCCACTAGACTTAGTTAACAGTGGGGGCAAAAATAATGTACCTAAATGGAAAGACAACCAAGCCCAAACCCAAATGAAACCATTTCTATTAAAGTCTATCAAGAAAATGTGTTTCACTTTGTGTTCTTTCCAGTATCATAGAGGGGAATTGAGACTGTATGACGTGACCTTTGAAAATGCTGGCATGTATCAGTGCATAGCTGAAAATACACATGGAGCCATTTATGCAAACGCGGAGTTGAAGATCTTGGGTCAGTATTATTTCTGGTTTCTGTTAACAATCAGCAAGAAAGCAACATGTTAAAATGATCTTTCATTATACACAGATTATATTTAATTTCACATTACTTTCTTGAATTAGAAGTTAAACATTTCTAAAATGTGGTTTGAAATAGAATGATATTATTATTTTCCTTTCATTCATGAACAGTAAATAAATTGGAGGCAACATGGAGTATAAAGGTTTTTAAGACTTTTTTAATGGTAAAGCAAACTTTACACATGCCAATTTTTATGTCTTGTTCTCTCCTATGTTTGGGCAGCTAAACACTGCCAGGACATCACTTAGTGAAGATTGATGCTTCCGCAATGCCTGTGAGCCAGCCTCAGATGAGTGTTTAGCACTTGGTAGCTTTATCAGTCCCTGGGTCCCTGGGTTAAAATTGCTATTGAAAACCTTCGAGACATTCCTCAATCCCCTTACCCCACACTCACTCCTACTTTCATATTACTTTCTTACTTCTCCATGAAAATTGAAAACCACTGAAATAAAATATTTCAACTTCCCATCCCTCTTCAAAACTATCTGAATCTTTACTACACTTGTCCTTTTGATACTCTTTATCCAGAGGACAATGTATCTTGTCCCAAAATAATCCCTTTATCTCTGCCCTCAACAGACACCCTTTCTTCGTGTGCATATGTGTGTGTGTGTGTGTGTGTGTGTGTGCATATCCTCAGGCTGCCTCTCTTTCTGGTCATGCTTTCCTCTTGAATTCTCCTCTCTTTTGTCCTTGGTGATGCCATGCTCTGATACCTCCCAGATTATTTTGTCTTGATCGCCTTCATTTTCCTTTTTACCCCTTCCCTGCTCAGTTGGAAATCTTGCTCTCTTCTAGAGTTCCATTCCTCTGGTTGCATTCCATTTTCTTACTCATTCTTTCATGTATTTTATAATATTATTCCTCAATTATTATTATTTTAAATTTTTAAAAAAACCTGGATATCTTCTTCTTTGCCCATTAACTATCAAGGACCCCTTAATTTATACATCTGGCCCAGAATTTTATCCTCAGCTTCAAGCTCACTATAAAAGCTTCTTGGTAGAAATGGTCATCTGGGTAACTTCACAGATATCCCAAACTCAGCATGTCTGAAACCGAATTCATTATTTCTCACACATTCACATCATCTCCTCCTGAAATATTTACTGTTCTAAAGAATGACACAATCCACTACATACTTTCCCCCCATTACATCTATTAAATTTCTCATTTTTATCCCATAAATCTCTGAGATTTTTTACTTTCTTCTTATTTTCATTACAACTACTTTAATTAAAAGTATCATGTTCTTTTCATACTATCATGTCCTTTTCATACTATTTGAAGTGGCTGTCACCAAGTTTAGGAATATTGTAAGTAATAAATCAGGTGGGCAGGATTTCTCTGCTAGAAATGATTACTGAAAAGATAAAACAATGACTCAGTGCAGTCTCTTTTATTCTTGAGACACCAAAGGGAAATTTTTTAAAACATTGGTATCACTGCAACTTGAGTGACACTAAAAGCACATGAAAGACACTGAGACAGTTATAAGAAAGTATTAAAGAAAGCTATCTTTAAAAAGAGTTGAGGCCTTCTTGATTTTAACTTTTCCTGCCTCTTCTTATAATGCTGAGTATCATATTCCATTTCTTCCCCCTAAAGTCAAAATTCCTTGCTAATATATTTAATCTAGTTTCTTTCGGTATCAAGGAAACATTTAGGCTTAGGCTTCATACCCTATCACTTTGGTATGAAGTGCAATAAAATCATTTTGACTCTTAGAGAAGATATGAGGTGAATTTCAATTCCTTCCAAATGTAAATGCTTTTGTTTTCTGTTAAAATTTCTTGTTAATTGTTATATATTACAAGAGAAAATGAAAATTTAACAGCTCAGACTGAAAGATCTTTCTGTCTTCAAACCTAAATCTTGCAATCATTAATCTATTAAGGCAGTAATTAAGCAAATTGATCATTTTGAGACTGAGATTAATTCCTGACCATCTTTATATTTGTTTCAATCTATTTTTGTTTATTACCTTTAGGAACAGTGTTTCTCTCTCTTCTTTCCTGAGTTATTTAGTTAATTCATTTATTCATCCACCAAATGATTATTGAGTGCTTACTCTGCACCAGATACTAGTCTGTAATAGGCTCAATAAAGAACAAAAGAAAAAAAATATATATATATATGTATGTATACATGAACATGGTCTAGATTCTGTCACTAGAAATTCAAACATTAGGTAAGCATGGGTCGTTTAAATGACTGCACCAAATCAACGATTTTATTAAGACTGAACAGATTCAGAAAAAAGTCTTATTTTCTAGATAAATTTAGACTTTCTAAATATAATCTGATGAAAATTTCTCTCATTTTATAAGCAATATGTCACCCACAATATTTATTTAACCTATACAAAATACCACATGCTGTGTTAGGTGTACAACACAGGTTGGTTGTTTACTTATTTATTTCCAATTATAAAAACTCAGACTAAAAGAACATGGGATAACCTAAATCATTTTTATAAAAAGTGTGTTCTTCAGAGCTTGTTAGGAGTGCTGAATCTCAGGTCCACCCCAGATCTATTAAATAGCATTTTACCAAGATCCTCAGATGATTATGATGCACAAATAACATTTGAGAATCATGGGACTAGATGATGAAGGGTCAAGACCTGGATAAAGATATACTTAGGCCTAGAAAAGCCCCCAGAAAGGACAGTTTTATAGATGACTGGGATGTGTGGAAATAAAAAGATGGAACCCTCCTGGAGTCTGCAAAATGACAAAGAGATTGAGAAATGAGCTAGATGTGGGGACACTAAAGAAAATTAGAGCATATCATCAAGAGAGTAATATATTTTGAGACTCTATAGCCTGTTTTCATAATTATTGATCTGTACTTTGAAGTAAGGATGAGCTACAGGTGCATTATGTACTTCTCAATTAATTGAAAACATCATTTCCATAACTCTTTGTAGGTTGGTCCTGAAGGCAGGGGTCTCTCTGTTTATTAAGGCATCTCATAGTGTCTGCATGCAGTTGGTACTCAATAAATGTTTGTATAATGAAGGAGGAGTCATATTGTTTACTGAAAAGAGCATGCTTGCAAATCAGACAGATCTAGATTCAAATGTAAATCCCATTTTATACCTTACTGCCTGTGGCACCTTTGGCAAATTATATAATCTTAATAGATATCAGTTCTTTCACCCGTAAGCTGGGGACAGTTCAGTCAAAGTGTGACTATGATTACGGATTATGAATATGTGTCAATATTAATAATTGCTCAATTTCCTCTATCCTTTCACTTAACTTCCCTTGTGCAACTGAGTCAAGACACTTGAATTAGGTATTACCTTCAAGGTAAATATTCATACAGCATTTGATTACAACTTAAATGTGTAATAATTAATTCAGTTATCACCAAGAATTATACATTTAAAATGGGTAAATTTTTGATAAGTAAAATATACCTCAATAAAGTTTTAAATAAAAGAAAACAATTATTATTATTAGGCATGGAATGTCTGTTGGTCATTGCTGATAACATTTGGTGAGATTAATCTTTTCTATTGATTATTAATCAAAAGGGAATAAAAGATGCTATAGTATAGAAGAAACTTCTGTTTCTTTTTTTAGCAAAAGAGACAAATAATAGTTTACTTTCTTTTAGCTTTGGCTCCAACTTTTGAAATGAATCCTATGAAGAAAAAGATCCTGGCTGCTAAAGGAGGAAGAGTTATAATTGAATGCAAACCAAAAGCTGCACCCAAACCAAAATTTTTATGGAGTAAAGGTACAGAGCGGCTTGTCAATAGCAGCAGGTCAGTCCAGAAACTAGAAATCCAATTGCAACTCAGTACTTGGGAAAGTTTACTTTGTAGAGAACTTGTTTTCATATTCATAGTGTAAATAATTTTTGTTCTAACTTTTCTCCCCAGAAGATATCACAGCTCTAAGGTAAACAGAAATACCATCACTGTCAGTATCTATTATAAACAGAATTCAATTTTTAGACTTCTAGAGTTTATAAGGAATTTTAAAAATTGAGGCTCAGAGGTTTGTGACAAATTGCCCAAGGCCACAAAACTAATTAACAATGGGAAATAAAATAGGGTCTTTATAATTTTTCCCCTAACGAGGGCTTCTATAGCCATTCATATTTGATTTAATTTTATGCAATTAGCCTATTAAATATTTCAGTAGGGAAATAAAAGGTGATTTTAAAGTACAAATCACCTTTTCCCTCTTCTGAAGTGAACAGGAACTTCTAATCTTCCTAACTATCTATGGGGAGAAGGAATGTTGGGAAATAGGAGAATTGGGATGTGAAGGTTGGGGAGCAGCAAATATTTCAAGCAGGGAGCACAGCATGTGCAAAGGCCCTAAGGCAGAGAGCAGAGGATGTATAAGGAATGTAAGAACTAAAACCAACATGGCTGTCTTTAGAATAAAATGGAGGACAGTTTTAAGGGATGACACATAGTAAGCCAGGTCATTAGTAACAACATTTTCTGTGGCTTCATCTAAGAGTAGTAGAAATCTGTCTAAAGGCTTAAATAAGGGAGGGAAAAAGTAGTTTTTGCCTTTAAAAAAGTATTCTAGCAAAAGTATAAAAGATAAATCTTTACAGTAATCCAATAAAGAATGTAAGGCGGGTGTTATCTCTGTTTTGAGGTATCTAAAGCCTGGAAAGGTTAAAGTGACCTTCTGAAAATGTATCAGTCATCTCCAAGCCAGAACTTGAACTTGTGCCATGCTGATATGGAATGAACACATGGCAACACAGTTTTCTTACTAGGATAATCACAAGTATGGTTGTGCATGAGACAAAGCTGTGGTTGGGGAGGGGTGTGCAAGGACAGCAGCTGCTTCCCTGAATACATTAAATTCTACAGGTAATATGTCTGACTAAGATTTATTAACACTTTAACAAAATGATACTAGAAGAATCAGTGTTAAAGGAAAAGTCAATCTGTGCGATACAGGGTTGAAGCTTTAGCAGTCAGATAATGAGTGATGCAGACCATGATCATAAGGTAGTTCCAATATTAGGTATTCACTACTGCAACAGCCTAGAGCATAGCATTCCCTGTTGGCTGCACTGTTAGCTCTCTCTCCTTAATGAAAAGAATTTTGCTCTGATTCTGATGAGGACTCATGCCATGGGCCTCTGCAACCACAAATTTCTCAGAACCATGCTTCATGGATTTGTTTTTCCTAAATACCAACATGCGTTCAAAAAAAGAAAAGTCTAGCTCCTAAAATCTTATTATTCTAGTCCTGTCAATATTTTTAAAGTATTTGAATCAAATTGTATGACCTTTTGATGAAAGAGTCTATAAATCTAATTTTTGCTCACCATGTTAACCCATTAGTAGCTCAGATTATTTGAGTATCTCTTTATTATAGATTTGGTATTTCATGTAAAAATAAGTTTGAATGTTATAAAATAGTATGTATTAAGAAAAGTTAAACTAATAATTACTTTTAGAGAAATATTTCTGTTGAAAATAATATTCAAGGAGTAACTGAATAACTGTCTTTGAGCATAACTATAATCTCATTCTGATTAATATAATTACCTAAAAACTGTTCCACATTACTAAGTTATCTCTGTGCCTGGTAAATGGTTTGTAAAATGGCATATGCAGTACTTGCAATCAGGAGAGAGGAAACATAAATCTTGATAAGTTGTAATTAAGTTCTCAATTGTATGACTTTATTTAAGGTTAAAATGATATGCATTCTCCAATAGAATTTCTTTGTAGTTGTTCATTTATAACCAATGGACTGCTATCAACTCTAAAATGGTCTTTATCTGAGCCTTTTATATGAGAGTCTCTCCAAGATTCTTTTCTACCCCAGAGTTGGTGTGCTTTAAACATTAACAAATAAGATGGAGGTTATACTGGAATAATTTTGGCAACAATAAGTGACTACTTTATTAAAGACCAGATGGTTCCTGGCTTGTTTGACTGTTTATCTATATGATCTAATCTGAAAATAAGGATAAGATTCTGATAATTTAACTACATTGACTTTAGAATATGGATCATTATTCAAAAACATCCAGTTCCCTAAATACTCTTACTGAAATTAATTTTAATGTCATGGACAAAGTACCTGAAAGTGTAGGTGAGCTGAACAACACAAGGAAGTATACCCTTTAAAGATGACAATGATCAATTGAGAGCTAATATATGTGAGAAAACTAAGAATATAATGTGGGTTTTAGAAAGATTTATTGTTGTTTCCATTGCAACTTGATGATAATTTTCATTGCTTTACGTACAAAATAATTAAATGGGGTGGGGGTGGAAAATTGGCTAAGGACTTACACTAGAGCTTAGTGAGAAAAAATGAGACACATTAATGTTAGTACTGTGTTAATATGAGTTCTATGAGAAGCAGATGACAATGCGGGATTAGCCATGCAAGAGATTTATTAATGGCAATGCCTAGGAAGGAAAACAGAGAAGACTCTTGGTGAAGCCTGGGACAGCCATCTGAGATTCAGGTCTGCTTCCAAATGAAGGGGAAAGGGAAGGAAGGAAGAAAGGCTGGGTAGAAATGGACTGCAGTGCAGATTTAATAGAGTATGGTAAGACCACTGGAAAGCGTTCCAGCTAAAAATGCCCATCAGAGGAGCTTGATGTCTACATGGAATATGCAGCCGTAAAATTCCTCCTGGACTCAGTCATTGGCTGAGAGCAACCTGTGGAAAGTGTTGTTTTGGCTCAAACACAGTGATGGATTTCTGAGTGCAGCAGCTAGAGCTGTGGATCAGTTACACTCCTCACAGTGAGAGAACATAGAGGGACATTGGCATAGCTTCCACAATATCAAATAATTACTTTTATGTTTATGTTTATATTATGCTATTACATTATTTCTTCAATAAGTAAAAAGTATTCTGAAATGAGCTTAAGTTGGAACTGGGGAGTTAAAGACGAGCAAGGAAATTATGGAATATATTATTGATGAAATTTTTGGTGTTTTCTTATATGGAGATTTTTATTAATAAAGTATGTATGTAGTAATTGTCCTTTATGAAGCTCTGCTCTTAAAATGGAATATATGGAGAATTGTTGGCATGTGTTTGTACAAAGCTTCAGAGATAAATTAAGGTTTTGGAAATTATATATTTAAGGAAAGTAAAAATCAGATCTAAATAGACATTTCTCCAAAGAAGACATACAGATGGCCAATAGGCAAATGAAAAGATGCTCAGCATTGCTAATTATTAGAGAAATGCAAATCAAAACTACAATGAGGTATCACTTACACTGATCAGAATGGCCATCATTAAAAACTCTACAAATAGTAAATGCTGGAGAGGGTGTGGAGAAAAGGCAACCCTCCTACACCCTTTGCCACACCCAAAAGCGTGGCAAAACTCCACCCTTTTGAGGATGTGGAGGTTCCTCAAAAAACTAAAAATAGAGTTTCCGTATGATGCAGCAATCCCAATCCTGAGCATATATCCAGACAAAACTATAATTTGAAAAGATACATGCACCCCAATGTTCATACAGCATTATTTACAATAGCCAAGACATGGAAGCAACCTAAATGTCCATTGACAGATAAATGGATAAAGATGTAGTATATATATACAATGGAATAATGCTCAGCCATACAGAAGAATGAAATAATGCCATTTGCAGTAATATGGATGGGCCTAGAGATTATCATACTAAATGAAATAAGTGAAAAAGAGAAAGATACTATATAATGTCACTTGTATGTGAAATCGAAAATATGACAAATGAACTTATTTACAGAACAGAAACACATTCACAGACATAGAGAACAGACTTGTGGTTGCCAAGGGGGAAGGAGATGTGGGGGGATGGATGGGGAGTTTGGGATCAGCAGATGCAAAGTATTATATATAGGATGGATACACAATAAGGTCCTACTGTAAAGCACGGGATAGTCAATATTCTGTAGTAAACCATAATGGAAAAGAATATCAAAAATTTAAAAATAAAATAAAATCCAATGACAGGCAATCCAATATTGAATGTAAGTGCAAGGCATTATATAGTAAAGTTATATAATAAATATATAAATTATATGTAATATATCATAATATATGTAATATTAATGTAATATAAATTATATGTAAGAGTTAGGTATAATAAGGTTACAAATAATGAGTTTTCGGTCTCCTGACTCCAAGGAAGAGGCAGACAGGCAGAGGGAATACATTTAAGTTCTATTAGTATGAAAGATTTAGTTTCTGTTCATAGAAGAATTTCCTAAAAGTGATCTGTTACGGAAGTTTTTACTAAGGTAGGTTTTACAGTATCATTCTTTGAAATTTCCTGAAATTAAAATATGTTTGTATTCCTCTGTGGCTGTGGAAATGACAGTCCATTCTAACTACCAAGTCTGAAGTCCTGGGGTCACGTTCCTGGAAGATCTGGGCTCACTTCTTTCAGGCCTATGACTGATCTAAGTCTGTCTCACAGTGGTTTAAAAGTCATTTTATGGTGGCATGTAGAGAGCCACTGCTTCAGTTAAACTCTATGTAGTTCATACATTCAAAAACAGGTTGATTGAGTGCCTACTCATTGTTTCATGTCTCACTCCTTAAGGAATTCCTGGAACATAGTTTTTTGTTTTTTCCTAATGATTGTATACGTTAACGAATATGTTACCTTGATATGGGGCCACAAACAAAGCAGATACAAATTCCTGACATCAGGATGCTACCATCTAATGCAAGGATAGATTAACAAGTAAAGCTGAAGTATGTCTGATGAAATATGTGTTAGGAAGAAAAATCTGGGAAGAGGGATATCATGGGGAATGCCAGGACAGCAGCAGTGCCATGGGTGGGTGTGTGCATGCCATACTAACTAGAATTTATCAGACAAAGCTTTACTGAAGGTGCCACTGTGCAAAACCCTGAAGGTTGTGAGAAACAGATTGTGAAAACGACCAGGGCCTAAAAGGGCAAACCAAGGGCTGTGGCTTTTACTATGCATGAGATGGAAAACTCACTGGAGGCTTCTGAGCTGTAGAGTGACATCACTGAGTCAAAGAGTGACATTGTATCACTTATGCGGTGTATGTCTTCATGTCTGGCTGACACGTGGGAAAAGAAACTGTGTAGAGGCAAGGTTGGCAGCAGGAGGACAGTTCGAGATTACTGTGATAAGTCCAAGAAAAAGATGAAGGTGGTTTTCCAAAAAAACTTGATGCTGAGAAAGAATATTCTAAACAAAGGCTAGAATGTTTCATCTTGAAAAAAGTCTCTGTCAAGCAATTTATGTAAAACTTTAATGATACTAAGATGTTAGTGTTTTTAATCTAAGACATAGAATAGTAACGTATTTCACTAAATTAATTTTGTGAAATATGTATTTCTTTCATTTCAATAGAATAGTCATTTGGGAAGATGGCAGCTTGGAAATCAACAACATTACAAGGAATGATGGAGGTGTCTATACATGTTTTGTAGAAAATAATAAAGGGAAGGCTAATAGCACTGGGACTCTTGTTATCACAGGTAAGAAACCATTTGATTAACTTTACTTTTTTTTTTTTAAATTTGACAGTGCTTAATTTCTAATGTACTATAAGACGTGATTCAGCACTAAGCTTATAAGACAATCCACGTTTTGATGTTTCCATTTCAAAAGTCTTCTGTGCAAATCTCTTGTTTGATGAAACTATTCTTGGAATTTAAATTTGTAAACATCTTATTGTTTTGCACAGAGATTTCAACTATATTGATTTTTATTTTTTAATGTACTAGATAATATGGTGTCTCATATTTTTTTGAATTGTGGTTTACTCCTTTATTTAAAAATGTATAGATCCCACACGAATTATATTGGCTCCAATTAATGCCGATATCACTGTTGGAGAAAATGCAACCATGCAGTGTGCCGCTTCCTTTGATCCTGCACTGGATCTCACATTTGTTTGGTCCTTCAATGGCTATGTGATCGACTTTAACAAAGAGAACATTCATTACCAGCGGAATTTTATGGTATGTGTTTTATTTTTCATCTTATTAACATCCCAACGCCCCCCATGTGTCTGCATTGCACCTGCTATTACCATAATCATGTACATGAGACTGGAAAACAGGCAAAATTTTTTCATGGGTCTCCTTATATTAATTGTAGTATCCTGAACCTTTCTAAAAATGGCTAGCCCTGAGGATTTTGGTAGCAATATTAATCAATAAATATTCATTGTGCTTTAGGTCCACTTCCTCTTTATTATAATACAATTTTTATATTAATGTGTACTCTGCCTCATTATATCTGTACTATAGGTTCTAAGTGCCTTCACATTCATTTTAAACTAAGTAAGAGCACAGAACTTATCCTTTGTTATAGTGATGACTTTATGGCATTTATTTTATTCTTTGAGGGTAAGAAATAGACAAGCTATATATGTGGGAGGGTTTGGAGAACTAGTCCATGCAATTTTTAAAAGGGTTAAATGGCTGTATTTTAAGAATAAGAAAGCTTACATGATACAAGTCCTATAATTAAGCATAGTGGTATCGTTGTATAGAAATGAAAATAGAGGAAAAAGACTGGGAAGTAACGCAAGTATAACAACTTGCATAAGAACACACTTGTTGCACTGATAGGGCTGCCTAAATTACAGTGTATTTAAAGGGCAAATTGATCACTTCTTCTTCCAGTCTGTTCTTTAGAAAGGCAATCATTTAGGAACCTAAAGACCTATTTAGAACATATGCTTAGTCAAGAAAACTTTAATTCTAATTTTAGAAGTCAATTTTTAATAAAAGTTTGAATTAACTCAGTAGACTATTTAAGATTTTCAAGTCCTACGAACTCTGAAGTTTGATATGTATCTATTATAATATTATGTTTTCAAATTGTCTAACTCTTTTACAAAAATTCTTCTAGAACTTTCCACTTTAAAAAGCCAAAACAAGTTTTCAGTCAGGTTAAGATTGTTTTTAATTGGATGGAAACATTTATTCTTAAATTTTTAATAGATAGATTCATAGAACAATTATCAATACAGTATCAATGTTTGTGCCTTCTATATGTTAACTGTAATTCCAGTTTCTTTCTTTTTAATCTAACAGATCTAGCTAAAACTGTACATCTACAGTGAATCTACTGTCTTTCAGTTTCTGAAACAAATTTATACTTTAAAAATAAACAACTGGGAATTTGTAGAGAATGATTTTAACATTATACCATGTGATATTTTTTCTTTATATATCTATTTTGATGTGCTTAATTGTAAGAATGCCCAACATTAATAAATTTGGCACCATTGTCTTTAATAATTTCTTCAAATTGTGTTTTGTTTTGCAAGAAAAGCAAATACCACTCAGTTTTTACTCATTTGAAGAAAAGAAGTGAGCTAAACAGAGATTTTATTTTAAAAAAGTAGACTTTTGTATTTGCTTGATGTTATATATTGAATATTTTCTAAAATGCAACAAGCATAGTTTATACAAGCAGTTACTTATAGCTGCAGTAGAGTCTCTGAAAATAGATTTGAAGGTATAACTTACCCTAAATTAAGCTGAAACTTCATATGTGGAGCCTCTTTATGTTCTTTAAAATAAGTTACTTTATGTTGATTGACGTAAATAAACATTTCAAAAAAAGAAATGAAGGAAGGAAGGAAGGGAGGGAGGGATGGAAAGAAGAGAAAGAAAGAGAGAGGTGAGGGAGGAGGAGGAGGAGAGAGAAAAAGACAAAAAAAGAGAGAAATAAGATAAAAGAGACCCATGGCTTGAAAAAAGAGAAAAGTAAACCACTGAAAGACTAATTAAGAAATAAATATTACATTAGGTCATAACAATGTAAGAGACTTTGGTCATCACTAACTGTACTCCTTCCTTTTGTGGATGTTAGCCACAGGGGTTCAGGTTGTTGCCCCTCAGGGAAGCCAGAGCAGACCCTGACTCTGAGCCCATACTCTGGCTTCAGGGGCTCAGTTTCTGCTTCATTCCACCATATAAGAAGCATAGTAACAATCAGCGGCATAAAACATACTCACTGGTTAAGTATGCAACTTCAGTGAGTAAAAGTATCAAAGACATATTTTTAGCACTTTGTAGATGGACAAGTCGATTTAACTCTGTAAATAATTTAAAAACCCAGATAAGAAATGTATTTTGAATTATTAAACTTAATTCTGCCTTTTGAACCTAAGAAAGATCTATGAAGCTTTCCCTTGCATCCTCCTTCTCTTTTAAAGCAAACTTCAAAGTCACACTTCACTGCTAAATGTACCACACAAATTTGAGTAAAACACTGTATGGGTCTGATCCACCTTTTGGAAGCCAGTCCTAATGGCTAGTAATTGCTTCTGGGGTCACTAATAGAACACTCAGAAGGAGGGGTTCTTCCAACCTAAAGCTCAGTGAATGAAAACATAACAGGGATGGCAGGTATTGGGGAAAGCAAATTCGAAGGAAGGAACACTGCTGCCTGCGTTTGTCTGTTATTCAAATTGCACTAGCAAACATGTCAGTATATAATTTTTTGGTTTTTTAAATCATGTTTCTATATTTTATTTAATTCTGGCAACATTTCAATTATTGAACTTCACTTGTTCGTTTAAAAATATAGTACTGAACCCATACCACAGCAGGAATAGTGATAGGCACTAGGGTGTATAAAACAGTGAATAAGACGAACACAGGCACTGTTGAGGTCTATCCCAGTGGGACTTTTTCTGCAGACCTACATTGTTGGAAATGCCTCATAGAGTAACCGTGTGGTTTCCTTTACTGAGAGAACTACGTGTTAGATCTGTGGGAAAGAACTTCAAGATAGCTGCTAATAAACTATGAAAAACCTAACAGTCAAACATTTTATCTTGGGTATTGGCATATCCCAATGATCTGTACTGTTCTAAGGTGTGATAGCTTAAGAGTGGATATGGTTTGAACTTAATGCATGTTTAGAGGGTGTCTAAAATTCAGTGCCAGGCAGATCCATCTCCTTTGACCCTAAACATGGTCCTAAAGTAAATTGCTTGAGGAAATTGGATCCCAAAGATTACAGGTGGGGAATTTTGAAGTGTGTCCATATTCCACTGGAGATCAAAGAAGCCCAACTAAAAGAATTGTGGACCGACAACATGACAACTGTGGATTGAGACAAAATTCTTTTTGAAAGGGTTATCTTGAAAATTATGGATCAAACATTGGAGAAACCAAGGTGATTGGCAGTGGAAGGAATCAGAACATGTGAAATTCCTTAAAAATGTATTGACTTAAATAATTTTGCCTGTGTTACACATAATAACAAAAAAACCTTTACACTTTTTGTAGGAACAAAAGACAAGCACAGACTCTGATCCAAAATAAATCAGAGCTACCCTATTAGTTTAAAATTTAAGTATAAATGACTTGGTAGCTATCACAGTTATTGTCATTGTCATTGTCAGTGTCATTGTCACCATCATGTTTTAATCATTTTAATTGCTAAAAATTAATATCAGAAACTCTAATTCATGAAGAATATAGACATAAAAATTTACACTTTTAATTTTAAGAACCTAAGTTTTTATTTTCAAGTTTGGCTTCAATAATACGTTATATTCAATAATCAAGCATGCTGTGAGTTTAGCTTGCTATTCTTGATCTTGACCACCATGTGGCAACCGTGCATAAGGTTTCAAATTTCACAGCCTGACCTACTTGGAACTTGAAGCTTTATGAAATTAAACAAATTATAATATATCTATCATATATATAAAATTATAATATATCTAATATATATCTAATATATCTATATCAAATTAATTATATCTAAGATATATAATTTGATATATATCTATATCAAATTAATTATATCTAAGATGTGTGATTTAAATTTTTTTCTTTATACTTTTTCCAATTATATTAATATAATTATCAGGAAAAAAGTAACTATATATTTTTGAAGATGTGCATTTCTTTTAAGAATTTATAGTGACCTATAAAATTTAAATATATAAATAACATTTCTATTACATTTATGATCCTGCTTTATGTAAAACTCTTTTGAATTAATTAGTTTTAAAATGTAGCTATTAATTTTAAAGTTGTAAGTAAACAATACTGATTATAGAAAAAATATTAAGAAGTTAAATATCTAATTTACCTGTCATGTTATTTATTCTTTCACTATTCAATAAATATTCACTGAGTGTTACATCATTATGTAATTAGGGTCAGTAAATGTTTCATTTGAACTTGAATTTATGCGTTGATGTTAAGTATATATATGTATATATACATATATATATGAATTACAAATTTCATAACTTTGGAACTTTGATACAATAAGCTTATAAGTAGTTTATCTGGCATTCTTTTATTCTGTCAAATTTATATGGCAAATACCTATATTTTTCAAGTCCAAATATAAAATGATTTCTATTTTGATTTTCCAGTTCAATAGCTACTTACTCGTTTAGAGTAAATACAAAAGCGGAGTCATTTTACTTACCAATTTAATTTATAATCCCTTTTGTTCTATAAAGGATGTAAGACTATCTACCAAAAAATATGTATTTGTAATATATCATTTTATGCCTCTCTCATGGTGGTACCTGATCTGCAGAAATTTTTTTTCAGGAGCTATCTAACTTTTGACACCCACTTTGAGTCATTTTCCTTCAACTATTTGACAGTTCTCCCTGTCAGAGCCATTATTTTAGTTAACCACGTTGAGTTTCTTAAACTTTCTAATTCTGGTATTGCTGCTATAATACCTTTTTTTCTGTTTACAAATAAATGTTAAAATTATAGTTCAGTTAGAAGATTTTACATACCTGCTTTGAATTCATAAATATCATATGAATTGTTCAGAGGCTTTGCCACAACCAGAGCTCTAGGCTCCATTAAGCTTAATCTAGAGTCGGTGATTAAGCCTCTCTAAGTTTCAGATTTCCCCCTCTGTAAAATTTTATTAGTAATTCACTTATTTCATTCAGGTTACTTCATTGGGTTTGCAATACTGGTTACTTCATAATATTTTTGTGAGAATTTTATAAAGTTCTTGGCACAAGATCTGTCAGGTTATTACTAATACTTTTTATAATAGAGCAATCATTCTACATCGAAAATTCCAGAAGCTTTTGCCAGATAGTTTTTTTCTGGTTATAGATCTCATTTTTCATGATTTATATTTTGCACTGCTTGCTCTACTGGATGCCTACTTTGAGACAAAAGATTCTAGGTATTTCCTTGCTGAGGACAATGGAGAGGTAATAATAGTCAACATTTTACTGAGTGCTTGCTGTTTAGCCAGCATTGGATTAAATGCTTTTCATGTATTTCTCAGGTGATCTTCATAGCAGTCCTCTACGGAGCACATATTACTGTGATTTTTTTCTCAATTTCTGAGGTGGGGAAACAAGATTTGAAACGTTAAGTAACTTGTCTAAAGTCATACAACTTACTGGTGGCAGAGAGAGGATTTGAAACCAAGGTGGTTTGATTGTAGACCCTGTGGTCTTCACCACTTGTTTCTAATCCATTGACTGGTACTCATGTCTATATCTATTTAAATAACCTCCCTCCCATTATTTGAAACACTATAAGACAGCAGTTGAACAGCAGTTCAACTCCTAACTTATTCTATAATCTTGTTTAATGAACTTTTTATGTTCAAAGTCATCCACATTACTTTATTCTTCCTACACGATTAGAAACCTTTGCATCACATTGTAAGTCAAGTCTACAGAGTTTCAGATTGCCTAACTATAAAACTCTAGGCAGTTCTTAGTGATCTCCTTTAGAGAGATAGGTTATGTGTGTGTGTTTGCAGGTGTGTGGACGTGCATTTGTTCTGACTGTATAGACAGCATTCAAAACCAAAGTAGACAGATTTCTTACCCTAAGGCTGAAAGAAAATATTAATTCTACTGAACATGTCACAAAAATGTGTTTAAATCTGAAACATGTATCTCATACTAGAAGAACAGAATTTGAACAGATGTTTTGCTTCTGTGCATGCAAAAAGAGAGAAAGAGAAGCAGTAATAAACAGAAGTCATTTTTTTTTGTTTTTTCAATTTCATTGGCTCTCTGTCATTATTGAACAAGAAGGTAAAGATTGTCCAGAGTTATGGGGCAACAGGTTACAGCAGAAAAGGAGTGTTAGGCCATAATCCAGACTAAGACAAGAATCAAATTAGAGCTGAAGAAACAGTGGAAAACCAAGAGGGCACAGTGAGATGATGTAAGCCCTAAAATGGTTGTTCTAAACCAGGAACAATTTTTCTCCCTAGGGAAATTTGGAGACATTTTTGTTTATCACAACTGCAGGCAAGTGGTGTATTACGGGCACCTGTCTAGCACGGGTGCTGCTAAATATCCCCTAATGCTGAGGACAGTCCTCCACAACAGAGAATTAACTGGTCCAAATTATCCATAGGGTCAAGATTGAGAAATGCTGTTCTCAAGGGAGATTTTTTTAAAAAAGACTTAAGGAAAAAGGGACTGAAAAGTTTTAAGCATAATATGTTGGAAACAAAGAGAAGTTATATTATTTTGAGCAAATGAGAGTGCTGAAGACAAAAAAGGAAATTATAAGAGGATAAAGCATTTTTCAAAATAGTATCAGAAGTAGAGGATAGATTGCATGTGTTTCACGAATTCAAGACTCTTTAAATTTTGGGAGAAAGAAAGAAATATGTGAAATGTCCCCTGACATAGTTCTGTGGTCCACACAAAACCCACAAAGGCAGGCTACCTGTGCCCAAATTATTTCTCTACTAAGAGTAATTAACTGGAAAAGAGAGAATTCTATCATCCCTCATTCTGTCTGAACTTTCTCTACCTCCCTTTCATTACCCTAATAAAACTTGACTTACACCTAACTGTTCTATTTTATTTTGCTATTTTCTAGATCATCACACTTCCAGGGCAGAGATCATGCCAGCTAAAGCTATTCTCTAACAGAGACTCCCAGAGTCTAGACTTTAGGAAGCATTTGTCAAAGATAAGGTTAAATATTTGGAATTAAGCACATATAGCAGCAAGTCTTTTTTCTTCAGAAATGTACTGGTTTGGAGAAATTTCTAAAAATTCATTCAAAATTAAGTCCCATTTGTTTTACATAGAACTCCTTGCATACTTAATCATCACTGGAATAATTATTCTGGCTCTTTATGCTTGCAAAATACAGTGTGTATATAAAATAAAAAGAAGGGGAAATAAACATATAAACTTTTGGTGTCCTAGGAATTTTATTTTATAATTTTACATTGTCAATTTTGATGTTTTATTTACTATATCACACTAGAAATATACTATTTTGTCATTAGCTCTCATATTCCCAAAAAACTAATTTTTTAAAAAACTAGTTTTTAAAACAGAACATTATCTAAAGATCTGGAATTTTGTTGTTGTTTTGCCCTTGACAAGTTATATGATCTTGGGCAAAACAGCCAATCTGTGCCTCAGGCTCCTCATCTGTCATATGAGGAAGTTGGGCCACACCAGAAGTTTTGAAAAACAGCAACAGAAGGCTTTTAGCAGCAGAATTCTTTTTGCAAAGAAAATTTAAATTAGAACCCCAATAAATATCAAAGATGAAGGTAAAGTTGGTCTGACTGAAAAAATTGTACCCATGTTTGTGAGCATGTGTAGGAGACCAAAGCCTTAACTATAGGGCATCTCACATCTTCCTATCCCAAAACACATCCCATTCTGATCCCTTCTTTCTACCAAGTGATCCATGAAGGTCTTTAGAACCCTAAGGCTAATGGAAACCAATTTAAAAACCATATAAATTAAACAGTGTTCAAGTTTTCTTTCAACTCAAAAATATGGGTTCTAAACCCAAGGCTTTGATGGTTTTGTCCATCATTTAAAATGCTTAGTAGACATCGAAAAGAAAATTTCCTTCCTTATGAGTTTTAATTTAAAATGGTCCGATTGATCAAAATCGAACTCTTCAGCCATCAAAATAGCCAAATTCAGGGATATTCAACATCTCCATTGATCGAGTAAGTACGGGGTGACCTCTCAGTAATTATCCTAAACTATTTCCCTAATATATTTAAGTATGTATATTTGTAATGATAATACTCATTTTCATAAGATTTTGTAAGTTATGTCTTTTTAAAATTTTTACATTCAGGCAAACTTAATGCTGATGCATTATTTAAAATAACACTAACTTGAATATTAGATCATATTAGGAAATTAATGTTAATTATGTTGTGTGTGAAAATGGTTCTGTGATTATTTAAGAGAATGTTTTTACCGTTTTGGAGATTCAATTTAATATTTTGACGAATGAATTACGATGGTATCAGTAATTTGTTTTTTAAGGGTTCAACAGTAGATAGACAGCTAGATAATTAGATAAAGTGAATATGGCAAGAAGTTTACAACTGTTGAATCTAACTGGTTAGTATATGGGTGGCCATTGTACTATTCTTTCTATTTCCTTATGTTTGAGCATTAAATAGGTTAAAAATTAAAGAAAGAAAGAAAGAAAATATAACATATTGTATTTTTCCTGTTATGAGAAAATATCCACTTTTACCTACCAAACTATGAATCTAAGTTCAATTGTTTGATCCATGAAGCACTACTTTGGCAACAGCTTAACTTGGAGAAAACAGGTTAACTACTGAGCCTTCTACCAGTAGCTTAACTTAAAATCTAAAATTCCTTATCTGTAAAATGGGAAGATTAAACATATCTCTCTGAGTCTTATAAAAATTAAATAGGAAACATATATGTAAAGTAGCTAGCACATTGCAAGGCATCTTAAGGGCATTTAATAAGCTAGATCAGGTATTAGTAGGAGTTCATAGTAGCTACAGCAATGACAGAAACAATAGCAGAAGTTGTAGTAGCAATCTTAATAGTAATATTAATAGCAGCAGTAGTAGTATCCTATTAACGGCAACAGTGGTAGCAGTAGTGGTGGTTGTAGTTACAGTATTATTGTGTCCTCATCTCTAAAATACAGTTAAGAATAGTAACCCTTTCCCAGGGTTGTTGTTATAAGTGAATTTGCACATGTAAAGTATTTATAATAGCCCCTGGCACCTATAAAACCCTTACTTATTTTCTTTTTTTTTTTTTTTGCTCGTGTGTTGGTGATGGTGGTGTTAAAGTTTGCAGTTGCATCTGATGAATTTGCTACAGTTATTCCTTCTTTAACCTAGGAAGCCAAAAGTAAAAAAGAAAAATGTTTATTTTTCATGGATATAACATGTATCATACATATATAATAATTTTTGCTTACAGGTTTCTAGAGTATTCTCTTTAAAGGCTATGCTTTCCTCCCGTCTTCCATATTTGTCTCTTCATTCTGAACTTCAATGGAACAAAAGAGATGTTTTTATAGAGCCATTATGACCTCTAAGCTTTATCTAGACCTTGTATATACTTTATGGCATATTTCTTTGTTCATTATGATTAACTGAATTTGTTAATACAACTTAGTAATTCAGACTCATTTATACTGCAGGACTGATTTTTCAAAGTTAGTTCATGGGGGAGTGGAAAGGAAGGAATAGGCATTTATATTTTGGAAGTCTTTTGATTTAAACTTGGGAAGTTTCTAAGTGGTAAACCACATATACACTTTGGAACATCCCTGAGCTGTGCTATCACAATTTCCAGTATGTGATTCAACTCTCCTCATATGAAGGGAAGCATTTTGTAATTCAGCCAAGCTGTGGTTTTTAGTGAAAATAGAGAGAGCATTCGTGTCTAATTTGTGGCTAGAATGTGCTGAGAGCCATGATCTTTACTTGCTTTGTAAGCGTTCTGTCGACCACTGAGAACCTCAACTTCTCCTGAGGTATGGAAAGTGCTAGTGCCATTTATAAAAACGTCAGCAAAGCTTTTATACATACACAACTCAATTGGAAATGATATTGCATATTTTTTCTTTATTTTCCTTTTGAGGTGTTTGAGTGCCACACCTTCACCAAATATAGATCGAATGAGAATAAATGTTAAAGTCGCTTATTACTGCTTTATGCAAATCGGCCTATCATTACCTACCTAAGTCCTAATGTTTAAAACAAGCCTAACTTTTAAAATGAGTTTAGCATTAAACTTTTAGAATAGTTTAATTTAAAGTTTTTAAGGAGTTTATTCTGAAGATTCAGTAAGTATAACTTTAATATGATATTTTAAGACAAAATAGTTTGTGTTTTTCATTACATGTGAAAAGTATGAAAAGCATAACAACATTATTCCTCTCAGGATTAAATAAGTGAATATGAAAACAGCACTGTGTTTCAAACTGAGATTTTGGGGAAAATTATAACAATTTCATTAAAGAAGATTATTAGGTGTACAGCATTCAAATATTTTACAAAGGGTAATTATGCTGTCACAAATTATTTTTATATTATTTTCCTGCTTTCCTTTTTTTATTATAAGGTTGAGTTTTTTTTAAATTTTAATTTCTGAAGTATTTTATTTTTTAAATTCCAATCTAATCCCATGGTTCACTGAAATAGTGGAAGTTTAGCAACAGGATTATCTTTCATTTGGATACATGAAGCAACCCAAGTGGTGAGTTAACATAATAAAAGCATGCAATAGAGCTAAGTGCTTTTAATTTTATGCAAACATTATTCTTTCTCAAATATAGCTATTATCTTGTGTCATGATAGTTTAAAAATATTTTTTAATATCTTTCCATTAATGAATATTTAATGTCAAAGTTCAGTACTATGATGCATTGAAATTTAAGGATGTTAAAGCACATTAAAGCAGTCTGTTTTATTAATATATAGTGTTTAAATTATTTTATTTTACGGTAATTATTTTATATTATTTTATTTTTTCTCACTAGAAATTGTCTCAGAAATATGTCAGTTAGCACCTACAATGGCTCAAGAAAAACTCTTTTATTATTACCTTCCCCGTATACACAACTTTACTCTCTTCTTACTTTAAATATTTTTAAAAAGATAGCTATAGGTAATAAAATAATATTTCTTTACCCCTCCCCCCTTAGGTGAATTCTATTTAGTATGATATGTAGAATTGGCCAACTACAAAGTCAGGCAGAGTCCTCAAGACCATCTTCAGTTCTGAAACCAACTGCAAGTTCCAGGAGTTGCCAAAACCAGCCTCAGTTTCCTTGTGCTAGAGGGAACTCACAGAATTCCCTGAAAGCTATTATGCTCATGGTTACAATTTATTACCCAAATAGCATGCAGATTAAAATCAACAAAGGGAAGAAATGCATGGGGCAGAGTCCAGGAGATGTACCAAACATAGAGCTTCCATTGTTCTCTCCCCATGGAGTCAGGATGCATTACTCTACCAGCTATGGCCTGTGGCAGTAGGCACAGAGTATTGCCAACCAGGGATGCTTTCCTGAGCTTTGATATCTAGAGATTTAACCAGGGCTTAATCATGTAGGCATTGATTGACTGATTGATTGCCCAAATGGTTAATCTCAATATCTAGGTTGATTGATAACACATGACCCAAAGCCCCTACCCTAAGCCACAATGTTAGTCTTTTTGGCATGGTCAGCCCCTACTCTAAAACTATACAGGTGTGGCTAACTTCCACCCTAAATCACATGGTTAGAACTATTCAGTATGACCCAAGATGCCCAGGCAAAGAAAGAATACTACAGGTTACCTTCCAGAAGCTGACAGAAAGGGCAGATCTCTCTGTAAATTTGTGATTTGTATTACAAATTTTGAATTTGTAAAGGCCTAATTCTTTACAACAAATATGGGTGGTTGAAAAACTTAGAGGTGTCCATTTTCTTATATGTCAACTGCATTCTTTTCTCTATAAATTTATACATTATTCCTAAAACGTTTATATTTACTCATGAAATTGTTTACAAATAATTTGAAATATATTATTAATTGATAGCTGATCTCAGGTATATGGATAGCAATAGTTGTTCTCAATTCAGCTATTTTATCTTATAATATTATCATTATCTTACCTGAAAAATCATATGAAATTACTAAAAGAATTTAATAAAAAACATTTTAGATAATAGGTATTTTAATTCATTTATGCAATATTTATTTGTTGAATTCCTCCTGTATGTCAGATATCACAATACATAATTTGTATGTAATAATAAATAAGACCTAGTCCCTTCCTCAAAGAATTACAGTCTAGTAGAAGAAATGAACAACTAAATAATTAGAATAGAAAGGGATAGTTAAAATGAAAACATGCAAGGGGCAATCCCCTAACCAGGACTTTGGATTCTAGAGAAGAAAGGGGCATCTAAACCACGACTTGAAGTTAGCCAAGTGATAGTGGGAGATGGGAGAATCCAGGCAATGCAAGTGATATGTACAAAGGTCTGCAGGAAAGAGAACACATGGTAAAATGTAAGTTTCTGGGGCACAGGAAGTGGGAAAAGAGGTAACAAGAGTGTGTACTTCACCCTGACATCACAATGTCTCATTATGTGCTTACAAAATTCTGCCATTGTGATGGGCTATATGAACTTGCTATCCTAACTCTGCTTGTACCTGAAAAGAAGTAAACATGTATTATCTTAAGAGCAGATGCCAGAAGTCTTAATAAGCATGCTGAAAAATTCACTCAAACAATGTATATTTGGTGTTGTTATATCCCTGGGACTGTGCTGGTCTTAGGGATACAGCACATACAGCTGTACACATGTAACACAGGGATAGAATGCTGAAGAAATCAGGTATGTTTCCTCCTCTCATAAAACTTACAGTCCTTCAGGGAAACCAACTTTAATCATATAATTGCAAAAATATTTTATTGTAAATGATATATATAATATCACATTAAGTAAAATGTGCTATGGCAAAATGTAACAACAGAAAACAGAAAGACTTGCTTAAGGAAATGATTTGAACTGATATTGGTGGGGGAGGGTAAATGTTATTTAGATGAAGGTGGTAAGATGGTGGGGTATGAAGAGATCAAATTCCAGGAAAGGAAACACCTTGGAGAACCAGAGATAGGAGATAACAAGATACATTTAAGGTCTTAAAAAGGGAATGTTCTTCTGGAGAGCAGAGTGTAAGTGCAATGGTGGCACTAGTTGAGCTGGAATATTGGACAGAATTTAGAGAATGGAGCCAAGGTGACTATCATAACACTTACGGCTTTTATTCCAAGAAGTGGAACATTTTTAAAGGTTTTAGTTTGTTTTTATAGAAAGGGATGATTTGATCATAATTTGCATTTTTTAAAGGTCACCCTGAGTGCTAAGTAAAGAAAAGAATAGATGGGACAGGGGTGAGGGTCATGAACAAATAGGACATAGTAGTTCAGTGAGAGATGTTGGTAGCTTGGACAAGGACAGAGGAAGTGTTGAAGAAAAGGAAGGGATAAATTCAATAATTTATTATGGAATTATAAGGAAGTTGAAGAAGATGAGAGGTTAAGAATTTTCTCAAACTTTCTGGAAAATGTGCTGTCACAGATGACTAGAAAAGTTGGGTGTTTGGGGAAGAAAGGTCAAATGCTATTAGAAGTCAAGTAAAATGAGTTGAAGAGTTGGAAACCAGATTAAAATGGACTGAGGGGTAAGAGGTAAAGAAACGGCAAAAGCTAAAAACAGAAAGTAAGGGTTTGAGGAAGAATTATTGTCAGAATCCAAGCAACCATCCAATAATTAAGCAGCTTAACATGAGGAAAGAAGAATAGTTGTTTGTTTCCAGGGAAAGAAGAGAAGAGCAGAGAGAGGTAAGATATGGGAGTGGGAGTGAGTGCCAACAAGATGATAGGGAACAGAGAGAGGTGAAGGTCACTGAGAAATCCTTAGTAAAATTATGACCAACAGGACTTTTAAAAATAGAAATATACAGTGGATGATAATTGCCCTACTTTGTGGGATACAACCAATTCCATGACCTTTAACTCTTTAGTACACCTACTTTACTAGGGAATACTTTGTGCTAGTAGGTTTCATGGCAAAATAGAGAAAAGGTTGGTCTGGAGCTCCTTGGTCAAGAGAACAGAAGGAAAGAATTCCCCTACTTTAGGAATTTGAAGAAATCTTGGAAACTGGATTTTTACCCAATCTTAGACCTCAAGGGACAGGAAGACCCCAATTAACATTAAATTGTATGACCTCTAGTTTCATTTTTCAGAGATTTTAATTACTGAAACCAAGGAACAAGGTGTGTGGCCACTGACCAGTTCTTTATATGGAGATAGTAGTATTCTATTACAACCAATTGAATCAATCTGCTCAGATGATAACTAGCTATTATTTTTAATTAATCTTATTAATCAAGCAAGGATTGCAACCCAAATACTTTCCAAGAGCAGGGAATTTAATATGTGAAGGGGCCACCAGTAGAACCAATGGTGAAGCAGAGCATTTATTCCACATATAGTCATTAAATAATTAAAATTTGCAGGTCTGTCATATAACAGAAACAATACCTTCATCTATTACGTGAAATATTAACCTAATCATTAGTTTTTCATCCTTTAATCTATCTGGATATCTATAATTGCAATAGTAAATCAATATTTTTGTGTCTCAGGGAAACCAAATGTCTATTTAAAAATCGAGTTTTCCAGATTTTTCTCTTAAGAGAGTATTTTGGAGATAATGAGCATGGACTATGTTATGCTCCTCCAACCAAGCAAACCGAGTAACCATAGTTAAATTACTTGGCTACTCTAAGTCTCACTTTTATCTTTAGTAAAATGGACAAAATAGGACCTATCTCATAGGACTGTTTTCAGAAGAGAATCCAAGGATCTGTAGAGAGGAGGCATTCTATAAATATTAGCTATTTTTAGAAATTGCATTGGGATGGTGCCTTATCATTCACAAGCAAAATTCCCTCAAGCCTCCTTAAAAAAAACATATGTTAAACACTATTCTAAGCACTGGGAATAGATCAGTGAACAAGACAAAAATCCTTGCCCACAAGGAGGTTATATTTGGCCAAAACAGAACATGTTAGTAGAATTGTCCATTTTGACAGTTTCTTCACACTTTTAGTATCTTTGTAAAATGAACTGTGGCACGTCTTGAAATTAGTTGCTTAGATTGGTTTTACATAACCAGATTAATAATTCTCCCTAGCCATACAGCATTTATGTATCTTCATTGACATTGAGCATCAAGATTTTTGGACCTTCACATTTCTTTTTAAAAGACATCAATGAAATAGTTTCATCCTGTGTTTTCTCTCAAAATGCCCTCTGATTATATAAATAATAGAATACTAAAGACATTAAAGCTAAAAAGGACCTTAGGTAATTCACTCTATTTTTCACTTGAAATACCAAAGCCCAGAGTTTAAGTGACCTAAGAACACACAGACAGTTAGCACATCTCGAACAGGTGTTCATTTTGTTAGGGGAAAATGTACCTCTCATATCCTAAATACCATTTAATTTGTGAAAAAAATGTACTGATTTGAATGACTGCTGTTTTTGCCGACAGCTGGATTCCAATGGGGAACTGCTCATCCGAAATGCCCAGCTAAAACACGCTGGGAGGTACACGTGCACCGCTCAGACAATTGTGGACAATTCTTCAGCCTCAGCTGACCTTGTTGTGCGAGGTAAGAGTTTCAACATTTTGGAATCACAAAACCAAAGCTATATGACTTACATAAATATGTATAATCTTCTGGTAACTCTGGTACGAATTCTTATATATTTAGAGTCTCGATCCTTGAGAACACTTCTTCACCCATGCCTAAGACTGATTTATGCCAGCCAAGTAGTAAACAGAACTGATTTTGTTTGTTTTACTAACTACGTATTTTTTAGCAACTTACACCACATACCTCCTACTAAATGCTTGTGCTTTTAAACTTAGTACTTACCAGAAGTTCTCAGTTCCTGCTAATACTTTTCATGTGTTGAGTAGAGTTTTGTTTCCTTTTTTATTTTTTATGGAAAAAATACACTGGTGCTGTTTATTATAACCTCAAGTGTTATACATTTACCAGTATCATCTTAGAATAAAAGATGATTTGTACATGTATCATGTTTCTATTTGTTACTGATTTTCAGACTAGTGCTTTTGTTCTTATAAATGATTGAGAATGTGCTTGGATACATGCTTATTGAAAATACAACGCCTTTGCTACTGGCCTCTGCTATATAGCTGTGAGGCCAGCTCAGAATATGCCTTACTTTATTTAAAATCATTCATCGGCTCTTTACTCCCTGCCTACAGAATGAAGACCATTCCTTTTAGCTAAGTGCCCAAGAAGTTCCATGAGGTGTGGTGACCTCGGCCTGTTTAGCTTTAATCTCTCACCATTCCTCCTGACCAACTAGTCCACAGAAATACCCTAGGATTTCTACCTCTGTTCCTTGGTTCACAGCATTCCTTCTACATGCTGTTTTCATTGATTGTTGCCCAAATCTTATCCATCCTTGAAGACTTGGCTCAAGAAGTAACAAACTCATGAGTCATTTTTGTGAGGTCCCAAATATGAGCCCTCTCTTCTAAACTCTCATAACAATTACTACTTTCTCTAATGTGTTTTATAGCAATCTGTACATATGAGTTACCTTCTCTACTAAGTTGTGAAATTCACATATGCATTTTTATTAATATTTAGTGAGTTGCAGAATTCAATCTCATAGTTTCATTGTTCTCTTTTTCCCTCTGTCTCAGTGACATGTTAAATTTTGTTTTTTTTCACAATTTTACCTACTAGAAATATTTATTGACCATTATTTATTGCACTTTTTTTTTTCAGTCATCTTTTGCACAATCAGATAAACAATTAGTAAATGAGATGATATTCATGGTTTGTCTTAATACCCATTCTGGATTAATTGAAAATTAATAAAACTCCAAGGCTACAAAATGCTAAATTAAAGGAAGTTCATTTAGGTTCAGTATTTCCATTAGGAATATTTTGTTATCTGGGACATCTACTGTCTGTGAGAGTTATCAGGGAGAGGGACTATTCACTGTTCTTTCTAGTCAGACCACTAGCTGTTAAGTCACTTCCAGCAATACTCTATGCTTGTATTTAATTGAAATTATTTGCATATTAAAAGATTATCACTAGTGTTACAATAGGGGTTATGTTACAATGCCTGTGCATCAGTGTCTTCATATAATTACATTGCAGCAAACTCCCAGTATTCACAGGGAAGACGAAGTTTTACAGATGTAGTCAAAGAATATTAATAATCTTATCCACTCATACTTAGGTAATTAATAATCATCATACTCTGTATTTTTTTTACAGAAAAACCAATATAAAAAAGGTATAGCAGGTATTATGTGAAAATATAAAGTTTTATTTTTTTTTCTAAAGCCCTTTAGTCATAGGAAATATAACTTAAAGCAAAGCAATCTGGCAAGTGCACTTAGTAGAAATATGATATAGCATTTTATGTCCCTGCACTATAGCAGGATGTTGAAAAAACTATACAGGTAGATAAAAAGTATTGCTTAACACTGATAAAAGTCTGAAAGTTGTAATCATTCTCCAAACGTTATTTCTAATAATATAAAAGGTATTCATTTTATATCAAGAGAAATTTGCTATTCAAATAGTCAAATACATTTCTGCATAGCTGCATTCTGATGGCCAACAACTCAGCAGCAGTAATAAAAGTCACAAGGTAATTGGGGGATCCAGACTTCAAGGTGACCCTCAGTGATCCTTGCTTTCTGATAAACCAACCCCTGTGTAATCCCTCTAACACTTAGGGTTGGTGTATGTGCCAGCAGAAGTGACAGTGCTGAACATTGTCATAAATCACATTGCTGCTTCTGCCTTGGTTTTTGGAATTCTCATTTTGGAGGAAGCCAGCTACCATGTCATGAGGATATTTCAGCAATCTTGTAGAGAAGCCCACAGGAAGAGGAAACGAGACCTCCTATTAATAACCAATACCAACTTCCCAGTCATTTGAGTGAGTCATCTAGAGAGCAGATCTTCCAGTCAAGCTTTCAGATGACTGTAGCCTTGGCCAACAGTTTGATTATAAAATTCATGGCAGACCCTGATCAAGAATTATTCAGCTAAGCCACTCAAGAATTCTTAATCCACAGAAACTGTAAGACATAACTGTTTATATGTATAGCTGATTCACTTTGTTATAAAGCAGAAACTAACATACAATTGTAAAGCAACTATACTCCAATAAAGATGTTAAAAAAAAAGAGAGAGAGAACTGTTTACTATTGTTTTAAGCCACTCAGGCCTGGGGTAATTTGTTATGCAGCAGTAGATAACTAATACAACCATGGAATGTGCTGAAAGAAAAATAACTCTCCACCAAGAAGTATATATACAGACAAGTTATCATTTCATAATGAGGAAAAATAGTTATATTTAGACCAACAGAAACAGAGTTTATTTCCCAAGAAACTGTTGTGTCTAAAGGAATATTTAATGGGTAAATTTCAGGAAGAAGGAAAATAATGCCAGAGTAAAGTTCTGAGACACCAAATAGCATGATGAACAAAGAAAACAGTAAACATATCCAAATCTAAGCAAACAGAGCTAAACTAGACTTCAGAATATGCTGTGGTCTGGCTTTGAGAACTGGCAAGAATAAGTTGCACACTGATCAAGTTGATAGTTGCTTTTACTTCAAGTTTCTATTAAAACAACAAATCTGACATATATATGTATGTATGTATGTATGTATATGAATATGTGTGCATATTTTATATGGTCAAATATAGAGAATGCATGAAAATGATAATCACGAAATATAGGGGAGTGGTTATCCCTGGGTTGGAGATAGGAGAGGAGGTGAGTGTGGTTAAGGAGGGAGGGGACCCGCAAAAGGCTACATCTGAATAAGTAATGTTTTATTTCTTAACCTGAGTGGTGAGTTTTTAGGTGGTCATTTCTTATTTTATACAGCTTTACCTAAATGTTAAATATTTCTCAATATATTTAATTTAATTAAACAGGGTGACCTGCTATCCCCTACTTCCTCTCCACCAACCTTTTCAGCAAAGATTCATGAAAAATCTTTGTGTAACCTCTGGGTGCAGGTGCCAGACTTGGCTGTACATCAGATTTACTACTACAATTAATTTTAAATACACAATTCTAAGCTTCTCTTGGAAGTTTCTAAATTAATAGCTCTGGGATGGGTTTAGCAAAGCTAGCTTAAAGATTGGCCTGGTGAACCATGGTGCATCAACACTGGACACAGAAATTGACCCATACACATATGCTCAACTGATTTTTAACAAAAATGAAAATTAATTCAGTGGAGGAAGATTAGACTTTGCAATAAATGGTGCTAGAACAAATGAGGATTCATAGTTCAAAAAAAAAAAAAAAGGACCTTGATCTAAACCTCAGACCTTATACATAATTAACTTGAAATGGATCATGGACTTATTTGTAAATTTTAAGCTATGAAACTTTTAGAAAAAAAAAAGTATAGATGAAAATCTTCAGCTCTTAGGGCTAGATGAAGAGTTCTTAGACTTGACACCAAAAGCATAATGCATAAAATGAAAAACTGAACTTCATCAAAATTAAAAACTTTTGCTTTGTGAAAGTCCCTGTGAAGATGATGAAAAGACAAGCAACAGACTGGGAGAAAATATTTGCAAACCATATATCCAAGAAAGGTTTGTATGTAAAACATATAAATAACTCTCAAAACTCAAAATTAAAATAACCTAATATGAAAAAAGATAAAAGATGTGAACAGACATTTCATCGAAGATGATATACAAATGGTAGATAAACACATAAAAGATGTTCAATGTCATTAACCATTAGGCAAATGCACATTTAAAGCCACAGTCATATATCACTACATACCTATATGAATGGCTAAAATATAAAAGAAATAGTGATGCAAAACAACAGAGTCACTCACTCACACATTGCTGGTGAAAATGTAGAATTGTACAGCCACCCTGGAAAAGAGTATGGCTGTTTCTAAACATGTGCTTACTACAGGACCCAGTAGTTGCACTCTTGGACATTTATCTCAAAGACATTAAAACTTATGTCCACATAAAATATATATACACAAATGTTCATAGCTGTTTTATTCATGATAGCCCAACACTGGAAACAAATGCCCTTAAACAGATGAGTGGTTAAATAAACTGTGGTATATTAGTACCATGGAATATTACTTAGCAATAAGAGAAGAATGATCTATTGATGTGTGCAATTTGGATATATCTCAAGGGAATTAATGCTGAGTGAAAGAAAGCCAACCTCAAAAGGTTACATACTGTATGATTCCATTTATTTAGCATTCTTGAAATGACAAAATTATAGAGATGGAGAGTAGATTAATGGTGGCTTAGGGAGGCTAGAGGAAGGGGAGTAGCTATAGCCATGAAAGTGTACAACAGGGGATCCTCATGATGAAATTGTTCTGTATTTTAACTGTGGTCATGGTCCCAGAAGTCTACACATGTGATAAAACTAAAAGTTTCTTAGAACTAAACAAACACATAAACACACAAATGAATGAATGTAAAACTAGCAAAATCTGTACTATAAGGTTGATGGATTATGTCAATGTCAATTTTCTGGTTCTGTTATTGTATTTAGTTATACAGAAAGTTATGGTGAGTAAATGAGTGAAGGATATGCAGGACCTTCCTGTATTAATTTTCACAGTTGCATGTGAATCTATAATTATCTCCAAAAAAAAGTTTAAGAAAAAAATCACTGGACATAATATACACTGAAAATATAAAGAAAATATGTACATATGGGCTCTTTTTTCAAAAATAGTATAATATGACTAGAAGGCAAAGAGTATGGCACACCCAGAGGTAATGTTTGAACAAGTGGTGGCCACCAAACTGCCTTCTGAGGAAGTGGATCCAGGCCTGGGAAGGACCTAGTGGGGTTGCAGCTTTGGAACGAGGGTCGAATTACTGAAGGCAGTAGAAGAGAGTGTGTGTTCTATTTCTTTCCCCAGAACCCTCCTTCACTCCTTTTTCCCTATGCATTTCTGTCTCCCCTTTAAATAAATACTGGATATATTTTTAAAGAATGTCATTACGGAGGGCATCAAATTACAGCATTCCAGAGTGACCAAGTGTTTAAACCTGGCCTGGGCTGGCAAATCTGTATTTTTAATAATGCCCCATGATGCTTGTGATGAAGTGGTCTTTAAATGGTTTTTGGAAATTATTGTTCTAGGGAATTCTTGGAAAATAGTTTGAAAGTCCTATTATTTTGTTTATGGAATGGGTAAATTACATTAGAAATGTGTTTCAAAAAGATGGTAAGGTCCCCTTTTCCTCCAATTCATCCTGTTCAAACCAAATAGAAGTGAATCAACAGACAATTGAAAAACTGTTATGAATATTTGGCTAGAAGTCAGGGAAGGGAGCTCTGATGTAAGGACAGGAGTGGCATGGAAACGCAGGAAGGCAGTCCAGGTGGTGAGAAAAAGAGTTAACTCTTTTTTCCCTTACCCTCATATCATTTTAGCACAGCTACACTTAAGCCCTAAGTCACACCAAATAAGATAGCTTCAAAAACTCTAAAGTTAATCAAGAACCGCTCAATCTATGTATCAACAGTAAGTAAATAAAAAAACAAAAACAAAATATGATGAAATATTTCCCAGCTAGAGCACTTATATAAAAATGAAGATAACTTTACAAGAGATTGTAATGCCATTTCTTGGTAATATGGCATTTCAAGTAATTTATAAAAGATTTTACTAATATTTTTTCTATCAGAGCACATATTGACATCAATTTAAATTATTATTGTATTAGTGAAAGAGGTAATTTCAGAATAAAACTTTAAAACAGAGGTGCATATAATATAGCCAAAGGGATTTAGAACTCAAACAGCTACAAATTGCTTAATATCTAGAAGATCTTTACAGTTTAAAACTATTTTTAGTTAAAAAGAAAAGAACCAGCTATTAGACTTCAAATGGTTTTAGGCTTCTTATATAAAAATCCAAATCAAGAGGATCGATACAAATTTCCTTTTTGTTGTTGTTATTGTAATAAAGGTTGTACTAAATAGGTCCCACAAAAGTGTATTTCAGGTTGTTTCATCAAGTAAGTTTTGATGCACATCAACAGCTCTGTATGAATGTTTTTAGCAAAAGATGTTTCTGGAGGACTTAGTGCTTTTCAGTTAAAAAAAAAGTGTCATTTAGAAGGAAAGGTGTTTCAGGATTTATCTGACAGCACTTGTGGGAACATTTATGTAGCTTGCCAAATCTAAATTCTCTTTTATGAGTACACTTTTCGACAACATTCAAAAATGGACCATAAAATTAGGCCACAAAAGCAAGAAATGAGGCTTTGACGTCTGTTTTTTACTACTTTCCACGGCATTTCTGCTGTATTATAAATATCCTTGGCAATGCTACCGACCGTTAGGAGGACCTTCCTGACACCTGGCTGAACATAATGTTTGTCACTAAAATTGCCAAAACAGAAAATGCAATCATGATTATACTTTTCACATCTGCCCCCTCTTTTACATCTTATATACCATATTAAACAAAATTTCTTAATACAAGGCTGAGATTTAAAAACAAACAAAAGAAAAAGACTTTAGTCTGATTCTCAACACTAACCTGTGCTATGTGAAATTTGGAAACATTTAGGAAAAAGTGTAACTAAAGGTCCAGTGGATAATACAAACCTGTGTAAATCATAGCATCCACAAATTAAGTTTGTATTATTTATATTTTTATATTAAAAGTTTATATTCATAGTTTTATGTAGATTTTCATTTAGATTAGAATATTGTGTGTGTGCATGTGTGTATGTATGAATGCCAAAATGTGTGTATTTCTAATGTCAAAATACAGTTGCAGAATGGAAATGGATATGTTAGACGTCATCTTTATTTGATGTAATCCCCTGAAGTTTTTAGTACTTGGCCTAATGACATGGTTACCAGATTCTTTCTTAAGGAGGTCATTTTGGTTGATGACTAACCCACTTTTAAATCCTGTGTTGGCTAAGTTAAGGTAATATAGCCAAATAAATAACCTGCTGGAAGCTGTCAATATACTTTTTAGTCTGAATAATACTGCTGTATTTTAAACAATCATAATGGTTGGCCAATGGTCTTTTCTACAGAAAATGCTCTTGAGTATTTGTTACTCCCAGATGTTCTATGTTAGCAGAGTTTATATCCAGAGCACACCTCTCTTTGCTATCCAGGCAAACAATTTTGAACCATTTACGTAGAGATGTTGTTCCAGATTAATTAGTACTCTTTCTTAAAAAAATATGAAGTAAACATTTTCTTTGTCTCAGATAAAAGAGTTCTAATGGTCCTATTATTGGAAAATCATGCACCAGTTACATCTTTTTTCCTTCCAACTTCTTCAGAGTAGCTACATGAAATATCTGCATTTATGTTAAAATTGGAATATACAATTTTAAATCTAGAATTAATCCTGGAGGTCATCTAGAAAATTTCCATCCCTTTATACTACAAAATTCAGACTTCAAGAGAAAGAGACTTGTCTTGTATTACCCATCTATTTCATAATAATCATTTTGGAACCTAGGCTTCTTCCAGACTGTAAGAATAAATAAAATCTATAGTTAATTTCTAAAACTTCTGTAGTTAGTGCTTTAAAATTTTAATAGTTTAATACTCTAAAACTTTCAATAGTTAATTTGGTATAGTACCCAAACGATTACCAAGTCTGTTCTAGAATTGCTGCTACTAAATGGTGAAAGTTACTGACTGCAGTTCAGCTCTTCTTGTTTTCCCGTCCATTGTCCAGCACATGCTAATAAATAGTAGTTGGGTTTTTAAAACATCGTGGGAAAAATAAAGCCAAAGACATTTATTTTAAAAGGTTAAATTACCACCTGTTGGATTATTTAGCATTCTATTTGTATGGCTAACTCAGGGACCCTGGATATTTGTGAAAGCAGAAAGACGGTGAGTCTGCCGTCATGCTAAAAGTTAGTGGAACTCTTGGTGCTAAATCAGGATTTAGATTTCTGCAGTATCTGGCATAAATATTTACCCAGTGGTCAAGAATTCCTATATTCAAGTTATTATTAATAACCAAATGTGGATTTATGTTCAAAATTATTATTTAAGCATGGCATGCCTAAATTAATTCAAAAGGACTTTTAAATTAATTAATTTAATCACTATAAAATTAGGAAGAACAGATTAAAAAGTTGCACGTGGTGTGCACACAAAGCCAGACAGATGCACGAGTACACACACAGCTTACCACCTCCACCTGCCTCACATACACATGCATATGTGAAGACATCCAGAAAAGAGATTCACTTATACAGGCAGAAAGATGTGTCCAGATCATCAGAGTCAAATCAAAGAGAATAGTTGAGGTAGCTTTTCAAGTATTTGGGTCAGAAAAACACACATTTACCTCAGATACTTGGATAATTGCCTCTGCTTTCCACTTGCTTTGGCCAAGAAAGTTTGCCACAGAGACAGACTAAAGATTCCATCTCATCAGTCCTTGTAGGACTGAGACAGGAAAATGGCCCTCATTGCCCACATTGGCTGGAGCAACGACTGACAGGGCGCCATTCGGAGGCATCCTGACCCCACTTGGCACTAAACCACAGCCATACATCTATTAATAGTGAAGCCTGCCCAGAAATTAAGCTTTCTCATTTCCATTGAGAATCAACAAATTCAAAAGCTGCTAAGGGCCAGTTCTCCATAACTGTTGTAGCTAAAGCTGAAATAATGAGCTGAAAGGTGTATCTGTTTATAATAAATACAGAATTTACAAGGTAGCCTGATTGTTTCAAAGCTAGAACTTACACGTAGTTCTATTTGATAAAAGCTCTAGTAAAAGTAGCAGCTTTCCCAATTACTACTAAAGTTATGAAGTACATCAATAATTTGAAACTGTATTTTTCAAAGTCAGTTCAATGTAAATTGACATAAATTCAAGGAAGTGTTCAAATATATCAACAAAGTATGTAGTTCATTCAGAATGAGTCATGATATTTTAAGCTTTAAGATTGATCTTGAAAGTGATTTAGTCTATCCCTTCATTTTACAAATTCAAAAATTGAAGCATAACTGTGTGAGGGTTATAAACTGGTAGATGACACTGTGAAGGATGCACTGATATAAATTTAGATTACTTTTCTTTTTCCTCATTGGAGTACAGTGAGAGAAGTTTCCTTGTAGGATTTCTTCTCTTCTTCAATTAATTGCTCCTGACTCTCTTTGTCTTATAATCAAACTGATCAGCTTTTGGCAAACTGGAATTTATTCTTTGCTACACAGTCAGCCTGTATCCATGATTCCCTTAAAAAATAATCAGCAAACTTGCTTCTCCTCACTCTGATTCCAGGAGGGAAAGCAGGAAAGATTTACAGAACTTAATAGTCTGGCAGGCTTTTAGACACTCCACTTCACTGACCCATCATGGGCTTTATACATCAGTGTCTACTTACCAGACAGTAATGTCAAATTAAGCTGACAATTACATCAAATTACAAGCAGTACAGATAACCAGTGATATCCAAAAGTCTTTATGGACATGAATAAATGGCAATTAGTTCATATTTTAAAACAAAATTTAAATTATGCTGGCAAAATATGTTTCCAACTCTAATCTATATCCTGTGAAAAGACATATATTATGAATATAAATTAAAAAATAAAGATATGTAATTATATGTTAATGTATAATATGACATAATTATATAGTATATTTTATAACAAAATACAAATTACATAGCATATATTTATTATGTTAGGATACGTAATATTTATTAAAGCCTTATTTTTTTTTAATTTAATTTATTTTATTTATTTTTTGGCTGCGTTGTGTCTTTGTTGCTGTGCATGGGCTCTCTCTAGTTGCGACGAGCAGGGTCTACTCTTTGCGTGGTGCTCGGGCTTCCCATTACTGTGGCTTCTCTTGTTGCAGAGCATGGGCTCTAGGCACACAGGCTTCAGTAGTTGTGGCATGCGGGCTCAGTAGTTGTGGCTCGTGGGCTCTAGAGCGCAGGCTTAGTAGTTGTGGCGCACAGACTTAGTTGCTCTGCAGCATGTGGGATCCTCCCAGACTAGGGATCCAACCCGTGTCCCCTGCATTTGTGGGCAGATTCTTATCCACTGTGCCACCAGAGAAGTCCCTAAAGGCTAATTTTAACAACACTATGTTAAGAGATGGATACGATCATTATCCCCATTTTACACATAAGGAAATTGAGTACCAGAGAGGCTAAGTTACTTGCCCAAGATCATTTAGCTACTAAGTAAAAGGACAAGATTTGAATATAAGCAGTCTGGCTTCACATATAACACCCAGTTCATTGCTATAACATAATATAATCAAACACTAATTCAGATATATTCAATGAGATAAAATAATCAATGTGGAAAAATTAAAATGTAGGCTTTTTTCTTTTTTGGTAGGAAATGTTTATTCTATAGAAAAGTTACTGATGCAAATTTTGCAATTTTATTTTTGCCCATAATATATTTATGACTGGTCTAATAAAAAGGGAAAGCTATAATAATTAAAATTTTTTTTCATGTAGTCAGTGTCATACAATTATAATTACAACAGCAAAAACAATAAATCATAGTAGATGGTTTTAAGCTTGATTTTATAATGTGTTATTTGGCCTTAAAAATAGTACATTCAAAATGTTTAAGTGTTTTAGATTAGAATGTATATTTCTACAGGACTTTCATATAAATTTTATCATGTCATCCTAACAAAACCGCTGTGTGGTAGTCATGCAAGGACTGGTAATACATTCATAGGCAAAGGAAGTTTAAAACAAGAAGAAAAAGAAAATGAAAATATTCCTCAGAGTTCACATGATCAAGCCAGAACTTGGCCAGTTATCAGTGTTTCAAATTCACTACATAACTTACTTTTTCTCACTTCTCTTTAGTGTTTAACTTCCCAAATATAAAAATCAGATCAGATAATTTTATTGTACATCTGTTTCACATTGGTATATGGTTTGTTTGTTAAATTGTCCACCCAAATACTCTGAAGCATTGATAATTCAAAGTTAATTCAGAGAGTAAAATTTTAAGTTATTTGAAATTAGAATTTCATAATATCTTCTCTTTTTGGTTCATTTTATTTAAAAAAGAAGACAAAATGCTTTAGCTTCATTATTGAAAAAATAACCAATAGAAGACTCAATGGTATAAAATCCCTTTTAAGCAAAACTATTTTTTTGGTGTGATTTTTGTAAAGTCTGCCATTTCAGGTCTCAGGAATGTGCAATTATTTCCTTGTGGTACCTTTTGCAGACTGGCTTCCTGCCACCACCATCTATCTCCTTCCCACCAGCCAACCTCATCAGCCCAGGCCCTGGGAATTTGATTGGGTCACAGAATTTCTTACACCTAAGTAAATGAAAATGAAGGAAACTCAGAGAAAACTTTTACCCTCTAAACCTGTGGTCAGTATAACAAGCTGTAGAGAGGAGATTTTAGTCCTTTTAAATTCCTATCACATAGGTCCTTTTAGTCCTTTTAAATTCCATTTTAGTCCTTTTAAATTCCTATCACACAGGTCCAAACTACCATCATCACTGGGATTAATAGAGACATACTCAAAGGGAAAGGGAGAAATGTAAAAGGGTACTACAAGCAACTATGGAATCTCCATTGGTATCCTACAAGTCCAGCTATTCCATAGTTTGCGCCTTCCCTATTTCCTCTTCAGAGGTGACTACAGGATCCAGTCCTTGTGTGAAAGAACCCCATCTCCCATCCGTTATCTAAATTTGGCTTAGGACATCTCATTAGATCAACACAGCAGGGAGCTCCCAATCTTCCCTCTGCCACAGCACCTTTCTATTATAATTTTAACTGCCCAATACACTCATGAGTGAATGCAGATTGTGGAATAAATCCAAAGGGTCTTTTTTTTTTTTCCAAAAAATTAAAACACCATTTTAATTTCTAATTGCCCAATGCTTGTCATGGTCACTCTGTTGACATGGGATGAGGTGAGGGACTTGGTTGTGGCCCACATGCATTTCCCAGGGCACTGCTGGAATACCAACTCCCTTATCTGAAAATGCATTGGGATGAAAGTGAACAGTGAACAAGAGCTAGCATAATTAAAAGGATAACCTTGAATACACTTCATTTTTACACAAAAAAATAATGTACAAACTCATGAATTTTCAATATTCTTAGTAGCAAATAACTTGTGACTCACTAGAAGGTAGCAACCCCTTGTGTGTCATTGAACAGTCTGGGCTCTGTCACACTGAGGAATATACTTCTGAGCATCATCCCACTACAGTCTTAGTGGCTCTCAACAGCTAGTGCTTGAGCCCCCCCCCCCCCCCACATCCCTGAGAATTTCTCTGGGGCAAGGGACTGTCCCTGTTTGGAACACACCAGGTACTTCTGATGTTTGTGGTTTAAACAAGTTGGAGGACCACTGTTTGATATGTTCCTGCAGAGGTTGGAAGCCTCTGTTACTAATTCAAGAAATGGCACTCCAATGTGCAACAGTTTGGGGAGGCTCCCTGTGTGACTGTTCACAGCCCCCTCTCTCCACAAAACTACCAAAACTTCATTTAAAAGGGAGGAAAAAGAATATATTTAAAATTAGCAATTTCAATTCTCATCAAAAGACTTGGAAATCTCTTATGTTTGAAAGACAAATGTAAGAGACAAGTGCGTTTTTGTGACCTTTGTTACCATTTATCATAGGACTAAATTTGCAATAAGCAGTCAGCAGTTTTCCTAGATACTATTTCTCCTACTTAAATAACTATAACCAGGGGGGCACTAGTAGTTATAAAGTGGTCTAATTATAATAATCAAACTATCCCTAGTTATGGTTAGGGAACATAGGAGGATGATCATCTTGTTAATACCATACTTTTCTATAATAATATAGTTATACTAATATATGCATATAGTCATTAAAAGATCCGCATGGCACAATGGAAAATGTATGGCTTTTGGCATTAGGCAAACATAGATTAGAAATCCACTTCACCTGCTGAATAACCTGTGGTCTTAGGCCAGTCAGTTAATCATCATAAGCCTCAGAGTCCATATTTATGAAAGAGAATAACAACTCCAGTTCACACGTTGCCCATGATGACTTTCTATAAACATTTTCTTTTACTTCCCTCCCTTTTGCTATTAACGTCTATATAGACATAAACAATAAATATAATATTAATCAAGACACAGGTTCCCATGACTTCCAGCCCCAACCTCTGATTAAATTTCATAAATCGCTGCTTAAATTTATCCTCAGGATTTTTTTCTTACTTAGAAGCCTTGAAGGCATGAGCATAGGTTTGGGTAGGTAAACTTGTACTATGCGGAGTGGAATTACAAAGGCTCTAGGAATTTGAGATTTTTTTTAAGGGGAGGAAGGGATCCAGTTACAACTCTTGTTCCTTACAAAGTCAGTCACTATTTCTGAGGGAAACAGGTTTGATTGAGCCAAAGCTTGTCACTTCAGCCTTCTCCTTTTTGGACTCCCATCTACAGTGTTTAGAAGATGTTTTTCTTTGTTCATTATTTCAACTTACCCATTAAGGATACTTGGCAAATTCCTGAAGTATATGGCTTCCTGCTCCTAAATGGGCATCCACACTTGCCCTTCAGCCTTGATCTTTCCTCTTGCAGGTAAAAACAGAAAAGATGGAGAGAAAAACATGGCGGATCCTTTTCTCCCCGTCTGTGCAAGCCTGCCTCCAACCTGGTGATCGTTGACACTCACTCTTTGTGGGAAAACCTTTTTTTTTTTTTTAACATATTATATTAGATTTTACTAATTAACTCAATCTTGTAGCTTCTGCAGTTCCCCCTGCCAAAATCTAGTTCTTAGAGGATTTTTTTCCCTTTTGAACATCTAAACATACTTTGAGCAGAATGATATTTTAAAATATAATTGTATAGCTTCATTAATATCTGAAAAATGCCTACTGAACTAACCCAGTACATCATATAATGGCCAAGTAAAAATTTCGTGTTTTCATATCCTGTTTTTCTTTGAAATTACATATCTCAGAAATTAGTTCATTATCTGAAAAAAAAAATGAAGAACTGGTGAATTATAATACAGGAGTGTTGCCACTGAATGGACTGTTTGATTTACCCAAGCAGGTAATGAACACTGTTGTTGTCAAATTCACTAATGAGTCATCTTAATTAGGATGTAAGCTAAGGGGCATTATTCCAGTGGCCTTTTGTATCCTGGTGCCATATATATTCTTTGGCAAGAAAAGATCAAAAGCAGCAATAAACAACTGAAGACCACCCATGGCTCTGTAAGGTTTTTGGAACAATTCCTGGGACTGGGAAGTGAAATTGGTCAGCATGTGGAGAAAACTGTCATCTCAGTAGCAAGATTTAAGTGAAGATGACTAAGCCATTAACAGCACGTATGCATATTTAATTCTGTTAACTCCTAGCATCAGCCTTCTTGGATCTTTTGTTTTGAGAGGAAGGTCAAGACTTTTTGGAAGGACATGAACAGAAATGGCAGATTAAAATTGAAGTGTATATAATTCTTTCTGGAACTGCTTAAATTTCATTATTTGAAAATATTTTCATTTCCGCCCTTTGGTCAAAGAGACATGCTTAAAATTCTTATTTCTTCACAAGAAATAATTTGCTCTTCTTAAACAGGTTTATGGTTAAGGGTGGGATATTATATGAAGTTCTCATTTAGTAACTCTAAAATTCCCATCTGTGGTTGGAAGAACTCTTAGGAAAGCTTTGAGAGATATGTAATGACCCCTAAATATGTATGTAGTTAAAAAATAATTGATTAGTCATCGTAAAGGAATACATGTCTCTGGCTCAAAATGTTACTTATTTCCACCATTTTTCATTTTCTAGTGTTAATTATTGTCATAGAAGGAAGCATCTTAGGATTTATACTGGAGATCTAGGGCAACGGTCATTTTAATAAGATATTTTAAAATAATTCAAAATTGTCATGTAACCATAAATGTTGCCATGGAGATGTGCATGAACCAGCATTGTGGTCCATAGTCCATCACTGAAAGTATACCACCAAGATCAGATAGGAATATAGTTTTGGAAAGACAGAATAAAAATTGGAAAGGAAACCACATAACAATTATGACAAGTGGCAGGAAAAGGAGAATATTTTTGTTTAGATAAACTGCATCAATATCAACTAGAATTACATAGATTCATTTAGCTCCTTTATCCTCATTCTCATTTCTAATAGGGATCTATGTTCATTTTTAACAATGTAAGAGGTTAAAATACCAATTTTAGAGGTTGAAAAACTACAATATTCCTATTAAATGGTAGAGATGTTTAATATTCAGCTTCAGTCTTAACGCTTTAACAAGAGCATGCAAATTTGTGTTTTATTACCTTATAATAAAGCTGTTGTCTTAACTAATTTTCAGAGCAAGAACGGGCATGTAGTAATAAAGAGACTCTAACTGACATGTTTTGGTAAAGAAGAAGCCATGTGCCTTGATAATAACTGATGTTGTTTCAGCATTGTTATTTTCAGATTATTTTATTTTAAAAGGGATGATAATTTGTACTGAAAGTTTTTTGTTTTCTTAACATTTAAACTTTTCATTAAAATTTGCTCTTTTGGTAAAAATAAACGGTGAACCACGGGATATTCGTATGTGGTGCTTTGCTTTTAATTACTTACGGAGTAATTACAAATGGAAATAGGGTGACACTGAGATGTCTTTCCTGCTTAGTGCCAAGGCTTGCATTAAATGTGTGCTATGTGGAGTGGAGTCCCCGAGGGACCAGCAGTTTTTTTGGGTCCAGTTCTAACTACAGGTATTTAGAGAGTTGGTAGGCCTTTTGGAGGGAGAAAGTGCATTAGGGTTACTGCCTAAGTATTGGCGCTGACTCAAGTGACGCCTGGGGTATGTATAGTCATGGGTACTATGCGTCCATCGTGTTTAATCCTGGAGGATCCCAGTTTCAAATCTTCTATCCCACTGGACTTATGGGAAAATTAGTCTCAGTTATTGATTGAGAAAATACAGTCAGCTTATAATGTGTGAATAATCATTTTGAAAATTTTTTTCCTGCTATTTTTCCTCAAATGTCTAAAAACTACTTCACTGAGTGTTACTACATTCCTAAAGAAGATATGGCAGAATTGAGAAATAATTGTATTTATGTTCATTTTTCCTTCTAATTACTTTACATGTGAAAGAAAACTGAGTGGAAATCACATCTGTATTTTGTTCACACATAGGTATTTTTTTTCTAAAAACACTAGTAAAATTCAGGAAAGTTTAACAAATCCCTTCATGATAATAAAAAAAAACTGGGCATGTAGTAGGAATTTATAAATGGGTGATATCTTTACCTTCACTTATCTGAACTAACAGATCACAAAATGATTTAAAAAGCTGTAGTCAATATATCGCAGTTTTTGTCATTTTTCCCACAATATACACTAGTGCCCAAGTAATTCATATTCTCCCCAACAAAAAAGGTCTCTAAAGGAAAGCAGTAAATACCATTTTTGAATTTGAAGCTGCTAATGCTGTTTTTAAATGATTGTTTTTACTATAGTTAATGAAAAGTCTCTGGCAAATCAGTTGAGTTCAAGTCTTAGCTTTGCCGTTTGCTAGCTGGATGACTGTGGTTATTTTATTTAGTCTGGGTTTCCTCATTTGTAAAATAGTGAAAATAATAGTGCCTACATCATAGCGTTATTTGTAAGAATTATAAAAGGTTTAGCAATGACTCAGATGTAATAAGGACTTAGTAAAATATATTACTTTTATTAAAATAGACAATATAAATTTCCTTTTTTGGATTCACTAACATTTTATGCTCTTATGAGTTCATACTTTTTTAAAAATGCAGGCAAATCCAAGAGAAGCACAGTATAAATGTGCTAGTTGTCAGGTAGTTCTCTGCAGGCTTTTTGTGGACAGACATGTTTGGGCTGCATGATTTGAATTTCAAACGGGCTTCTTCTCGCCTTGCCTGGGTTGTACCAGGAAACTCAGTCTCTTGTCTTTTTCTGTACTGTCACAGACCAACTGTTTCATTCTGGAAATAACCTTTCTGAACTGCAGCAACCTTTTGTAAAATGTACAGGTATTGGCTTCAGTGATCTCTAAAGTGTGTGTGACCTACATTACATAGCCAAATGTTTTCAATATTTGCCTGTAGTCAGTGATTTAATAGTAAAAACATTGAGAACCTAGAAAAATTTAGGAAAAGAGAATATGGATGTGGCCAGTGAAACTGCATTGAACCACAGATGATAAAGGTCCATTCTGGCTATTTCCAAAGCCTCCACTATGTAAAAAAAATGTGACAGAAAAAAGCCTCAGTAATTATAGACTCCTTTTGCCTGATTTTGAAGAAATCACAATGTAGAAACATAACACTAACAAGGATCTTGAAAGACTACTAATTATCCCCCATAGGTGAGGTTTTTTGGAGCTTTCTCAGTCAGTAATCTCTGAGAGAGATATTTAAAGCCAGAGAGAAAGGTTATAATGGTGAAAAACAAGAATTGAAAGATAGAGGGTAATGCAAATAAAGAAGGAAGAACAGTCCATAGTGGCAGCCTCTACCTGAAGAAATACAGAAAGGTAGTGGTTGAACACTGCGATATTGAAAAGGAAAAGAAGATGCAAAGAATCAACATTGAAGTCTGTACTGTTAATTTATAAAGGAGGGATTTAGTCAGCTGGACAGACCTAACACAGTTAGTGATGTCCACACTTAACGACATCTGTCAGCATTTGGAAGAATCAGAAAACAAAAATAGCAGCACTGTTTTATGGACATGATACATAAGCTTAATAAAATGAATTTCAGAACTCCAGGGCATGGGGGGTATGCAAGTAGTATAGATAAAACCATATTCATAAAAACTAAAACCAAAAAGCATACTTGGAATAACTTTTTAATCCCCTCCTTCCTATCTCTTTTTCTCTTTTTCTCATTTTCTTCTCTTTCCAACTCCCTTAGTATTTACTAATAGTGAGAAGAACTGATGAAAAGCCTTTGCAGGGCTAGTCAGAGAAATATTCCAGTTCCTTCTTTTTTTATTCCCACTATGGATCATTAATGATGAAAACAAAAGACAGAAAAAAATGGAAGAATAAAATAATTTGTCATCTGATATACTTATGCATTTAAAATACAGGTCAAATTCCAAAGGTCCTTTCCCTCTGACCAATTTCTCTGTTTCATGATAATTTAAATTTGGTATATATAGTGTTCTTAGCAATCATTAGCTATCTGCCTGAGGACACCTAAGAAACTGGAAAGGTATACCGATAGAGTAATAGTGAAATAACCTGTATCTAGCTGTCTATTCACTTACATTTTCCCTAGCTTCAATTCTTTCCTTAAAGATTTCTTGAAAGTGTTTGCACAGTGATGAGAGCCTAAAAAAGAAACAAACAGACTCTGAGTCAGAATTATGTATTGCTTTTTTGTCACTGAAGAAAGAAATCAGAAGGACTGCCAGTTCCTAAATGCCTGCCTTTGTGCTGAGGAACTAGTGGCTGCAATATTTCATTTTCTACCACAACACTTTTTTCTCCATTCTGAACAGAAAATCTGAACAAGTAACATCAGCTACACTGCTTAGAAAACCTTCCTTCTGGGAGACAGTGCAGGGCTGGCCCAGTTTGTCTCCATAGAACCACTCTATTTTTTCTGCATCTTGGTTCCTTAGTACACATTAGAGGGCCTTCACATCCCCAGCCATTCCTTACCTCCATCAAATTTACTAGAAACACCTTACTTTTGAGTGGAAACAAGTGATAAATGAACAATCGGGTAAACAAATCCCTGTTAATTATTAACAAGTATTACTCCTGTCCTATAGTTCAGATGCCCAGAAAGCTCTTACAGGTGTAATAATAACATTAATAGCTAAAATTTACTAAGGACTTCCTGTGGACCGGGCCTAACACTACATTCTTCAAAGGTTTTATTTCAATCCTAACAACAATCCTATCTGGTCAATTTTTATTACTCCTATTTTATAGATGAGAAAATGAAAGTTGAGTAAATTTGAGAAACTTGCCCAAGATAGATCAAGGAACTGGATTTAAAGTCAAGCCTTTTTTAACTCTAAAATCTCTGCTCTAATAGTATATTTTCTCTCAGGTATTTTCTGGGGGATATTTGTATTTAATTGCTAGATGGAAAAATCTACTTTATATCAAAGTGAGCCATTACCAAATAATATTGCCACGCAGTGGTTTTGGGAATATCAACCAACTCCTTTCCATTTGTTTTCTCAATTTCACCTTCTTATGATGATACAGTATTTCAATACAGATTGTATTGTGAATGACTGTTATGTTTACAGAACTGTCTGAAGGTCAATGTGATAAATTTATTTATGTCTTCACCAAATATTTACTAAGAACTCACTATAGGCCAGGCATGTATCAGAGAAAAAAATGCATAAGTATAATTACAGTCTTTTGCTCAACAATATTGTTCTTCAGTGAATGGGTGACTGGAGAAATTATCATGCATATAATGTCCCAACAAATACACTAATAGTATGTGACTTTAATCTGACTTTGTGAAGGTCATTCATTTGCCATCAAAGAACTTCACAGAATAATAGTAGGGAAATGATTTTCACTTTAATGGTAAAGACTAACCTATGGCAATTTTGCCTTAAATTCCCTTTAACATTTTCTGAATGCCATAACTTTATGCTCAGAAAAAGTGTCTGAATGCCTTCACTATAAGACTTTCTCTTCCTTTTAAAATTTTTATTTTTCATTTCTAATTTTTAATTTTAATACTCTGAAATATTCAGTAATTGACTTGGGATGATACTTCATGTGAAATAAGGAACTTGGTGGTTCTGATCAAGAATGTGCATTGTATTTCAATGTGTTTTTTACATATGAAAAATACAATGTGTTCTTTCTGAATATCAAATGTGTTTTATATAATTTATGTGGCTATTTTCATTAATTGTGGATGGTGTATTATTATTACTTTTAATTAACATCAGGAAGTATAAGAATACTATTACAGATTATACATTTACAAAAATTTATTTACCTTTATTAATTTGTTATATAATTCCAAATAAAATTTACTACCATCAATAGGCTGTGTCCTGTGTTATTTTAATATTAGTAGTAATGCAGTTTTGTTGATCTACACACACGTTTTCCTCCTTGAGACCAACTGCAAGGAAATTGGTGAAGGTTTGTGGTGTTCTCTATACCTTTGCAAAGACCAAAGCCCATGTGGAGAAAAAAGGCCAAGTAGACAAAGCATCTGATATGACATTTAAATAGGAAGGCACTTATTTTCAGCTAAAAGATTAAAACTTTGTTTTATTTAATATTTTTTCAACAAAAAAAGTTGCCACTTTAAAAAGTTGTTGATTATTATATTCACTATGCCTAATTCAGTTGGGGATGGCCTCCTTTCTGGTGCAAAGAAAACAAGTGATGTCACTGTCTGAAATGTCTATTCTAGGAGTTCTCTGGCAACTGAGAGCCTTCTTTAGCATTGTAAGTGATAGATGCCACATTACCACCTAAAGGACTTTTTGTTACATTTTTACAAAGAAGAAATCATGATGCAAAGTATAAGTATCTTGTATACCATGTATGCCATAATCCTGGCATTCACTACTGTCTATTACTGTTATTTATTTACCGGGCCAATTCACCCTTTTCAAGACAAAGTGCTGTTCAAAACCTAAAAGTTATGTCTCATTTATCTTGTCATCTCTACCACCCAGAACAGTGTTCTCAGTTTAGAGAAGAATATTAATACTGAATTACGAAGCATCTCTGAAAGCCTATTTTTAACATTGTTTTATGTTCTGCAGTAATAATTCTTCTGGCCTAAGACTCTTCAGTATATTATTTGATGTTTTCAGATCATTCCTCGTATATCTGAATTGACAGTTGTTTTCTACATTTTATATAAATAGAAGTATTTCTTTTAATATCATTTATTTCTATTAGTTTAACTAACATGAAATGTATTATCCAAAATGATACATACAAGCATTCTCAGAAATTTCTACTCCAAGTAACATAAATTATCTATAACATTTAGAGTTATATGTCCTGCCTCCTTTTGGGTAGACAGAATGAAACATACGAGTGACTACCCTCATATCTGGACTGTGCTGTCAGCTCTGATCCATGTATTCAGCAAACATCCATTAACTACTGCTATGCTACAATCTGTTATGTCAGGTTCATTTAATGCCAAATGCATTTTATGAGTCAAGGAGTATCATATGTTTGTTATAATAATAATGCCATTTTTAAAGGACAGAATTTATCTCCTTTCATAAAAAGAGACATCACGAAAGCATTTAGTAAAAACCATAAACACCATTATTACTGCTTCTTATAGTTTATGTTTAAATGGACTATGACACCACTGATTTCATCGTGTATATGTTCTTTAGATTAATTGCAAAGAGGGCATTTTTGTATTCTAATGTGTACTTAATTCATTAGCTGGGATTCATTGATTCATTACCCAAATTTTCATTTCAGGCCCTCCAGGCCCTCCAGGTGGTCTGCGAATAGAAGACATTAGGGCCACTTCTGTGGGACTTACTTGGAGCCGTGGTTCAGACAATCATAGTCCTATATCTAAATACACTATCCAGACCAAGACTATTCTTTCAGATGACTGGAAAGATGCAAAGACAGGTGAGTTTTTTTTGTTTGATTAATCTGTTCATATTTTGAGATGAATTGTTTTTTTTTTTTTTTTTTTTTTTTGCGGTACGCGGGCCTCTCACTGTTGTGACCTCTCCCGTTGCGGAGCACAGGCTCCAGACGTGCAGGCTCAGCGGCCATGGCTCACAGGCCCAGCCGCTCCGCGGCATGTGGGATCTTCCCGGACCGGGGCACGAACCTGTATCCCCTGCATCGGCAGGCGGACTCTCAACCACTGCGCCACCAGGGAAGCCCTTGAGATGAATTCTTTCATCAAAAACAAACAAAAGAAACCTAGATGTTTTAATAATTTTATCATCGACCCTGAAAATTTTCTTAAAACAAACAATCCCAATGTTTTAGTAGTAAAGAAAACCACAGCAAACTAAATGTTTTAAAGCTATAGGGGAAGAAGCAGCATGCCTAAATCTATAACGGGGAAGCAAAGAGGTCTCCTGGGTTTCTTATTTGAGCTACGTGTTAAGTCTAAAATGTACTAGGAAAAAATTATAAGGAAGGTAGATTTGGCAAATGGCATCTATAACTTATTATTTATGACCCTTTTTATCCAATTATATAGGCACTGTAGTTCTGCATTCTAAAAAAAGGCACAATTAATCATAAAGATTAAGCACCTAAATCTTACTACCATAACTTTTTACTTTCTGAATATGTTCTTATCTGGCTTGAATTTCCTCAAAACAGGTTTTTAAAGAAGTCTAGTACCTCAACTTTTTTTTTTCTCTCATATTAAGATTTTCTAACAGACAAAAACTAATTAAGAGCAAGTGGGTACTTTTCCTTGTGTATAAGTTATTACCATTGCCATTTGTCATCACTAGTCTTCAAATATCACACATCAGCATATTTTCTCATAGAACATGAAGGAAGATAGAGGATTGTTTTGATAAAATAACCTGTTTATCTTTGTCATTGTTGACAATATTTTTAACCAAACTTGCAGTTGTCAGAATTTCTTTCACATGCATAAAGAAGAGGCATAGAAATATGTTCTCAGTTGTCACCAGAGGGGAGAAAAAAAGACAAAAGTGAATAGAATGTTCCTCTTTTTTAAAAAATGAAAAAGAATTAACCCCAGCATATCTTAAACCTGCTCACTTTAATCTTAACATAACAGAATTTATTTGTATTGCTCCCTGAGAAGTTTTAATTTAGATTCACCTTTTGTTTTTGATAATTTCTTCCTATCATGGGAAATAAATGAAATATAAACTTGAAATCTGTTACAAGGGTTTAGGATATATTTTAGCATTAAGTAATTCTCCACATAAGTGTATGAAGTTAGAAGAATTAGAAACAAGTGAAACATTTCTATTACATTATGCTTGTGAGTGTAAGAATTATCTATAAATATACTTGGCAAAATCAGGCCTTTTGAAAAACAATTTTAAAAACCATTTAGATATTTGATAAACATAAAGCATGAGCAGTTTCTACTTCTCTAAGAATGAAAATGGATGATAATGATAAAACAATAGATGATAATTTATATCTAGCCAAATTTACATTAATTATAGATACTAGAGAGCAAATGAAATAAACATATGGTTAAAATTTGGTTTGGCTTTGAAAAAAGAATAATGATTGCAATCATCTCCATTAGTTCTTACCATGCTTACCACATTATGCTTAACATATGGCTGAATTAAAATATGCTTCCCATTAAAAAAATTTTTTCCACTATAAATTAAGTTCCATGAGGGGGAAGACTTTTGTTTGATTCACTGTACTATCCCTAGCAACTAGATCAGAGCCCATAGTGCTCATTCATTAAATACATATTTATTGAGCTCCCACTGTGTGCCTGAACCTGTCCTAGATACATAGTTGACCAGCAGTGAATAAAACAGAAAAAAAAAGTCAAAAGAAAAGCCACAACCCTACCTTCAAGGAGCTTACATTCTAGTAGGAGAGATGGTAATAAACAACTAATTAAAATATATAATAAGTCATATGGTGATTAGTGATAAAGAAAAACAACAGAGAAGGGAGATGGGGAGGCAAGACTTGCATTTAAATAGGATGCTCCTAATATTAGCATAGCTACTCCAATTTGTTATGGTACCTGTTTGCATGTTATATCTTTTACAATTGCCAACCTATTTGTATGTTTGAATCTAAAGTATATTTTCTGTTGACAGCATATAGTTGGATCTTATTTTTTATCCAGTCTGACAATCTCTGCCTTTTGATTAGATTATTTAATCCATTGATATTTAATATTATCATTGATGTAGCTGAATTTATACCTGCCACTGTATTTTTGCTTTCTAAATGTTCCATTTGTTTATGTCCTTTTATTTCTTCTTTATTGCTTTCTTTTGCATTAAATGAATATTTTCTAGCATAAAAATTCAACTAATTTAATGAAATTCTCTAAATATAAAAACTTAATGATTACTCTAGAGCTTACCTGGTATAATGGAATTTATCACAATAAACTTCATATTTTTACCAACAATATCAGAGAGATATAGAAACATTACTCTTAGCACTATTCCATTCTGCCCCTTTTTTGTGCTGTGGATTATTATTCATACATCTATATTATATATATTATACACCTATGTATGTTGCAAATTCAATAAACTTCTGCTGAAATTATTGCTTTCTATAATTTTAATGTCTTTTAAAGAAGCTAAGAGAAGAAAGGAAAACAAGTATATATTTATGGTTTGTTATATTAAGTAACATATTAAATATTTAACATTTCTGATCCTCCTCATTTGTTTCTATCAATTTGAATTATCATCTTATGTTATTTTCTTACTGTAATACAACTTCGCTTCTACCTGTCCCTTAAAGTTATGTCAAATATATTACATTTCTATATGCTGTAAGCCCAACAACACAATTTTATTACATACACACACCGTATATATACATTTATACATATGTATATGTGTATGGGTAGATGCATAAGTAGATAGATAAAGATAGATAAATAGATATTCTCTACAATGGCCTTTAAATCAGATAAGAGAAGAAAGAAGAAATATGTATTTATACTTTTATAATTACATAATTACCTTTATCAGTGCTCCTTATTTTTTTTGGATGTTTTTTTTTCAAATTACTGTCAATGGTCAACTGCTTTCAGCCTGAAGAGCTTTTTGGAATATTTCTTGTAAGTCAGGTCTGCTCCCAACAAATTCTCTGTTTTTGTTTATCTGGGAATGTCTTTATTTTGCTTTCATTTTTAAAAGGTAGTTTTATTTTCTTGGTTGACAGCTTTTTTCCCCCCTTTATGCCCCTGGTGATAAAGGGCACCTTGGATGGAAGTTCTTTTCTATTCTCAGTTGCTGAAAGTTGTTTCTAAGTCCTTCATACTTACCAATATATTTTCTATTTCTGGGTTTTCCATTGCTTTCTGTAGAACTGGATTTCTATCTGTTATAATTTTTCTAAGTAAGGAACTTCTTTTAACATGTCTAACTCTTCAGGTTGCTGAAGTCAAAGACCTTCAGCTTTTTTTTACACTAACAAATAGTTTTCTTTTAATATTTAAGTGATTTTTTGGATATATGTTCTAAGCTGCTTTTTTTGAGCACTTAATAAAGTGTCTTTGTCTTTTTGCCTTCATTGTTTCTGACAAGAAGTCAACTATTCTTTTTACCTCATATTCCTGTATTTAATGTGTTCATATTCTCTAGCTGCTCTCAAGATTTCACTTTGTATTTGCTTTTCAGTTTGATGAGAATATATTTATCCAGATGCAGTTTACTGGCATCTTAGACCTTTGAGGTGATATCTTCCTTCAGCCTTGGAAATTCTCAGACATTATCCCTTTAGATATTCCTCTGTCCCACTCTTGCTCTTCTTGGTCTCTAGTGAAATATATGTTAGATTGTTTGATGTGTTCCACAGATTGTGGACACTATGTGTGTGTGTGTGTGTGTGTGTGTGTGTTGATTGATTTTCAAACATTGTGTGTAAAAGAACAGAAGAGGCTGAGGAGATATTTTTTTCCCAGGAAAATTCATGTCATTCTTTCAGGGGTTGAGTCAATCTAATCTGTCATTGAGATGATCTGAGCTTTGCTGTTAAATTCAGTTCTATACAGGCTTAAAGTGTTTTGAGTACAGGATCACAACCTTTCCCCCATATTGCATGGCTGGAGGTTTTCCAGTCTTCCTATCAGACTTCAGCTTTCTTCTCCAGCTTGGACATCAGAGAGGGCTCTTGCTCCTCCCCTGCTCCTGTCCCAGACAGCTGTTGTCTGATAATCAGTCTAAAGCACAGAGTGCTGGGGCAGTGGGGGAGAATTTTCTCAGTTCTCCTATTCTTCCCTCAGACTTCACAGATCCAAAGCACCTGCTCCTCAGATGGGAGGCAAATCTCTGTTACCCTCTTACCACTCACCCAGCCACACGTGGGCACTCACTTATATCCAGTGTAAGGCTCAGAGTGCATGCAGGGTCTCAATTTTCCTGCTGTGCTCTTAGATTTGAGCAGATCTGAGGTGTCTATGCCTTTAAGGGTGGTCTCTCAGCACTCTTGTCCGGCTTCTGAACTTTCTTGAATGCATCTGGTAAAGCCTACAGAGAAAGAGTTAGTCAACAGGTAAGGACTCTCCTTGATTTGGGGCTCCCAGGGATTCAAAATAGCCATGCCAGACTGCACTTTATCTTTAAATATCTATGAAAAGTTAAACTGCCTTTTTCTTATGAACGTCTATGACTAAATCCTCCTCTCCCCATGACTCTACTGATGATGACTTTAGTTCATTGGATTTCTTCACAAACTCAGCTCTCCAATGGGCTCTAAAAAAAACTATTATTTTGTAGATTATCTTGCATGTTCTTCCTGTTAGTTGGTCAGTAAAGTTATTGTGACTGTGTTCTAAGTGGAAGTGAAAAAAAAAATTTATAACCAATGTAGAAATAAAAATCACGTGGTTCTTATTTACAGTGGTGTCCACTGAAAAAAGAAGGTATAGGATTAAATTCAGTTTCATGCAGGTAATTAGTTAAGGTGTCCAATAAATATTTTTCAAAGATACCAACTTTCAGCATTCCAATGATTAAATTTAGAATAATGAGAATAATAGACTGTAGATCTTTAAAACAATCAACTGTAAGCATTACTTCTCTGGAACATTTTTGGGGATGGACAACAGAAACCTGATAACATTCCTAGGGTTCTACAAGATGCTCAGGTCACATTTAGAATGTGTGTTGGATTCCGTGCTGCTACTTTCAGAGGAAAAATTATAAGATATTGTTGGCGATGGTGTGTGTGTGTGTGTGTGTGTGTGTGTGTGTGTTTGTGTGGAAAAGGAATGTTGGCCAGAATATAAAATGGCCTGGAAACTGTGCTATGAGGAGCAATTGAGAGAACCTCAGATATGTTCTTGAAAAAGGAGAAGAAAAGTGTCTTTATATTTAAAGTTCTGTCTTGCGGAAGACTAAAATTAATTGTTACCAATCCTCTGCAATTATCGTCGTGGCACATAAATGTTCCTCTGAATTTTAGACTATTTCCTCAGAATAGACATTTGTGAGTTAAATTATTGAGTGTATGTATGCTTAAGCCCATGAGCTTACTACAAAATTATGCTGTAGAAAGGTGGAATAAGTTTTATTCCAATCAACAGTATATAAGTGTCTCTTCCACCATACCTTTACTTAGTATTTAGTATTTTCTTTTTAAATCTTTGTCAAATTGATAGGTTAAAAAAATGAAAAAGCATTAGGCTCCTTGTAGGACATTTGCATTTTAGAATTTACTGTTTTATTTTTTGCCTTTCCATAGCTTCACTTTTGTTGCTCTTATTTCAAAGATAAACTTCTGGGTTTTTATGAGGCAGCATGCAAACTTTCCATAGAGAAGAAACAATGAATCACATTTTCTGGGAATTCAGAGAACAATCCGATTCTCTTTCTCTGCAAGGAACATTTTCACACCTCTGGCTCTTCTCTGAGTCCTGCCAGATGATCTACAGGTTGGGTCTAGAGCCTCTAACATCACACTGAGTAGGTGTGTCAGAGCCAGAGAGAGGCCTTTAATTGTCCATTTTCATTCTGAAACAATGGACCAACTTTTTCAGCTAGATCCCCAAGTGGGTAATTCTTTCTGAATAGTTTCAAATACTTGGGTTTTAGATTTAGATGGAGGATCCTAAGAGTTCAAACTGTATTTAAACCCCGAGGAAATAGCAGAACTCACTATGGCAACTTCCAATAATCTAGAACAGGTGTGATTATATTGCCTGGAGTTATTTTTGAAACATCTGCTTTTTAGTCTGGAGGTCATTGTGCCTAGTTCTGAAGCTGCTCAAGGAACTAGTTGTTGTGGTCTGAAGGCAGAGCACCACAAAGCATGGTTGCCAGGCAATTGTGACTATTGGCCTTGGGATACCCATGAGGCTTGCTTCTCTTTTCCTCCAAAGAATAGTCAGAATTTTTTTTATTCTGAGCCTTATGGACTAAAGGTATTTGAAAATAGACCTGTAGATTAGTGCTCATGGCTGGTTATCAAAATAAAACCTTCTAAAGGGGGCCTTTTGACCTGAATATTAAAGTAAGGAGTATATCTCTTATTCTGTATCCCTTTGCTTGAAACTTACACTTAGAAGTAAAACCAAGATTTAAATAGCTACCAGGTTAATATACAACATTTTAGTTTTTTATAGAAAGAAGCCTCTGACAGCCTTTATACAGTTAAAATCTGATTTCCAAAACTGAAATTGTCTGTAAAAAGTGGCCTGACTCAGAAATGACCCAGTTAAAACTCAGGAACTTGAGACCACAGTCCTGATTCCTGGTACTTGCCTCTATTTTGCCAAGTACTCTCCTCTCTTTCTGACTCCAGGAATAGCAAACAGGTTGCAAGGAACTTGGCTGAAGAGAGGGAACACAAAGTCCCTCTTCTCCTGATTATTGTGCATTTGGCTTGGAGCAAGAATCTCTTTCCAAAGCAAAGATGACCTTTGCTTCCAACCTATCTATGTGGGTGGTTTTGGAAAAATAAACTCCATCCAATAGTTCCTACCAGGGCTGAAGGGGTTGGAGAAGTACAAATCCTTTTATAGGGACATTTAAGGCCCAGAATAAAATAAATAAAAATGGGTACTAGAGGTAAAACACAGTAGCAGTGGAGGAGAGAAATTGAAAAGGATCAACTCAGAGTTAAAGAGGGTGGGAGAGAGCTTAAGAGGATGGAGATGAGGTCTACCCTCTGCTTTAGACAGGGCAGGATGATTTATGAGCTAAATACAGGCATAAGAGCCATAGAGCGTGGATATTTTGTAGTGGGGCAAGGTAACAGCGTGCCCTCTTTTCTTCTACCAGTTGCCTGCCTGATTCAGGGTTGAAGGAGACAATAAACTTATACACATGGTTGTGCTTCTTGCATTAAGACATTGTCGACTCTAAATAAGCACAACTTTTGTATTTGTAGTTTATTTGTATTTTTTACAAATATTTATAAAGTACTTCTACTTACAAAACATCATTCTAGGTGTACCAGGCACTGAGTGGTTCCCAAACATGAATAAGAAGTAAAAGAAACATATGTATGTCCATAAATAATAACCAGGAACAAACAAGGGGGGACATAGAGACATATTATAGGTGTGGCCTGGTATGGACATAGCCGGTCTTGAAGTTCAAGTTGTAAAGTGGTGATATGGGCTACCGAGCTCAAGATTGGACTGGAAAAAAGTTAGAAAGCAAAGTTTTAAACCCTGTTCTTATGATGTGGTATGCATCCAAAGTCCTGTCCCCCTCTGGGGAAGGAAAGCAGGCCATATACAGAGCCATTTTTAATTCTAAATACATTTTTATAAAATGATTGGCTTTAGTCATTTTTTGCTAAGTTAGCCCTATTACTTATATAAATGGTTTTATAGAGGGGGTATTATAAAGATATGCCAAAAATTTATTTGTTTTAGATACTTATCTTCTCATAAGTACTGATGTTAGTGTGTATTAACAATGATCATAATTGGTTTTGTTCTAAAAAGAGAGGTGTTCACAACTGTTAGCTAGCCTTGTAGACTATATTATTAACTTATAGATATCAAATTCTTTCCTTAATCATTTGGAAGGTACATTCTGGAAGTCCATCTTCCTAACATCCACTTCCAGCTTCCCCTTTTGAAAGTTGTTTGCATCACTGGGTCAAGGGTTTCCCACTGAGGTCTGTCTCCTCATGGTTGTAACTCCAAGGCTTTCTGCTTATTCTTCTTCCTCTCTTCATCTCAGACTTCATTTAGTCACAGGCCTTACTCCTCATCTGGAATCTAAAACCTACCCTAAAATGACACCAGTTGACTTTTCTTTCTTTATCTCTCCCCATTCTTCCAAATGTTTTCTGTAGTAAAGCATGAATTTCTACCCTTTGAACATATTCCTGATCTTCCATTTGTTTGGAGATATTTTCATACTGGATCCTCATACATGCTCAGAATCAGTCTGTCAGCTCTAGTTTTCACTGCATATCCATCTGGCTCTTCCTGTCTGATCCAGCCTTCACCTGCCCCTACTTGTTGACTGCCCAGCTGCTTGGAAAAAGCCCCAGGGTAGCCTTTACCATCGTGAGAACACCATGCCCTAGTCAAGAGGGACCCTTTAGAATGGTTCCCGTATTTCCATTCTTCAAGCATTTAAATGGTGCTGGGGTTTTGCAGCATAAGAAGCAGGAGAGAAGATCAGACTGCCTCCTTGACCCTTCTATTATACTTTTTTACTTGGAAACCCCGGACTCACAAACTCACAAATATTTCCATCAGCTTCAGCCTCTAAACCTCTGTATTAATTCCCTATGTCTGTCATAACACATTACCACAGATCTGATGGTTTGAAACAACAGAAGTACAAAACTAAGGTGTTGAAAGGGCTGCACCTTCTCCAAGGATCTCAGGGAACAACCCATTCCTTGCCTCTTCTAGCTTCCAGAGGCTCCAAATACTCCTTGGCTTGTGGCTGCATCACTTCAATTTCTGCCTTTGTGGTCACATTTCACTCTTCTATGTGTCTCTTTGCTGTGTTTCTTTTATAAGGACACTTGTCATTGGATTTAGGGCCCATCTAGATAATCCAGGATATCTTATCCAAAGATTCTTAACTTAATTTGTCTTAAAATTAAAATGGTCTACAAGACCCTTTTTCCAAATAAGCTCACATTCATAGGTTCTGGTGATTTGAACATAGACATATCTCTTGTGTGGGGGGAGTCACCATTCAACCCACTACAATGGCTCCTTCTATAGGAGGCTCAAAATCATAAAAAGGCATCTAGTGAAGAAGGAGGCCACTCTACCCAGTGTCATAACAACCAGCTCTGTGTTTTCTTTTTCTCCATGAAGAGTCCTTTGCAAATCAAAAATTCATCTTCCCTCTTCCAATTACCTAAAATAACTTCCTATGTACACGAAGTAAGACAAACAAATCCCAATTTGGTGTGAGGAAGGGGTAGAGAAAACAGGAGATAAAGAGGCAGAATTAAAACAGAGGAGAAGGAAAGCCAAACTTTTAATCAGAAAGTCAAAAATATATGTCAAATATATAAAACAAATTCTTAACAAAATAAGAGACTGGATGGCAAAACTAGTGTCTAGGAGAGTTATGCCACACGTGCCACACGTGACAGTGTGAGGCATGGGATAGTCTGAGCCATTAGGAATTTGTCTATAAGTAGAAACTGGGCACTGGGATGCTTAACATTTATTGTGATGATGGGTACAACATCTTAAAAAGCTATTTATTCATGGTCTGCAGTGCCAGATAAAAATTCCTTGAGTAATAAGATAATGAGTCATATATAAGCCTAAGGGAACACATTTTCCAATAAGTGATGTACAGGTATTTACATGCATATGTATGTGTAAGTTAATTATTAAAAACACATGTGAGAATATTTTAGGGGAGCTTAAAATAATGTATAATCCTGCCTTGGTTGTATGTTTTATCATACCTCAATTAAATAAGCAGTCTTGAACGTATCTTACCCCTAAGTTATAATTTTCCTGTTAGTATCTAGTAGCATCAATTCTGAGAAATACTTAATAAATCTGAATGAATTATTATAACCTCTATTATCAGTGTCCCAAAGGATTTGGGTATAAATCTAAAAAGCTAACTACAAAAGAGTATAAACATACAGGTACCCTAGTAATAAATCATTCACTACCCATACACTACATCAGTGGCATTCCATAAAAATTTTAACTACACAAGTTGTACCTTTGCCTCAAGAAATCTTTCTGGATTCTGTCTTCAGAATACAGCCCCTCGCTGTTCGGGTTGTAGACAGTGGACGAGCAGCAGAAGCAAGAGCTGGGAGCCAGTTAGAAATGCAGAATCTCTGTGCTCCCACCCTGTACTTAATAAATAAATGATCCATGTGCATATTTCTCTTTCTAACGTGTTATCTATTAAGGACCTCTCCTCTCACTCCCTTGAACTTAACATTTTGTCATTCCTACTTTTTATTTTTATTTCAACTCAATGGAACATGTGCCATTTTCTCAAAACAGTAAAATAAAAAGAGAGAATTATAAGAATGATGTTACTCAACTAATATTCTCTATTTAATATTTATTTTATTTAGATCCTCCGATTATTGAAGGAAATATGGAGGCAGCAAGAGCAGTGGATTTAATCCCGTGGATGGAATATGAATTTCGTGTGCTAGCAACCAATACATTGGGTATAGGAGAGCCCAGTATACCATCAAGCAAAATTAAAACAGATGGTGCTGGTATGTAGAAGAAACTTTTTAAAATTTAAAATGTCTATAAATTCAGTGACACTTTAGCATATAATTGAATGTATTTGGAAATAATGCTCTGAGGTAAGTAGTTTATCTAAAAAATGTGTGTATATGTATCTCACACAGGTGTGTGCATTCTGTGTCAAGACAGTCAAAAACCAAAAGAGAAAATATAAAGCTTTAGAATATTCTTACATAATTAATGGAAAAGAGGTAAATAGAGGCAACTATATGATCCACTGAACACCACTTAAATGAAGTTTGTGTTTAGAATATAAACTTTAATGTAAATTGTGAATCTTAACCGGGCAGAGTCATGGTTAAGCAGATTCCATGATTTAGAAGGCTCACAATTTGTTTTCTCTCTCAAAGACATGGATAACTGAACAGCCACGTGGATGGAGGGTATGGGCAGGAGAGCAGGGTGAGCCTGGCAAGGAGGGAATGTGATGGGGTCTCTTGGATCTATACCACCTGAGGAGTCAGAGCATCTCAGAAATAGCTATAATGTGTTCTTTTAATATTAGGTGTCACTCTAAATGTGCTCTTTTATCACAGCTCAACCATGGCTATTCTTCCAATTTAGGTTCACATTTTTATGCTAAATACCAACTCCATTTTAATAGCTTTTTATACAAGAAATACCCCACTCTGTTTTCCTTCTCCCTTGAATTTCTAGGCAAATTCTAATAATAACTCTTCTTTATTATTCCCTGTCTATGAAAAAGAAAATGTTTTGTAGACTCTCTATTTTTACTGCGCCTTGCCAAACTTCAGTGCTTTATTTGGGGAAAAATATTTTAAATGGATGACAGAATGCCATTAAAATTCTGCTGTGATATCTTAATATCACTTATCCACATTTCTGGCTACGTCAATTCCTTGGCCTAACTTCTAAATAGAATTATGAATTGTACTGTCTTTAGTTTTTAAAGCCAAGTTATTCACAGAGACTGTCATCAATAAACTATCTCTTAAAGTTTCATGTAATTTCATGTAATTTATCAGATAAAACTGATGATTCTGTAATAAAGGAAGAACAGAAACACTAAAATACTGATCTGTGCTGACCATTTTCAGATACATTTCAGTTAATCCTCACAATAATATTTTGAGGTAGGTATTACAATCCAACCCTCATTAATAGGCAGTGGACTCAGAAACACTGAACAGTTTACCTAGGTTAATATAACTACTTGCAAGATTCAGAATTCAAACACAGACCTGATACATTCAACTTTCTCTCTTAAAGGTGTTTTCTCAAGCAGGACTCCTAAACACACAGCCATTTATATGAACCTTTATTTTTGTGTTCTAGTAGAAGCTCATATTTCATTCTAAGTTACAGAGCTAGATATGACTTAAACACCGTTTTTTGTTTTAGTATATCCACCTGTGAAATGAACACAATTGTTTCTTTTTCTCTGCCTTGCAGAAATCTCATTAGGATACGGAGGTAATATATGTTGCAACTTTAGAGAACACAGATACCACATAGCCAGGATCCTTGTGTTTGTTTGGTTTTGATTATTCCCTAGAGCCTCCTATGTTTGTAATAGAAGTTTCTGTGTGATGGACTGAACACAGTTGCCCTTTCTTGAAAAACAAAAATAAAAAGGAACTGGCACATTATCTGACTGGTGGTTTCAACCACATAATTCATGCTGAGAGATCATGCACTTGCTTTGATATAACAAGTATTCATTTTCAAAATAAAATTGCAAAAATATCCAATGATTAAGTTGGTCTAAGCAAACTTATTTCAGTTAAAAATTATAACATGCTTATCTCAGATATAGGCCTTTTTTTATCTCATTGAGCTTGGTTAATTTTCTGTGATCTGTTGACTAGCACAATATGAATTAATTCTGATCCAAAAACAACATTGTTCATGGGGAGGGAAGATACTTTCTCTGGCATTGATGATAGGAGTAGACCCTCCCCGCTGTTACCAAAAAATTGTAGGAACTCTGTTACCAAAAAATTATGTATTATTTATTTCAAAAATGATTGCTTTAGTATACTTTGGTTGATTGTCTGGACAGAATTATAAGAACTTGGATTTTTTTTTTAATCTCAGTGTATATTTGATTAAATTAAATGTTTTTAAGAACAGCAACAGCAAAACATGTTTCAGAAAGAAAGATTCAATCTGATTCTTTCATATGTGAATCTATAAATATAATAATTTATATTTAGTATCATATTTAGAAGATAAGAATACTTTTTGATGTGCTTGCTACCTGTAGTTTGTATGTAACTCTGAAGACTTTCAAACCTTAATGTCTTCTTATCTTTAGAAATGCTGGGAAAAATTTGTTTTAGTGATATCAAACCTAAAATTTTGGTAAGGTTGTTACTTTCAACTAACAACTTTTGGCATCACCTTCATTAAGCATGACCTCTAACATGTTTGCTCAAATGGTATTTTGTTAAGGAATTAATTCTCTCTCTAGTGTACTTGGAAAATAACTTCTCTTAAAGGCTTTCAGACACAAAACAAACATATGAAGTGATAACGGTCTTATTCACAATGCAAGATTTGGCCCAATCATGATATAATAAGATGATGCCTTCCTTTCAGTTGTGAAAAAATAAATCCTATAACCTCTAATACATTTGTTAATCTTTCATAAGAAAATATTTTTGGATCCTTTATTAATCAAGTTTTATGGCTACTATCATTTATGCACTTGCTGTATGCTATCACAGAGTGCTAAATTCTCTACTTGCATTGCTCCACTTAATTCCCACAATGACTTTATGCAACTGGTATTATTTATCCTAATTTTACAGACAAAGAAGTCAAGATTACACTTGGTTAATGTGAAGCAGAGCTAGTATTCAAATTCAGGGCTTTGCAATTCTAAAAGCTTCATTCCTAAATAATTTTCTAGGAGGGCAATATGCAGTATTAAAGCTCTGAGACACTGATCCTTTAGTAGAATACTGGTTCCATCATTTAAAACTCTGTGATTAGAGGCATGTTACTTAACCTCTCTGAGCCTCAGTTTTCTCATCTCTAAGTGGAAATTATTTATCTTATGAATTATTTTATGATTAAAAACATGTAAGGAAAGCAAAGTTAGTGCTGTCTAGGGCATAATATTTTCTGAATAAAATTTTTATTATGCCATTAATGCTCAATTTAAGCTTTAATATGCTTATAAGAAAATATTGATCACCTCTTTTGGCAATATATTTCCATTTTTATTAACATAAAAGAGGATCATATAATTTCATGTAATTTTAATCATCTTAAAGGAATAATTTATATATTTAATACAATACAATCCAACAGACTTTCTCTTTAATTTCTGTTTTTCATTTCATCCTGTTTTTGAAAAATTGAATATTCATAAAATTGGACATTTACATTTTTTATCCTTACAAAAAAATAAAAATACTTTCTGAAACAGGGGGATGTTTGTCTCGTCACGTACCATTATAACAACTCTCTAAGAGATGCCAGCATATGTTATGTGGGATAAAGGCTGGTTCCCATTTGATGGAAATGTTGCTCCTGTGCCTCATTATACTGATTGAAAGACAGGACATTATCTAGTGCGGCATATGCCCTTATCTGTCCAATTACTTAATTTTAAGATTGCCAGGCACAGTTGGGTATATTCTTTGGTTTCAGACAAGTGCATTATAAAATGGATGGCCCCAAATGAAGAATTAGAAGATGTGTTTGTAATCATTGTAACGCATTTAATTTTGACTGTAAATAAGAGATAACAGAAGCATCCTTCAAAGTGATGTGTCATCGTAAGACATACCCCCATAGCTAATAGCTCTGCAGGTGCAGTTGGTAAGTCGATATCCTAAAATGGTACATTCAGGTTTGTTTTGACAACTTTGCTATTTATTTGCCAGATCAAACTAAGAAGGAAAAGAGAAAAAAATAACATAACACTGTAATCAGCACTTTCATACTACGTAGAGAGCTTTAATGTCATGTCTAATGAAGCTATTCGGCTGTGTCATTTATTTTTATTTTTATGTTTTTAGATATGTTTGATAAAGGAGGAGGATGGTGCTAAGAACATGTTTTATAGCTAGTAAGGTGCTATGTTAAAGTTAGCAGCTGTCACTAGTTCTGTAATAGAAAAATCTTTTTTTTTTTTTTTTAAAGAAGCAGAGAGTGTAGATTTTTAAGTCATCAGGAGGCCTGAGTTAAAGTTGCAGCTTCTCTACATGTGAGTAGTGTGACCTGGGCTAGTTAACTAACTACTTTTGGGACTCATTTGCCTATTTTATAAAAAAAAGAATAATGCTGCTTTTCTGTATATTTATTTTAAAGTGCTGACCTGAGCATCCAATTAGGTACGATATGTAAAAATCATTTCTAAGTTCTAGATGAGTCTTTTAATAAGCTGGGCTTTTTTATTCATTTATTCATTCATCCATTCATCCAGCAAACTTCTACCAGGGATTTTTAACACATTGAGGATATTTAACACATTGAATTAAAACCAGTTATACATATTTAATTTTACTACACTAGCATCTTCAGGACCAGAATCAGATTTTATTCATATTGTTAACTTTAGTGCTTAACACACACAGTGTCTATAACTGGTTCTTAAAATTATTTATAGAAGGAAAAGAGAGGAACAAGAAGGGAAAGAGGATGGTTCTTGCAATTGTAAGTTAATAGAGGATAATGAAAAGTAGTGATCAAACCTACTGTGATATTTGCATATTAAAATTTAGAAAAATATATTACCAAATATAATATGTTTTGTTTGAAACAAGGTTAACATATGTATTAGATGCTTTCGTTTTTAATACACTGAGATAAACTAGGAAGTGTTCATTCTTTCACTTAAGTGAAAAATCCATAATCAGTTTGGGTTCTTTATAATAACTTTACTATGCATTATGCTTATTTCAGTTTGTAGCATTCTTTTCTGCCCATCTAAACATTCCCCCAGATGACTTGTCTTTAGACTATCATTCTGTTGAGCAGTTAACGAATTTACTCTGCTACGCCCATTTAACTTTCCTGTTTGAGAACAAAATCTAGATTAATAAGCAAACTACAATTTTGGCCTGATAAGATCTAAAGACATTAATGTTTTTGTGAACAATTTCAGACCCTATATAATTTTTACCTGGGAAGAGCATCAATTTAACATGGTAGATGCATAAAGAATGTTAGCAATCTGGTCCACCATCAGAGCAGGAGATCATAAGAGTTATGAAGAACTCATTTGAATATCCAAATATTATACAGTTCATTTGATTTTATTAATGACTTCAGAAAGAAAATATATTTATATATAGAATAAAAGCAGATGTAAGGCTTTAATCCCTTTGTTTATCTAGCCCCTAGAGCATTACTTACATGCCATTTTGAATCTCTTACTAAAAAAATTGTTTTAAATCACAGTGAAATTCTGATGCAAATTGAAATGACAAGCTACATTCATGGTAACTTTATTTCTGTAAAAATGGAAAGCAATAATTAACAAAAACTGAGTAGTCCATATATTTTAAATCAAGGGCCTTTCTTCCGATACTCCATGATTTTTATAATTTAGGATTTGTCACGGGACAGTTTGTACATTGTTAAATAAAACGCCAAAGCCCCAAATGTTACTTATATGCAAATATTTAAGCATTCAAATTTACAAGTAAAATTGGCAACAGTTTCTTTTCATAGGAAAGAATAATCATGACATTGACTTGATTTTCTTTTTAAATATTTTTTAGATCTACAACTGAAATACAAAAGCCTTCCTATAAACATCATTAAGGAATCATTATTAGACTGAAATCATTGCAAAAAGACAAGTTTAAAAGCCTCACTATTTTAAATTGTTTATTCATTGTTAATTCAAGAATTTTGTATTTTTCCTAAATATTTGTTTAAATTCTTTTTAATAATTTATTGTTAAGAGAAAGTCTATTTTGCTCACTGTCAGATGCCCTGGAGCCTAAAGTTATGTAAACTTCCTTATGCTCAGGGTGATTTACTTCCCTGAAAGGAATCAGTATTTGGCCAAGTCCTCCTGTTTTCTGCAGGGCTGAATACAAATACAGAGTAGTTAGGTATTCAGATACATGTCAAATATGTAGGTTATATGCCAATTCCACTTGTGAAAAAATGTCCCTTAGCTCCTAAAGCTACAAATGAACGTTCAAAGCTTAAAGAAGGAAACTAAAATATAACTCTATTATTCCAAGTAAGATATAAAACACTCTATTAAGAGATATAGCTAGGGCTTCCCTGGTGGCGCAGTGGTTGAGAGTCTGCCTGCTGATGCAGGAGACAAGGGTTCGTGCCCCGGTCCGGGAAGATCCCATATGCCACGGAGTGGCTGGGCCCGTGAGCCATGGCCGCTGAGCCTGCGCATCCGGAGCCTGTGCTCCACAACGGGAGAGGCCACAACAGTGAGAGGCCCGCGTACCGGAAAAAAAAAGGAAAAAGAGATATAGCTACCTTTATTTCTGTGCTTTTGTTCTGTCTTATTTTCAGCATCGTGAACTCAATGTAACTCAATGGATGAACTCAATGGATGATCTTTGAGGAGGAAAATAATCTTGAATTACTTATTTGAAGTGTGTTAGACCTGAAACTAAAAGTGACGAAATGGGAAAAATATTCACTCTAACATAAACATATTCTATTTTTAGCTCTGTTCTAAATAACAAAGGTTAATATTGATTATAACTTAAAAGATTATAGTGAAATGCTTTGGCAAATAATACTTGTCCTGGTGAAGGCAATATTTGATTCAACAAATTGCAATATAATAAATTAAATTATTCTAGAGTTATTTTTGAAATTATTTGCCTGTGACCACAATATTTGTACTTAAACACAAAATTTGATTTATTCATTGATTATAAGACATGTTCTTTGTTTCTGTATAGCATGTAAAATTTTAACCTCAGAATATGAGTTATGGGGCTTAAAGGGCTTCCAGCAGTATTTTAATGTCCCAGCCTTCAATATGTATTTCATCTAAAGTGCTACAAGTAAATTACCTTTTAACACCCCCATGCACTCAATTTAATTTCTAACACTCAAGTGGTGACAGTTAATAATAAATAATAAAATAATAAAATAAAATAGAATAATAAAATATAATCTCTCAAGCTTCACATTAATTTCTTAATCAGGAAAGGAAACCATATAGTTTTATAGATATAAAGAAAAGCCTGTATTTTGTTTGTTTCTGTGCAATTAATGTGCATAGTTCAGCAAAGAATTTATGTGGCTAACATAGAGGAAGTTTTGAAGTATTTATCTGTGAATCACAATTACTTGTTAGGATCTCTAACTCAGTAAATGAGTACTCTGTAGAAGGTGTGACAGTTTCCTTTAGGGAAGGACTATTTGGGGAGTCATGGAAGAACTGACATGTCATCTGTTTTTTAAAATGTTAAAAGAGCCGGGAATGATATTTCAGACTGAACCACAGCGGTTGTGTGGGAAAATGTATGTCCTCAGTAAAAACATGGTCTTCACTTGCGTAGCTGGGTAGCTGGTCTCCAACTGCCTGGAGTGCAGGAACAAACTATGCTTTAGCATTATCTGTACAACTCCAATTAGATGCAAATCCAATAAGGTAAAGGCTACAATAAGATAAGAGTATGCAAATCTGATAAGATATAGCACCCACCTTGAAGGACTTCCAAGGAGAGAGAATAACTTGGAGAAAAACAAAGAGGCCATTGCACTTGGTAGTTAAAAGAAATTTTGTGATTTTTGAGAGAGTGATTTCAGTAATATGAAGTGGAAACAGATTATGGGTTGTTAAAAAGTGATTATGGAGTGAAGTATAAAAATAGTCATATATCATTCTTTGCAGTTCAGTGACAGGAAAGGGTGAGATTAAGAGGAAAACAGTATTACAGGATGATTCTTAAGGCTGGAGAGACTGAAAAGGATAGTCATTACAGTAGAGACTGAAAAATAGAAGGATAATGTAAAAAGATGGAAGTAGGTGAGAACTGGAGTCACTGATGGGACAGGGTTCCAGAAGAGATTTAGGCATTGAAAATAAGAGCATAAGAACAGCATTAGATTTCTGTTTCCAAATATTTCAGGGAAGCATAATCCTATGTTAATGCACATGCACTGTTTCTTAACAGTTATTTGTAGATTGAGGCATAAAACTAACACAACAGTGAGTTGTTAGGTCATAGATTTCAAAGCGAGCTGTGAAATATTTTACCAATAAAATACGTCTAATCTTTCAAAACCATATTAAATAAAAGGACACAGAAAAAAAAAGATGGGAAGACAAATTTGCTTCATTACTTTGTTGAAGGAAACTAGTACATTTCCTGTGGCACTGAACCAATTCTTTTCTTGGCAGTAAAACATTATTACAGCAACTATGCGGCATTGGATCATGTGTGCAGATTGTCTTTCCTGGTGAAAGAAAACGTGTACAGTTTCTAAGTGAATAAGAACTCTAACATAAGAAAATAATTACAGGGCCTCTCATTTGTAGCTTTGTTTATTTGTTTCAGCACCTAACGTGGCTCCTTCAGATGTAGGAGGTGGGGGTGGAAGCAACAGAGAACTGACCATAACATGGGCGGTAAGTGCTAAGAAGTTGCATATGTTAATAGGCTGCTTTACCTACACTTAATCTCAAATCCATTTTGCTTCCTGAAATAAATTGAAATAAAAGACAATGCCCCAAACCCAAACAACAATAAATTACTAAAATTATTTTTTTTTCTTAAATGCATGCCAGATTTTACCTGGCTTACTATGGCTTAGTGCAATTCTTATACCAAAACAGATTATTGATGCTAAAGTATCTGTAGGTTTAAAGATTAAACAAACATTCAACTCTCTCATTCCAGAGATATTTTGTACTCTCTGTGGCCTGGTAACCCAATTGCAATTCACATTTGCTCTGGACTTTCAGAACTCCAACGATTCAGTTAAAAAATCTTTTGTATCAGCATCTGTTTTAAAATTGGAGCTTGCTTTCTCACTTGAGACTTACTTTCATCACCATGTGTAATCTATCATTGGTCAGTCTTAGAAGTCCCCCCAAATGACTTGTTATTGAGGTGTCCAAAACATTGTATTAAATTTTTATGACCCAAAGGGGAGTTTTTGTTCAGAGACTATGATGTCTGGAAAACAATGCGTCTTAGCTGAATTTTTGAAGTGAGAGAGATACTGGGGGTGGGAAAGGCTTTGGTAACATAGATTTGCCTGAATTAGACATCTGGCGTTTATCTAGGTAACATGTTTTGTATAGCTCTATGTATCCGTTAAATATTTTTAGTATTTAATCACTGCAGAAAGTCAAAGAACACAACTAAGGCTCCAAAGGATTCTGAGAACTACAGGAAAAATGACAGGTTTTATTCTTTACATGAGTTAAATTGATTTATATAATAAATGGATATTTAGCAGAAATTGACTTCACTCTGTGCTCTGTAGTCATATTTTATACTTGGCATTTAAATCACATTTTTAAGTAAGATTTAGAAAAAAAATGCCTTTTCTTCATTCAAATCTCAAATGATTTGTCAGTTCTAGTGTCAGTGTATCACACAAAAGTGAAGATATTGGAAAAAGTTTAACATTTTCCTCCTTTCTTTAGGCTTGATTTTCTTAAACTGTGTAGATATGTGCGTCACAATAAGATGAGGAGCTTGTCAAAAAATTCAGAATTGGGAATTCCTATTTCAAAAATTTGAAATCAATTCTCTGAGACTAGGGCCTGAGAATCACTAATTTTTGAAAACTCCATAGCTAATTCTGATCTACTAAATTGCAAAAACTAAGTATAGAACTATCAATAAGAAAAAATATTTAAATTATGGTGGGAATGTTAGGCTATTCTATTAATAATGTAAAATCATATTTTGTACATCCTTGTGATCATGCTTCAGGATTTCTATATTGTGCAACCAAGAACAACTTCTTTTCCCTTTGAACTTTGTACATTTACAGACATTCCTGTTTAACCTATGGATATTCAAGCTACTGTGTTGTATTTAGTTCAAGGTTTTTCCTCAAGACACCGTAACTTTGATATTCTGGTGAAAAAAGTCAATATACAATGGGCACATTTACTTTATTGGCTAAAAAAGACTAAATGATGGATACTCAGTAGAACTTGCTTTGAGTCAGTATTTATAAATAATGGATTGTTAGGGCTGACACAGACTTCTTTATTGAGCAATTGTTATATAATAATAACTCTGAGAAAATAATGCAAAACAAAGCTCTTACTTCAGCCCTGGAGTCAGACAGGACCCATAGCCAGCCTCCTACAGATCAGTGCAATGTTATCCCTTCCTCCTTTTGCATTCTTTTTCCTCTGACCAGTTTCTATTGCTTGGTTACAATACAGATATTCCAGAGTATTGTTAACTGTCTTACCATAGCCTTTCAACTCTAAAGAAATTCATTTACTTATCCATTGAATAAATACTACTTGAGGCTTTGCTCTAGAGTCTAGGTAAATGAAACTGACAATAACCCTGCCCTCATGAAACTTATGTTATACTAGTGGAGAGAGACAGTAAAGTAGACAATAAGTAGAATATGTAGTGTAGATCATTATTATTGTATTAAAGAGAAAAAAATAAAGTGGGGGGATTCTATATGGATTATTGCAGTCTTGAAATGGCAGATCCTGTGGCCAGGAAAAACATCAAGTGGCTTTTTAACCTCAAGAAAGTGAGAGAGGGACCTTCTGACAAATGGGAAAGCATCCTAGAAGGAAGGAACTGAAAGTAAAAAAGCCCAGAGTGGGAGCCCCCGTGGGGTGTTCCAGAAATAACGAATTTGGTAAATGAAGTCACCACATGTTGGAGCACATTTGTGCCCTGGCCTTTTCAGGCAGCTCTCACTTATGAACTAAGAATGTTTTTACAGAAAGCATGGTTCCATGTGTAGCATATTTATTGTTTGCATAGGATTTTCCCCGTGTTAACCGTATTGCTTAAACCTATTAAATATTTCAATTTCTATTCAGCCTTTGTCAAGAGAATACCACTACGGCAACAATTTTGGTTACATAGTGGCATTTAAGCCATTTGATGGGGAAGAATGGAAAAAAGTGACAGTTACTAACCCAGATACTGGCCGCTACGTTCATAAAGATGAGACCATGCGCCCTTCCACTGCATTTCAAGTCAAAGTCAAAGCTTTCAACAACAAAGGAGATGGACCATACAGCCTCACAGCCGTCATCCACTCCGCGCAAGATGGTAGGTGAAAGAAAGACCCCACTGACCTGATGAGGGATTCTGTTTCTCCAGTAGGCATTTTGTTTGCTGTCTTTCGAGCCTACTTATTAAGATCTTTTTAAGATACCACACATTTTGTAAATGAGTTAGTAAATTTTGAGCCAAATTAAAATGTCAGTCTCTTCATTTAAATGACAGGAACGTTGCCAAAATCTCTTTCATCCTTTAGATCATGTTTATGGTAGTTAGGAAATCTCCACTAAAATCCTTGGCTTAGACCGCTGTTCCTGGACTCTTGATTATAATTTTGCAGTCAGAAATTCTCCAGACTTGATGGAATCTTAACATACACTTTTTTTTGATAAAATTTCTCCTTTTAACTCAAAATTGTGTATTGTATCATTTATGTAACTTCTTTTGTCATTACAGTAGCATGATAGAATTTCATTAAAGTGAACTTAGGCATAATTCTATGAAAAAGGAGTCAGAAAGCAAGTTGAAATTTTTTTCTTGGAAAGAAAAAAGATATCTGAAAGGCTATTCAGGGGAAAAAAAATACAGATACTGGCTCTTTGTTTTTCTAGAAACTTTAACTGAACTGAGCATACTTCTGGAGGACTTTATATATCTCTGCTAAATGATACATATTTTTATATTAAACTTAATTACATTGATTTCTATGGCTTCCCATTTAAGCTGCTACACTTTTTTTATTATTTATCTTCCTATTTAAAAAGGTAAGACTTCCTTATTATACCTTTGTACTCACATGCATTATGCAAATAATTAATGGCTAGAAAGGCAAGTAGAGATTTTCGTTGCCTTCTGACCTAACACATTTGTGCTTGGACAAGTTTCCCTTTGCACATGTGTGAGAAGTAAAAATGGAAGGGTTTTTAAACTTAAAACTATATGAAGTACTCTTCTGATCTCTTAGAGGAAAAACACTATCTATTAATTTACCCAATTTAAACTAATTTTAGTCCACAATAAACATTTAGCTATCCCTTAGAATTTATGCTCTTCAGTCATAGAGTTATTAGCTTTCGTATTTGTTAAAAATTTAATATCTATTCAAATCATCCCATGATCTTTACTTTCAATACAAACATGAAAGACAATCATATATATGTATATATGTTTACACACACACACAAACACGTGCATACTTTTCTAAAGTTAGCTCAATGAAATACATAGAAAGAATAACAAGTAGAAATTTCTAAGTTAATAATCAATTCAGGACTATTTAATCCTGAGTAATTAATCCCACATTTTCTACACTCATTCTGATTCAGCAGAAGTATGATAACTTGACTCAATAGTTTGAACAACTTAAGTACATCTCACGAGAAAATGAAAGTGTAAAGCATTTTACAAGTTACCTTCTCACCCAATATGATTTTTTTTTTTACTCGATGATAAAGTAATCAGGCAAAAGCCATGCTTGTCATCTCTTTGGTTATGGCCATCTGTATTTAATTACATTTCTTTCCTAAATGTTTCATGAGTCTCATAAAACGTGCATGTGACAAAATTTGTTTAAGTGTTCATCTTCACTGCTACTGCTAAGAAATCAGTCACAGTGCCACACGTTTACCTTGATTTGGAAAGACGACAGTGTTCATGTGCAGGACATTTTAGCATAAAAGAGGGTTATGGTTTATTAATAAAAGACAATAAAAACTGATCACTCCTGCTTAAGATTTCCTTAGTTACTTTGTGTAATTTTTGTAAGGGATGTAAATTACTTTTTTTTTCACTGAACAGAGCCTTTTGATACATATTTGACTAGATGCCCAGTTGGACGATTAGACTTATAAAGGCTTTCCTGAGCACAAGAAGTGGTGGATGTCACAACTTGTTTCAAAGGATCTTAAAAAAAGAAAAAAAAAAAAGATCTTAGCTTAAACATAAAAGAGAAAGAAGGAAGTATTGCTGTATATCTTTAGCTCATATTAAATAGGAAGTGTGAGAGAGTTGAAAGTTAATTGTAATGACTAATTTTCTATAATAAATACCAAATTTCCTATCTTTGACAATATAGAGTTGATAAGCTAAACATAATAAATTTTAATTTGCATCCACAGGCTTTCATAAACAGGTTAGTTAAAAGAAATACAAAATATTAGTATGGCTCTTGCTCACAGATATCAGAGAAATCCTTATGGATTTCCATATTTTGTATAAGTGTGTGTATATATATATGTGTATGTATATGTATCTGTCTGTATTAACATTCATGTATATGAATATGTGTGTGTGCATGTATTACTGATGACCACAAAATAAGCATCTTATGTAAGAATGTAATGTTCTCATCAAATTTCAGCTCCCAGTGAAGCCCCAACAGCAGTAGGCGTAAAAGTCTTATCATCTTCTGAGATATCTGTTCATTGGGAGCATGTTGTAGAAAAAATAGTGGAAAGCTATCAGGTGAGTTCAATTTTTACCAAACTAAATACACTTGCTCATAATTATCAGCATACCTTTTCAAATATGTTGCATCTCTCAACGTTCTGTGTCCTTCTGATTTATGTGACAACTAACACTATATTCTCTGTGTTTAATATGTTGGATATTTATTAACTAAATTATGAGTAAAGCAGGGGTTCCAAACTGACTTATCTATAAGAGATGTAGAGTCCTGTGTGTAGGTAAATAATTGGCCAAAATAAAAACTAAGGTAATAACACTCGGGCTTAAGCACAATCTTTTTGCTCATAAAATGCTGGTAAATCTCAAATTTTGGGGAAATCATTTTGGTAGTTTGGTAATTTAATTTTTTTACCCTATTTGACTCATTAATTCCACTTCCAAAAAGCCCTCCAAAGGAAATACTTCTAAATATACTAAATATGTATCCCATTATGCTATCTACGAAGGCAGAAAATTGACAACATTCAAAATGTCTCAAAGGAAACTTCCTTCAAAATAAGTATTAAAAGTGTAGTAGGATTTATCCAGAAGGATAGGGGAGGACTTGTCTTAGTCAACAGAAATAAGACCTGGGGAATTGAAGCTAGTTCTGCTGGGATCTTTAATATGAAATTTAGACTTGATTTTGTAGGAAAAGTGAAGTCGTCTCATATTTTTAAGCACAAAGAGTGAAAATTAAGAGGAACTGACATCGTCCTACCTTTGCAGATGAGAAAATGGATACCAGAGAGATTCAACAACTGGCCTTAGTTAGCACTAATATACTCAAATAAAGTGCTGCAACCTGACTTTCTCAAGACCCTGTTTCTGAGATAGAACCACAAAAGCAGCCCCAGGTTTTAAGTTTTAAACTCACAAGCTAACAGGAAGCTTTTTTTCTTGGTATCATAGGTTATGATTTGGGTAGATGTTAAAATGTTTTCAGATCATCTTTGCAAGTGATCAGCTGAAGTTGTCACCAAGAGAGTGGAATTATAGGAGTGGACTGTGAAGTTCCAATATTCATAACGTATTAAACTTACATTTGCATCTGGTGGAAAAGAAGTGGAAATGGAAAAGAGAGAGAAATTCACTAGATGTTAGAAAGCCCTGTAATAAATAAGTCTGAGGTATCTTGGGAGAACACATCAATATTTAGAGCTTTCAAGCCATATTTTGGACTTAGGATTTCTTCTTTTTTTTAATATTGTTCATTTGTAAGCAATAAAAAAGAGAAAAAAAAATGATTATTTAATATATAACCCATGCATTAACTCAAAGTGCTAAAGATGTATTATTACTTTGCTAAAAACATGCCACAGAAGTAGATATTTTCTTTGTCTGAGAATTATATGTTGACTATTTTATAACTTCTGACATGCAGAGTAAAATGGAAATATGAGATGTGAAACAATGCACTGGCACCAGTGAATTTAGACCATAATCAGAATATACGCTCTTGATGCGGAATAAGCTAAGTAGAAGATTCTCAATTAAATAGCAAAAAATAACCTTAACAGCTAAGATTTTCTCAAATGATCAAAAACCGTATGCCGTGGAGAAGTTTAGTTTCACAGATTTCTGACGTTTCACAACTCCATACGAGAAAATTATGAGCTCTGCTGCTGAACAGACGTGGGGTTATCTCTCAGCTCTGTCACTTAGAAACTTTGTGGAAAATTTATTCAAACTTTCTGGGCCCTAGTTTCCTCACTTTTAAAGCTGAGAGTAATCAATGCCTCATATCCTGTTGTGTGGAATAAATGAAATAACCTGTGTTTAACGCTTTTCCCTGTTTTATATCATTGGACATTTGAAGACAATGATGACGATGATGATGACGACAATGATGATAATGTTAATAATGATAAGAATGATAATATTTGTTGAGCCCTATGATGTCAAACATTTAATTAAGCTCATCGTATTGAATCCACACAATCCCAGGAGATAAACACTATTATTTTCTCCATTTTAAAGGTGAAGAACTTGAAGTTAAAAACATTTATCTGAGTAATAATTGGTATAAACTGACTTGAACCTAGGTCTTGCCTCTCCAGAGAATGGTTAATTAAAAATGTTGGAAGGGCTTCCCTGGTGGCGCAGTGGTTGAGAGTCCGCCTGCCGATGTGGGGGACACGGGTTCGTGCCCCGGTCCGGGAGGATCCCACATGCCGCGGAGCGGCTGGGCCTGTGAGCCCTGGCCGCTGAGCCTGCGTGTCCGGAGCCTGTGCTCCGCAATGGGAGAGGCCACAACAGTGAGAGGGCACGTACCACAAAAAAAAAAAAAAAAAATGTTGGAAATAAATCATAGAATTATTGTTTCCATTTATTCTTTCTTTAAAAAGCCTTTAAGTCTTTCATACAGAGCTTTAAATATCAAAGAGACAAGCATGAAAGCTTAAAAGAGAAAATCTGTAACATTTATTCTCCTGTTAGAAAATGCCCCTTTATGGGGGAAAAGCTTGACTCACTATAATACGGTTATTGTTACTATTTTTAGATGTGAAGGAAGAAGCCGGTGGTTTAACAAGATAGACGATCAAGAAAACTAATATCCTACTGCACTTCCCATGAAAGTGTACTATGGGTCTAAGTTATAAAGAAACAGAGAAAAAAAGCAGGACATTAATAAAATAAGATAAATTAAAAGTTGGAAAAGCCCAAGTCCTGTGTGATTGACCCCATCTCAAGGTTAATTTCCTGACAGTTCAAGTGAGAACTGTTGGCAATTGGATTTAAAAAAATCCCTTGTGGTTTTAAAGTGTATCTTGTAGAAAGTTTAAGTTTTATTCTTTTCCCCCCCTGGCCTAGTTAAAGAGCTCCCCACTTTTAATCTTAATTTCCTGCAGTGTAGGTGAACTAGAAGAATGCAAGAAGTATTTCTTATCAAAGGTTTATTAGAAATTTGGGCTCCTGCCCAGGAATCCACAAAAGACTTAGTTTACTCACCCAGCAGGTAAAGAATTCACTTAATGAAAACAAGTAAAATATTCTATCAGGAATAATAAATACAAAACCTCTTAGCAGCTGAATTGGAGATTAATGCTGATGATTGATTTCACAACTATCTTAAAAGATTAACCATCCTGAGTAGTTTACACAGATGTCTTTAAAAGTTAAATTATTATGGTGAGCATAAGCTCATATTTAGGAAGTGCTGTATTTTCTTATTTTGGAGAAGGCATCTATCTTCATCTGGATCTCCCCAAAGCAAAGTCTGACACACAGGTATAGAAGAAGTTAGTGTTTTTGTTGTTATTGTTGTTTGTTTTAAATATGATCCCAGGGAGCAGATATGAGGAAAAAGCAGAATGAACAGGAGAGGGTTAGAAAAATGCTTTATCTTGTTGGCAACCACTGTGGGCACTGGTACTCCATCCCTTGTGATCTTTAAGGAGCTTCATAAATGTGGTTGAGAATTACCCCACATAGAATGAAAGGGGAAGCGTTCATCTACTGCTATTCCCCATTGGTTAAGAGTGGCCCCAGGGGCATCACCTCCCCTCCCTGCATTGATTGCAGGACAAGGTTCACACTGCAGCATCAAGGATGACCCAAGACAGGGAGTGAGAAGTTAGCAGCAATAGCAGAGGAAAACTACTAACTGGTAGTACTTATGGGAAGCTGGTTGAAGCCTACATAGAATTGTTTGGTTCCTGCACCAATGGGTAGAATAAAAAAGAACTTTGAATAGGTTCCAAGAAGTGTGAGAATACAGATTTTGAGTGATATATATTATTACTATTCCTAACCCATAGAATGTACTAATACTTGAATTAGTCTGGGATCTGGATAATATAAAGTTATTATATAATATCTTTTTTAGATATTTTTCACTTAAATAACTGTGTTTAGATTTTTTTCCTAAAAACTGTATTAAATTCATAACAAAAGAATATTCAGGTGTCAGAAGATATTTTTTTCAGAAAATTCAGAATCTGATGAAGAAAAAATTTGGAAATCTGATACAAAAGTTTACTGAAGTGGAAAATAATAAAATGGAGCAAGCCTAATTTTCAAAAGTACTAAATATCTTTAAATACTTCCACAATTGTAACATCCAGGTTTTATTCTAAGCCTCTTTGGAGAAAATGAGATTAAAGAGCTGTTTTTCCTACAAATTTCTTAAATTTTCCTCGGAAGGGATATAACTGCTATCTTTGTACAAAAGTGGTGTTATTGTAGTTCATAAATGTATGGAAATTATAATTATTCTTTGTTATATGATTTAGCCCTTTTTCTGAGTCTTTTCTTTTCAGCTTCCCAATACTGTTATAAAGAGTAAATTTTCTTGGGACAAAATTATACACTTAGATCATCCTATCAAATATATTAGTAATTTTATGTGAACTTAAACATTTTGATTTCTTACTTTATTTATAAGATCTATGGAGGAAAAAAACATGTTTGCTTGGTTCACTACTATATTCCTAGCATCTAGCACATAGCTGGTACAAAGTAGATACCCAGAAAATATTTGTTCAATGAATGAATGAGTGCCATACATCAAATGCAGTTCTATGTACACAGCATTCGAAATAATGAATACCTGTCCTCAAGGAGTTTATAAACTAGCAATAGTAGAGACCAGTAATGGGGCAATTCCATAATTGTTTAATAAGCACTAAGATAAGTTAATACTAGACATGGGATGTTGTGGAGATTTTAGGAACATGTAAATAAAGAGTTAAATTTATATAATGCCACAGTGTTAAATAGAAATAAATACACTATATGTTGCTCTAGCATGTGAAAATGAATTTATGGTCTACTGTCCATAAAGCAGGACCTGCTTCATTTATTTATTTTTTTCCACTAGTTCATCCAAGCTGCCTTTTGGTCTCCCTAGTGATTAATCAAAAGGAGTGCATTTGTTCTGCTCCATGACTACAGGTTCAACCCTTCACTCCAAACAATTTTCTCACAGATTAATATTGGTTCTTCACCACAATGGGCAACTTACTGCAGGGATCAAACACAGTGGTCCAAATTATCTATTTGGAAATTATTTCTAAGTGCATGGCCAGTGCCTAGTTCAGATGAAAAAAAAAATAATGCTAAATTTTACATATATCCACTACTTATTTTAGAATTCTTTGAAAACATTGCAAGTTAAATCTAAAGGTATGCTTTAAATTAAGGAGAGACAGATTATTCAACCAAAATAATTTTGTATTGGATGCTTTCATTAGTAGAGGTTTAAAATACTGTAAAAGTGTCTGTAAAAAATCTCATATTCTAAAATAAGAAAGTCAGAGATTATTTGATACACTCAATAACTCTCTCTGTTCCCTAGTTACCAGGGCATAACTAAGGCACTGCTTAAATTTATTGTGAATTTCAATGGAGACTGTGTAATATAGATCCCTACCAAAATCAGATGAATAAAATAATTGGCCATTTAAGATATAGATGCAAAGAGTAAATTAAAGAAAATTTTGTTCTTTCCTTTTGTATTGCCAAAATGCCTCATGGAATTTTGGGTAAACTGTCAAAAAAATTTGTCACTTTAAGTCCTCATTTTAATGCTTAGTGTCTTTTAGAAATGGTCTAGTTAAAGATCTTCTCCTCTTTAAACGGGATAGAAAAGTTGTTATAATGAATGAATAAAATTTTAAAATGTGCTCTCAGTCAACAAGTATCCACATAAAAATGTCTGAACCTCGGGGACATCAGTTTTGATTGCTATAAAACAGGCTAAATACTACCATTATTGGTTTGTTGAGAAAATAATACACATGGATGATCCTACTTTAGTACCTGGCATTTCACTAGAATATAAATGTTCATTTTATTTCTCTTCAGTCAAGCAGTGGAAGAGGGCTTACATGTCACACAGTTCAAATTTCCACTAAAATATAGGCCGTCTTCCTCCTTCTCAGATGAATGTAGGCACTGCCTGGATGCTTCCAACACCAGGAAACTCATACCTTCACAAGGAGGGTCCCATCCTCATAAAGTCTTTTCTCTGCCAACTGAGATCTGCCTTTGGAGCCACTTGTAATATTCCGCTTCCTCGGTTCTGAAGCCATCCTTATGGTCAGAGGACAGAAAAGCCCAAGAGATTCCATCAAAACTATTAGGAAATATATTATTGGCATCAGAAAAAATGAGCCCTAGTATACAAAATAAAAATATCACAAAGGAAACCAATAAGCAAGTAGTAACTAGCCTTTGTTCTGAAATGTGCTCATTCTTCATATAAACCTCACTTTGTTAGTAAGGGAATTTGAGCCATCCAGTTCCATTTTATAATGTTTTTTTATGTGTTTATGTAAATAAACATTTCAGGATTATATAAATATTAGATATTATCTTCTAGTATGTTGGTTAATTGTGAAATTAAAATCCCATTATTTTATAGACAGGGCATCTAAAATATAAAATTGCAGTATACTTATAAACAATCCTCTCCTTTTTATTTATAACTGAGATGTAATTATAGATTTCTAACCAATAAAACAGCCTTATTGGAAGAATGAATATTATAATTCATAGCTTTTACTTAAACTTTAAGAGACAAGGAAGGCTGTTATTGATATGCTGGTTGGTAAAAGTAATCATTTCTAATCACAACATGAATGAAATTTTTTAAAACTTATTTTAAAGATAACTTCTACAGCTAATCAAGTTATTAGGTATAATATTTCTTTGATATCTGGCCTCTATATAAGTTCAAAGGAAATAATTTTATATACATACTTCTGAAATAAGCTGGCAGAAAGTAATTAAGCTAGCATGTTTAGGCCTCATGACTATTTTTGTTTATCAATGGCTCTTAACAAATTTGCAATCATGTAAACACAAATAAAGCTGGAAATAAATTATATAAATTATTGTGGCAAAAAATTCCAAACAGAAACCAGTTTTATAGTTTGAGAGCAAATCTTATGCACATTTTTTTGGCTTTTTCTCTTTTTTCGTCTGTGTGTGACTATTTCAGGCAATGAGGTGAGCCTTTAATTTGCTTTTGACACTTCTAATCAGATATGCATTGTGTGCCTTGCCATTTTCTAAGACTGACAGAAACGTAAGTAACATTAAGTAACATTTGAGAATATGATGCTCAGCCAACATCAAGTGTCAGAACAACTTGAAAAGAATTTTTTGCAACTGAAGTGTCTGAATCATGAAAAAATATTACTCAACATGTATGTTTGCAGATTCGGTACTGGGCTGTCCATGATAAAGAAGCAGCTGCACACAGAGTGCAAGTCACTAGCCAAGAATACTCTGCCAGGCTGGAGAACCTTCTGCCTGACACCCAGTACTTTATGGAAGTCAGGGCCTGCAATAGCGCAGGGTGTGGACCTCCCAGTGATATGATTGAGACCTTCACCAAGAAAGCACGTGAGTCTCAATATTTGCATTTTATACTTGTCAAAAACTCCCAATTGATTCAGTGATGATGCAGGTATATTTGAGAGAAAATTACTACCCAGTAGTCTGAGCACTTTTGGTTTTCAATTTTAACCTTTAAAAATCACACAAGATTTAAAAAAACAAAAACAAAAACAAACAAAAGCATTGATAGTTATTGTAGATGATGAAAAAATGTGGAGAATACCTTCACACATTTAATGCTCCATTACAGAACCTCCCTTTGTAAAGACTGCCCACAAAATTTTGTATCATTAGACAATTAATTTGTTATTGTTTTAAACTTGGTTTTATAGGAATGCATCAACAACATGAGAAAATGAAAATTCTATAATTTTTCTATGCTTTGATTTATAAACCTTCGTCACTGCACAATGAAATACAAGTTAAATGTTGTAGCATTATGTTCACTCTCTTATTACTGTATGTTCTCATTGTTAATATAACAAGACCACCTGCCCTGCTCACATTTTTTGGTCATACCCATCTCCCTGACTTCACTATGATAGCTCTTTTTTGAACCCAAGTTGAACAGATGGAAGAGGAGAACTTATATTCAGAATTTAGGGAAACTTCACAAGAATTTGAAGACATGATTACCATTAGAGTTTGAAAATTTATGAAATTCACTTGGGGGAAAAGAAAGTTCTAATGAAATAATAAAACATGGTGGTAAGATCCAGGCTTTGGTATCAGACAGGGGTTTCTAATCTGTCTCTATCACTTACTCAATGTGTGACAGTAGACATATTACATCAAATCTTTAAACCTCAGCTTTCTAATTTGTAAAAAGAGCATTCATTCCTTTGTTCTTTGTTCAATTTATTCATTCATGAAAAATATGCTACATGCCCAGAACAGGTCTAAGTGTTGACGATACAGAAAGGATGAAGCAAGACCCAGATCCTCTTCTCAAAGGGTTTAACAAACTAATGGAAAGAGAGGAAGAGAGAGAGAGGGAGAGAAATATGACAAATAAATAAGTATAACATCAGGTGACAGAACAATAAAGTGAATAAACAGATAATATGGGAGGAGGAGACCAAGATGGCAGAGTAGAGGACCTGAGCTCACCTCCCCCCATGAACACATTAAAAATACATCTAGACATGGAGCAATTCTCACTGAAAACAAACTGAAGATTGGCAGAAATACTCTTCTACAACCAAGGCTGTAAAGTAATATCCACATGGAGTCAAGTAGGAAGGGAGAAGAAGTAATCAGGTTGGGACTCATGACCCCAGTACGGGACATAAAAGAAGAGGGGGATATCACAGACTCAGAGATCTCCTGGGGAATGAGGGGTTTGAGCCACATATCAGACACCCCAACCCTGGGGTCCAACACCAGGAAGATGAGTCCCCATGGCAGATTAAACCACCAGTGGGACTTACAAGAGGGCTGTAGAAAACAAGACTCCACTCATGAAGAGTGTGCACACACAGTTGCTTACTCCTGGGAACACGACAGAGGAATCAGATTGAAAATCCTCTGATGGCTTTCCTTGGGCTTTCCCAGCATGTGTTCCAACCTGCACCAGTTGCCTTCTTCAGAAAAGTTCCCAGATAGGACAAAGTCTACATTGCCAAGGACAGTGTGCAGTTGTGGGGGAAGGAACTGGAAAAGAACCAGCACTGCATCTGAATGGGGCAAGGGCAGCCATTACTTGTGCTCACAGAGGCTCCGCATTGGGAGCTGTCTCAAGCTCTGACTGGCTTGCCAGGACTGTCTTATCACATGCTCTGGCCTACACTGGGCACCCACTCTGGCCCCCTTGCTCTAGCACTGCTCCCCTCTGAGGCAATGATTCTGTTGCTGTGGGGAGGGAGAGGACACATTTAGAGGGAATGGAACCAGCTTAGACCTGACCCTCAGGGCTTCTGCTCCAGCACCTTGGGACTCAAAACTGCCCCCAGTAGGGTGGTGATGGCCACTGAGCATAGGAGAAGCTCCAGTACACACCTGGCTCTGGACCTAGTCCTTCTGTCTCCAACCCCACATTCCAGCAGAATGATAGTTACCAGCACACCATAAGAGGAGATGTGACCCATGCTCACTTCAGATCCAGTTCTCCCACCAAAGACACTGGACACACAGAGATTGATAGGGGCACTACAACACAAAAACACTCCTTCAAGAACTGAATAGTTAAATGTTTCACCTAATTTCAAAGAGACTGAGAAAGTTAAATATGAAGACAGAGAAATTAGTTTCAAGCAAAAGAAAAAGAAAAGAACCTCTGTAAAAAAAACAACTAATGAAGCAGAGATAAAGAGTTTAAAGCATTAGTAATAAGAATGCTAACTGAACTTGGGAAAAGAATAGATGAAGACAGTGAAGATCTTAACTAGGAATTAGAAAATGTAAAAAAGAACAAGTCACAACTGAAGAATGCAATAACTGAAATGAAAAACACTAGATGGAATTAACAGCTGACTACATGATACAGAAGAACACATAAGCAATCTGGATGATAGAATAATGGACATAATCCAATCAGAACAGCAAAAGAAAAACAGATTTTAAAAAATTGAGAACAGTTTAAGGGACCTCTGTGACAATATCAAGCATACTAACATTTTTTTTTTAATTTATTTATTTTTGGCTGTGTTGGGTCTTTGTTTCTGTGAGAGGGCTTTCTCTGGTTGCGGTGTGCGGGGACCACTCTTCGTCTCGGTGCACAGGCCTCTCACTGTTGTGGCCTCTCTTGTTGCAGAGCACAAGCTCAAGACGTGCAGGCTCAGTAGTTGTGGCTCACAGGCCTAGTTGCTGCGCGGCATGTGGGATCTTCCCAGACCAGGGCTCGAACCCGTGTCCCCTGCATTGGCAGGCAGATTCTCAACCACTGTGCCACCAGGGAAACCCCCTTACTAACATTTTTATTATGCGGGTCCCAGAAGAAGAAGAGAGAAGGGGGTCAAAAGTGTGTTTGATGAAATTATGGCTGAAAACTTTCCAAACCTGAGGAAGGAAACAGATATCCAGATACAGGAAGCACAGAGGATCCCAAACAAGATGAACCCAAAGAGACCCAAGACATATCATAAAGAAATGGCAAAAGTTAAAGATAAGGAGAGAATTCTAAAGGCAGCAAGAGAAAAACAAAGAATCACTTACAAGGGAACCCCCATAAGGCTATTAGCTGATATTTCTACAGAAGCTTTGCAGGCCAGAAGGGAGTGGCATAATATATTTAAAGTGCTGAAAGGGAAAAACTTACAAACTAGGGTACTCTACTCAGCAAGGTTATCATTCAGAATTGAAGGAGAGATAGGAGAAGCAAAAACTATAAAGAGTTTTTCAATACAAAGCCAACCTTACAAAAAATTTTAGAGGGTCTTCTCTAAGTGGAAAAGAAAAGGCTACAACAAGTAGTAAGAGTTGATATGAAATAAAAAACCCTACTAGTAAGAGCAAATATATAGTAAAGGCTGTGGATCACCACTTAAATAAGCAACTATGAAGATTAAAAAATGAAAATTGTAAAATCAACTATAACCACAATAGACTGTTAAAGGATAAACATGAAGAAGCAAAATATGACATCAAAACAGAAAATGTGTGGATGGGAGTTTAAAAAGTAGATCTTTTAGAATGTGTTTGAATTTAAATGATTATCAGTTTAAAACAAGTAGTTATAGTTGTAGATCAACATATACGGACTCCATGGTAACTACAAGTCAAAACCCACAATTACAGATACACAAAAACTGGAGAGAAAGGAACACGAGCACGCCAATAGAGAAAATCAAACCACAAGGGAAGAAACTAAAAGACAACTACAAAATGACCAGAAAACAAGTAACAGGATGGCAATATGTATATATCTATCAGTAATCACTTCAAATGTCAATACACTAAATGCTCCAGTTAAAAGACACAGAGTGGTTGATTAAATAGGGAAAAAGTCCCATCTATCTGTTACTTACAAGAAACTCACTTCAGAGCTAAAGACACACAGAGACTGAAAGTGAGGAGATGGAAAGAGATTCATGCAAATGGAAACTAAAAGAAAGCTGAGGTAGCAATACTCATAACAGATACAGTCTATAACAAAAGATAGAGAAGTGCATAATATAATAAAATGGTAAAGGAAGTGATGCAAGAAGAGGGTATAACATTTGTTATCATGTATGCACCTAAACATATAAATCAAATATTAACAGACAAAAAGGGAGAAATTGACACAAATACAATAACAGTAGGGAACTTTAACATCCCACTTACATCAATGGGTAGATTATGCAGACAGATTATCAATAAAGAAACAGTGGCCTTCATCATCAAAAAATCTACAAACAATAAATGCTGGAGAGGGTGTGGAGAAAAGGGAACCTTCTTGCACTGTTGGTGGGAATGTAAATTCATACAGCCACTATGGAGAAGAGTATGGAGGTTCCTTAAAAATCTAAAAATAGAGCTACCATATGACCCAGAAATCCCAGTACTGGGCATATACCCTGAGAAAACCATAATTCAAAAAGACACATGCACCCCAGTGTTCATTGCAGCACTATTTACAATAGCCAGAACATGGAAGCAACCTAAGTGTCCATCAACAGATGAATGGGTAAAGAAGATGTGGCACATATATACAATGGAATATTACTCAGCCATGAAAAGAAACGGAATTGAGTTATTTGTAGTGAGGTGGATGGACCTAGAGTCTGTCATACAGAGTGAATTAAGTCAGAAAGAGAAAAACAGGACTTCCCTGGTGGCACAGTGGTTGAGAGTCCGCCTGCCGATGCAGGGGACACAGGTTCGTGACCTGGTCTGGGAAGATCCCATGTGCCGCGGAGCGGCTGGGCCCGTGAGCTGAGGCTGCTGAGCCTGCGTGTCTGGAGCCTGCGCTCCACAGCGGGAGATGCCACAGAAGTGAGAGGCCCGCATACCACAAAAAAAAAAAAAAAAGAAAGAGATAAACAAATAGCGTATGCTAACACATATATATGGAATCTAAAAAAAAAAAAAGATTCTGAAGAATGTAGGGGAAGGACAGGAATAAGGACTCAGACATAGAGAATGGACTTGAGGACACAGGGAGGGGCAAGCATAAGCTGGGACGAAGTGCGAGAGTGGCATTGACATATATACACTACCAAATGTAAAATAGATGGCTAATGGGAAGCAGCTGCATAACACAGGGAGATCAGCTCGGTGCTTTGTGACCACCTAGAGGGGTGGAGTAGGGAGGTTGGGAGGGAGACACAAGAGGGAGTGGATATGGGGATATATGTGTATATATATAGCTAATTCACTTTGTTATACAGCAGAAACTAATACAACATTGTAAAGCAGTTATACTCCAATAACAATGTTAAAAAAAAAAGATTAAAAAAAAGAAACAGTGACCTTAAATGACACAGTAGACCAGTTGCACTTAATAGATATCTATAGAACATTCCACCCAAAAACAGCAGAGTACACATTTCTTTCAAGTTCAAATGGCATGCTTCCCAGGATAGATCACACGCTAGGCCAAAAAACAAATCTCAAAAAACTTAAGAGGATAAAAATTATATCAATCATCTTTTATAGTGAAAATGGTGTGAAACTAGAAATCAATTGCAGGAAGAAAAATGGGAAAGACATAAACCTAGGGAACTAAAAAGCATACTACTAAAAAACCAATGGGTCAATGAAGGAAATCAAAGAGAAAATCAGAAAATACCTAGAGACAAATGAAAATCAAAACACAGCTTTTCAAAATCTATGGGACACAGCAAAAGTAGTTCTAAGAGGGAAGTTTATAGCCATACAGGCCTACCTGAAGAAAGAAGAAATATCTGAATAAACAACCTAAACTACCATCTAAAGGAATTAGAAAAAGAAGAGGAAACAGAGCCTAAAATCAACAGAAATAAGGAAATAATAAAGATAAGAGAGGAAATAAATAAAATTCAGACCAAAATGAATCAATAGAGAAGATTTAATGCAATTCGTATCAAAATACCCATGACATTTTCACACAACTAGAAGAAATAATTCTAAAATTTTATGGAACGACAAATACCCCGAATGGCCAAAATAATTCTGAGAATGAAGAACCAGAGCTGGAGGTATCATGCTTGCTGACTTCAGACTATACTACAAAGCTACAATAATCAAAACAGTATGGTAGTGGCACAATACAGACACATAGGTCAATAGAACAGAATAGAGAGCCCAGAAATAAACTCATGTTCTTATAGTCAATTAATATATGATAAAGGAAACAAGAGTATACAAAGAGGAGGGGCTTCCCTGGTGGCGCAGTGGTTGAGAGTCCGCCTGCCAATGCAGGGGACACGGGTTCGTGCCCCGGTCCGGGAAGATCCCACATGCCGCAGAGTGGCTGGGCCTGTGAGCCATGGCCGCTGAGCCTGCGCGTCCGGAGCCTGAGCTCCGCAACAGGAGAGACCACAACAGTGAGAGGCCCGCGTACAGCAAAAAAAAAAAAAAAAAAAAAAAGAAGAGTATACAAAGGGGAAAAGACAGTCTCTTCAATAAGTGGTACTGGGAAAACTGGATAGATACACACAAAAGAATGAAATTAGAAGATTTCTTAATACCATATGCAAAAATAAGCTCAAAATGGATTAAAGAGCTAAATGTAAGACCAGAAACCATAAAATTCCTATAAGAAAAGATAGGCTGAATAATATTTGACATTTTTTGGGGTCTGTTTCCTCAGGCAAAGGAAACAAAAGCAAAAATAAACAAATGGAACCAAATTAAACCTAAAAGCTTTTGCACAGCAAAGGAAATCATTGAAAAAATGAAAAGGTAACCTACTGAGTGGGAGAAAATATGTGCATATTATATAACAGATAAGCAATTAATATCAAAAATATGTAAACAGTTCATTTAACTCAATATCAAAACAACAAACAACCCATTAAAAAAATGGGCAGAAGATCTGAATAGGCATTTTTCCAAAAAGACATACAGATGGCCAATAGGCACATGAAAAGATGCTCAACATCACTAATCACTGACAAAGTCAAATCAAAACCAAAATGAGATATCACCTCACAGTTGTCAGAATGGCTGTCATCAAAAATACTGCAAATATCAAATGTTGGCAAGGATGTGAAGAAAAGGGAACCCTAGTATATCATTGGTTGGAATGTAAATTGATGCAGCCACTATGGTAAGTGATATGAAGGTCCTCAAAAAACTTAAATCCAGCAATTTCACTCCTAGATATATATCTGAAGAAAATAAACACCCTAATTTGAAAAGATGCATGCACTCCAGCCTTCATAGCATTATTTATAACAGCCAAGATATGGAAGCAACCTAAATGTCCATCAATAGATGAAGGGACAAAGTAGCTGTGGTATATATATACAATGGAGTATTACTCAGCCATTAAAGAAGGAATGAAATTTTGCCATTTGCAACAATGTGGATGGACCTGAAGGGTATTGTGCTTAGTGAAGTAAGTCAGACAAAGTCAAATACTTAATGTTATCACTTATATGTGGAATAAAATATAAAACAGATGAATGAACATAACAATATAGAAGCAGACTCACAGATATAGAGAACAAACCAGTGGTTGCCAGTGCAGAGAGGGAAAGGGGGTGGAGTAAAATAGGGGTAGGATTAAGAGGTACAGACTGCTATATATAAAATAAATAAACTACAAGGCTATATTGTACAGCATAGGGAATATAGCCAATATTTTGTAACTTCTAAAGCGGTAGAATCAATAAAAATATTGAATCACTGTTGTACACCTGAAAGTAATATAATATAGTAAATCAACTACACTTCAATTAGAATTAAGTAATAAATAAAATACAATAAATAAACAGATAATACAATTTAAAACTGCCTGGGTGGGAGTCAAATTCGAATCTGATGGTTGGGAATATCCTCTTAGAGAAGATGCCATTTGACCTAGGATATGAGTAATAAGAAGGAAATCTTTGCAGAGGAGATTCTATCAGGCAGATAAAATAACTAGCACAAAGCCTTTATATGAAAAGAGTGTGGTATGCTTTACTTGTAGAAAGGCCAATAATTCCAGAGCATAGGCTCTGAGTTAAGGAGAAAGAAGTGTGCTGGAGTCATAATAAGAAGGGTCTTATAGATCATAGTAAGGAGTTAAAATTCTTTCTAAGTGTGATAAGAAATCATTGGAAGATAGTAAGGCAGAGAGTGATATCAAATTTATGTTTTTTTTTAATTGTTCTGGGTAGACAATGGATATTGGTGGAATAAAAGTGAAAGCAGAATAACAAATTAGGAGACTTTTTTAGTATTTGAGGCAGAATAGCAAATTAGGAGACCTTTTTTAGTATTTGAGGAAGAAACGTTGGTAGCCAGCATTAGGTGATAATGGAGATAGAAAGGAGTGGAAAATTTTCAGCAGGCAGAGTTGAAAATTTGCAGCTAATTTGGATGTTGGCAATAAATGGAATGGAAGACTGAATCGATTTTGGCTTGAGAAATTGGGGGTTTGGTTGTACCATTTAGTAAATATGGTAAAGTCTCACAGAAAGACAGATTTGGGGGGTACATAGTAAATGTTCTGTCTTGATTATATTGCATTTGAGAAACCTTTTAGACATTTAGGAGGAGATAGGAAGTTGCACATATATGTCTAGAGGTCGAGAGAGAGATGAGCTTGAGATAAAATTGTGTGTACTCAAAACCATGGGCCCAGGTGAGAGGTTTAGAGAAGATTCATATATAGAGGAGAGAAGTGTGCTCAGAGTCAAGTCCTAAGTCATTCCACCATTTGGAAACTGGGCAGAGGACATGGAGCTAGCAAAGGATGATTAATGAGAAGGAAGAACCTGAGAGATAGGAGGAAAGATTATAAGAGATTATGAAATTTAAGAAAAGATATTCAAGAAAGAATTGGAAGGTCAACTCTGTGAAATACTGCAAAGATGCTAAGTTTTAAAAGAATAAAAAAGTGACATTAGATTTGGCCAAGTGGAGATGATTGATGACCTTGAAAACAGAAGTTTCAAAAGACTGGTGGAGGGGCTTCCCTCGTGGCGCAGTGGTTGAGAGTCAGCCTGCTGATGCAGGGGACGCGGGTTTGTGCCCCGGTCTGGGAGGATCCCACATGCCGCAGAGCGGCTGGGCCCGTGAGCCATGGCCGCTGAGCCTGCGCGTCCGGAGCCTGTGCTCCGCAACGGGAGAGGCCACAACAGTGAGAGGCCCACGTACCGCAAAAAAAAAAGAAAAAAAGAAAAAGACTGGTGGAGAGAGACATCCAAATGAAGGTTGATGAGAAGAGAATAAGAGATCATTTTATTACCTACCTCCCAGGGTCCCAGTGCATTAAATGAACCCATGGATGTAAAGTGCATACCATAGTGCCAGGCAAACAGTACAAACATCAGAATTAGCCATTTTTGTTGTCACGTCATTATCAGTATTATAATTCCCAATGTGATACAGCTTGCAGAATTGAAATTGGATATGGTGACTATCAGTTGCATGTTATTACTTTCACAGCTCCAAGCCAGCCTCCAAGGATCATCAGTTCCGTAAGGTCTGGTTCACGCTACATAATCACCTGGGATCATGTGGTTGCACTATCAAATGAATCCACAGTGACAGGATATAAGGTATATAAAAGATTACTAGATTATTTCCCACACAAGCTTCATTCTTACAAAGAATGACTGATGTTTGGTGGTTTTTTTTGCCAAAACCCATCCAGCTCTCTTTTATTCTAGCTGTGAAGCAGAATCAGATGACATGGTAAATTTTGAAATGAGAAAAGATCTTCAGTGAATTCTAGAAAAATACTATGTCAAATGAGCAAGATAGAATAACTGCTTTAAAGAATAGAGTTGTTAGAATAATTAGTGTTTAAAAAAGAGAGAAAGAAAGAATCCATTTTTGTTTGACAATGATTAAGATAGTGTCGCCAAGCACACAGTGAATTCTTTGATGTATGAGGTACCCTCTGTAAATGAACAAAAATGGAATAAAAGGTTATTTCTATATATTCTCTATATCACACTATCACATTTTTCAGTCAACACTAACTTTTAGAAACAGTGTGAAAAAATTTTAATTACTAGGCAATTTTTAGACTAATTTAATATATTGAAAGAGCCCTCATTTTTTACCTTTTTCATAAAATGACACATTCTCTCTATTTTGGTAATTTCAAAAAATAAAATTTAGATGCTTAAGATGCATCCTCTTGGATCACCCTAAAAATAGATGAAATCAATTTCTGTGAATTAAAAATAACATGAATTTTCCAGCTAGTATTACACACAGCTCCCTAAGATTTTTTTTTAATTAATAAAAGTATAAGTGTTTTTATTCTGGTTTTAATGTTAGGGCATTGACTCCTTATTGCCAATTTATTAAATATAAATATTTTGAAACTTTTAAAGGTACTCTATAGACCTGATGGCCAGCATGATGGCAAGCTGTATTCAACTCATAAACACTCCATAGAAGTCCCAATCCCCAGGGATGGAGAATATGTTGTAGAGGTTCGTGCACACAGTGATGGAGGAGATGGAGTGGTGTCTCAAGTCAAAATTTCAGGTAAGCCAATCATTTAAGGCACATTTTAATTAAGTGCTCGTAAGTTCTAGGCCCATATGACTTCTCAAGGGTAAATGTGGGACTGATATTCACACTAATATCAGTATCATTTGTAAGTAGATTTGAAATGGTAAGGATGCCCTGAAACTTGAAACTTCTCCCTTTATGAGTCACAAAGTACATTTGCAACCTATCAGATACCTATTGGTTATTATCTGGACAGCAAAGCACAATTAAAATACCATAATGCATTAAAATGGTACATAATACTAGATCATTAGATAATAATATCCAAAATTCTTATATCAAAAGGAAATTCACTGGACAACTATCAGTATTCTTCTCACCCCCTTTTCTTTATCTTACACATATTAATATAATAAGATAGAAAGACAGTAGATGATAGTTCCTTCCTTTACCAGTATGTCTATTTGTCTCAGTATAGCTATTGCTTTTCTGCAGACTCTAATTATTTCTCACAGCATTGGTTAATTTGAAATAAATATTTAAGGCAGTTATTTCTTCCTGTAGAACTCTACTAATTTAAAAAATTTGATATTTTCACTCACGCTGTATGCATGGTATAGTTTAATTATACTGAATTAAAATTGAGGTCATTTTGAGAATTTTATGAGACTATGAAGTGCTAGAATATGCTAAAGCAAAGATGGCAATAATTGATCTAGAAGAAAATTTGGTGATTTATAGCTAAATAGAAGAATATGTTACATATGAACCTAAAATAAAAATCCTTTGAAACAATTCCAGTGTTTTTTGTCCAATCATGGTTATGCAAAGAAACTGTTGAATTAACATTAGGAAATGTCAGATGTTAAGTGAATAGTACTATTCTAGACTTTTAAAAAATATGTTTGGATTTATTTGCAAATTATTTAAATTATTTGTAGTGAGAAAGCATGTAAATACAAATGGAAATTTTAGGTTTTCTTATAAATTCAAATTATTTACATTGAAAACACTTTTAGTTTAGACAGTATTATTATGTCTTTTTAGAAAATTGGGAAAATATGAAAGGAAAAGAAAATAGTCATATTCCAAACACTCTAACTGCTTAACTAATGTTCAGTGGAATTTACTTTTAGTTAACCTATGTACATATATAGTTTCATGTGATTTAATATATCGTGTCATATCCAAATTTTATCAATTATGTTTTATGAACATCCCCCATGTCATTGAAAACTTTATGCATTTTATTTAAAATTATACATAATATTCTCTCAAACAAATGTACAAAAGTTATCTACCCATTTCAGTTTTTCCTATCATAAATAACACTATTTTGAGTGCATTTTTATAAATATTTCTGCAGGTTAAATTTAAATAATCTTTCTGCAGGTTAAATTTAAACAATAAGTTAAAGAGTTTTACTTCTATATTTCAAAATTTATTTTAAAATATTTATCAACTTATATTCCTATTATCATTTTGTATGAGTACTAATGTTGCACCACTCCAACATTAGTCTCTTTCTTTTAAGTCATCACTATTTTAATAGGAGAAAATGGCATCTTTTTATTTTTGAAATTTTTCTAAATTTTGAACTTTGATAACACACAGCTTCAATAGTTTCACACTTAGGGCTGCTTCACAAAAGGAAATGAGAGGCAAATGTGGACATTATTTTGAGGGTGGTAAAATGCAAACGAACTAAGTAAAGTACTTTTGAACACTGACCTTCCCTGTCTAAAAGCCAGCAGTGGCACACTGTTGCTCTCTTCATTTTTACCCTTGATTCATTCCTAATGCAAAGCAGAACGTAGTTTCTCGAATTTAGACTATAGAAGTTCTTAGCAGGGACAGATGCTGTAACAGTGACAGTAGCATTAGGACAGTTATAACTAGTGGTGTGCTGGTAAATGTTAAACAATTGATTCTCCTGGGTAGGAGGAAGCCCTGGTTTATAGTGTTTGCCAATTTTTGTGATGTAAATATTTCATCATGTCCGATTTCAAGGTTCCCACATGATGTCACTAAATGTGGAGTTGGAAAGAGGTGGTTAGGAGCACACTGTGATAGGATTGTCACCATACAGACGCAACAGGCATAACCTCAAGAGCACTGAAGACAATTAAAATGTAGTAAATAATTAGGAAGTGAAGAGACTGAATATTTACTACCTTTGTTTTAAACTTTTTCATTTAACTAATAAGTTTACATAATTTCAATTTTAATAACAGTGTTTTCAACAACTAACTCTTAAGCTTCCTTAAAATGTAATGGTTGCCTTTTGGAAGGTAGTATGGACCAGCTGCAGCACACCAAGTTTATAGTCTGATTGCCCAGTGTAAACAGCCCATGTGCAGAAGACACAGAGTATGATTTTTTAGAAACCTCAAACATAGTTTCCTCTGTTTTTGCTAAATAATGGAAAATATTCTTATTAATGCAGAATTTCTATTATTTATCTCAATCTGACCATAACTGTACAAAAAAAAAATCCTGTAGAATTAACATTAGGAAATGTCAGATGTTTGGTGAATAGCACCATTCTAGAATTTTCTCATTTAAGTTTGGATTTATTTTCAAATTGTTTAAATTATTTGTAGTGAGAAAAGCACTTAAATACAAATGAAAATTTTAAGCTTTCTCATAAGTTTAAAAGTTTCCCACTACTTTCCTTTGTTTCAGTTTTCATGCCTAAAATATGTAGCCGTGAATATAATACACTGCTACATTTTCATATTTATATGCATTATGCTGTCCATTCATTGATTCATTCATTCAACAAATATACATTAAATGCCTAAAATATGTGAGGCATAGTTTACATACTTAAAATGTACTACCATTTGTACATTTCCACATGCCTTCGAGTCCACATCACATTCATTCCTCGCTGGCTCTATTACAATTCTAAAAATTTTTTAAGCTTCCAGTTTTGACTTCCTATGGTCCATTCCCTATGCAGCAGCCAGACTGATCCTTTCAAACATGTCAAATCATATAACTTTCCTCTTAGAAAGATATCCTATAAAATGGAATCTAATTCCTCACCACCTACCTTTATAATCTGGCCCTGCCAAACTCTCTCCCCTCAGTTAATTGATTTCACCCTTGGTGCATTGACCTCTTTTTGCTTCTTGAACATACCAACATTGTTCGTATTACCTTTAACCACCTGTACTTTTTCTTGCTGCTGCCTGGGATTCTCTGGATCTTGGCACAGCAGGTCATTCTTGTCATTTTTGTTTCTGCTCAGATGTCACCTTCTCAATGAAGAATTATTATACAGCCATCAATGTAAGATAGCCCTCTACTCCAATGTTTTGTCATATCATGTCACTTTTAAAATTTATTCATAATATTTATAGCTATTTAGAATTATCTTATTAATTTATACTGTTTATTGTCTATCTTTATCTTTACTTGAATGTAAGCTCTGAGGAGGCAAGCTCTTGCCTGCCTTGTTCAACCCTTGAATCCCCAGAACGCAGAGGACATATCTGGAACATAACAGGGTTTTAACAAATAATTCTTGAATAAATTCATTATTTCTGTATAGAGTAAGAATAATTTGGCAACTTAAACTATAATTTAGATGTCTAGAATGTTGATAATGCTTTCCCATTGGGTACGTGATTTACATTATGACATACTCATCCACAAGTTTGATTCTTACAAAGATTAAGACTTAGAGATATTCTAGAAAATTTATTAGACATGGTAATCTGTAACTCCACTTATCTCTGACCTGAACACTGTCAGCTGCTGTCTTAATAAATTGTTCCCTATCAGATGTTTATAGCTCACAGTGAGGCAAACATAATACTGTAAATGTTTCATCACAAACATACTATGTCTAATACATTCTATATTGTCTTTTAAGAATCTTTTGTTTTTATAGATCATTGTGAGTTAAATTAAGAATCTGGTGAAGATAGCTACAATATTCTAAATATAAATTTTAATACATTAATTTAGCTTATGACATTCACTTACGAATGTTAGAATATAGATTAACAAGGATCTTTGGTCATAAATGTCCACAGAGAAGCGTGTATTTCATTACTAATGTGTGAATGTGCATACTTTGAGCTTTTATTTTTCTTTTAGTTTTAAACACACTATAGCTATCTTAGTCAAATGAAGACTTTCAAGGACATTTTAGAGTCTGGACTTCTTCCTGAGGGCAAAAAGTAGTCATTTGAAATCTTTAAGGTGGGAGTAATATGATAAGATATTTGCACTTGAAAAATCACTTTCATGATTATGGAAAATATATATAGTAGGGGAGTAAGATATAAGGAGATGAATTACAAGGTTATTGCCATAGAAGGATTAAGATGATGATGGTCTGGACTGGAAAGAGGGTAGTGGTAAAGTCTATGGTAGGTTCTAAAAGAACAAGGCATCTTTTCCACTTGATTTAAAGGTACTATATATTTATTTTGTTGACTTCATGTCTTTGAATAAATCTGTAATTTATCCTGATGTCACCATAGATGATTTAATCTAAACATTTAACCTACTATTTTTGGTAACTCCAAGCTATTAAGTTAAACTATATATATAAAACCAAAGCCACTGACTTCAATACTGATGAAAAACACATTTTTTTTCACTTTGTCCTTTCTTCCCAGTAGCAGAAGATAAAGGGCTAGTAAACCAGTCTTTAGGTGGAAACTTTAGATGTTTGATTCCATTACTCACATGCTCCTTTCTCCATTACCCATGTAAGTAGTGTAGTATAAAAGGAACAAGAGGATAGTCAGAATGTTTAGATTTAATGCATGCTTTATGAAATTAAAATTCATAAAGAATTAATGTCAGCAATTTTGCAAAATATCCTTGGTAAGCATTTTCAAAATCAAAAAATAGTTTGAGCATCTAATTTTGTACAATAGTCTGTATATAGAAGGAGAGGGTAATATGCATGGTGGTCTTAGGTTTACTTTATCCTGCCTTCTTTAATGACAGGATGCTATATAATTAAGTGATCCCCAAATCTGTAACTTTGTAAATGTCCTGTATCATTTGGAAAAATAGATTTCAATAAATAAATTAACTACTAACCTAAAGTTTTGGAATGGTATATTATATGACAATAATGTTACAGTTGCTTGCCATTCTTATAGGTCCATCATCATAACTTTAAAGTCTTGTATTTGTAATTATGACACAATCAGATATTATCATTCATGAAATGCTATCACCCTAACTATTTTGAAATTACCAAATATTTTGCTTTACTTTGCTACATGTTGTGTGGGATTCAAGAGTTTAAGAGGGTGAATTCAACCTATGTATTTCTAGGCTGACAAGTAGCTTACATTTAAAATTACCTCTAAAATATAAATTCCTTTTATTACCATTCAGTCCTGACTACACACTTAAAACCTTTCCAACTGTATAGCATTCCTTGTTTTACAAAAAACATGAAAAAGGACGAGAAGTTATCTGAACAAACATTTTTTTTGCATTTCTAAATTTGACTTAGAACAGTGACTGCCTTGATTATTGTTAATGTAGCTCTATGAATGACTCAGGGTTGTTTCAGCAGTTGATGGACAGGGCTAGGAACTCCCAGCAAAGGGAGTTCTCAGAGGTTTACTTACCCTTCAGAAGCTTTGAGCAGTAGTTCTAGAAGCAGATTTTGCCACTTTGTCAGGCCATGGATGGCATCTCTGCATCTAAATTAACTCAGGTTCTCCTGAATCTTCCCCAATGGATTTTTTAGCTACTAGTAAATTCACACAACAGTCCCAACATAATTTGTTCATTTACTTAGATTCAGACATAATTTGATAGGAAAATTAATCAGTGGAATACATTATAAAAATAGAAGGGAAAATTAAAAATAATACTCCAAGATTTACTTACTACCAAAATAATTTTGTTTTATAAAATTTGGTCTTAGTCTCTAAAGCTATACTTTAGTGTTACAATGTGCAAATAGTATTTTCCTCTGATAAATAAACCTTACTCTTAAAATAGTCCATATTTGTATAACACTTTTACTCTCCAGGAAATTGATTCATTCATTAAACATCTACTGAACACCTACAATATGTCAGGCATTCTGCTAGGTTACTGCTTACAATAATTGGCAAGCCCTCCGAAGCTTACATGGGTAGACCTAGAAATTATCATACTAAGTGAACTAAGTCAGACAGAGAAAGACAAATATCATATGATATCACTTATATGTGGAATCTAAAATATGATACAAATGAACTTATTTACAAAACAGAAAAAGACTCACAGACATAGAAAACAAACTTATGGTTACCAAAGGGGAAAGGGGGTGGGGGAGGGATAAATTAGGAGTTTCGGATTAACAGATACACAGTACTCTATATAAAATAGATAAACAACAAGTAACTACTGTATAGCACAGGGAACTATATTCAGTCTCTTGTAATAAACTATAATGGAAAAAAATATAAAACTATATATATATAAAACTGAATTACTTTGCCATACACCAGCAGCTAACACAACATTGTAAATCAATTTAAAAAAATAAGAAAACTAGTAGATATCAGGAAAATAAAGAACTAACACCAAATAATAAAGTTTATTTATATTTAGCTTTATTAAGGATTATAAGGAAAATATAAGTGGCTAATATAGAGAATAAAAGAGGTAACACTGATTTAAATGAGATGATCAGTTCAAGCCTCCCTTAAGTAGGAAATGTTTGGGCTGAAGCCTAAAGAAAAGGAACTAGCCAGACCCCTCAAGTGGGGCTAGGAGTGCTAGGTACCGGGAAGGAGCCTGACATGTTCAAGGAGGCCAGTGTGACCATTATGTAGAGGTGTGGGATGAGTTGGAGAGATGAGAGGGGAAAAGCCATGAACGGCCTTGATTCCATCTCAGACTCATCTCATACCCTTCTCCTCTCATTTTAACTTTCTCCCTCATCCCGTCCTTAAAGGCTTTTGTCAGAAGTTTGTACCTTATTCTATGTTCAATGGGAAAACATTGAGGAGCCTTTAGGAGATGAGTGATGCAATCTGATTTAAGGTCATTTTTGCTATAGTGCAGAAAATAAATTGCAGTGGAACAAAAGGGGAATTGGTGGGGTTGGTGAGTAAAGAGAAAGTATGAAACCCAATCAGCACAAGCAGATTCTTCTTCAGAAAGAATCAATATATAGGATAGTTTACTTTTTTCTTGCTCTGCAAACAAAGCAAATTACAAGATCTTTTTGAGGATAAATGACTAAAGAAGCTATTACATACTATTCAGAGGGTAAAAATGTACATTTTAGAATGTTTCTTGTAAAAATTTTCAGGTGGAATATAAAAGTTAGAGATAAAAATATTATAAAAGTATTCATAGGCTTGCTGGAGGAAAATGTCTAGACCATCTTGTTCAACTCCTTCCCAAGGGCTGGAATTCTCTGCAGGACATTGATGACTTATGCTCTCTCAACATCAGCTTAAACACTGTTGGTGATGAGGAGGGAATTCATCCATTTTACAAGCAGCCCTTAGACTATCAATAGCTTTAATCAACAGATTACAGATCTCTGATCAATTCTATAATGACTGAACTAGTTTCCAATAAAATCAGGATCGGCCCACATATACTATAAAATTCTTTCCTCTCTCTCTTCTGTCAGTGAAAGATGGTGCAGCTTTCAGGAAAAAATGAAACCTCTCTGGATAATTTAATTTAGAGTCTTAAAAAAGAAAACCTTTTACAAGAACTGTGAGAATGAATGTCTGCTGGTTTTAAGAAAAGCAAAGTAGTTGAAAGGAACCCCCACTGGTGTTCCATCTGCTTGCAGTCCCAAAGTAGGGGATCCACAGATGAATCCCAAAGGCAGTGGCACCACCTTCCTTTGATATCAGCTGAGGCCCACAGTCCTGCCCACCACAGCCAGAGCAGCAGTGGCTTCTGCTTTTCTATGACCTCCCAGTTCACCCCCTTAGTGCCTCTCAGTGTCAAGAGAATCTAGGAAATATTGTTTTCACATTTCTACCCCAGAGATAGTCAGGAGGTCATAGGGAGCAAGAGGAATGGTTATGAAATTCCAAGAAAAATATGTCCTTCTCCAAAAATAAGTAGGTTTACATCAAAACTAACAAGAAGAACCAAGCTAAATATGGATTTTTAGGGAAAGTTAAATTAAATAAAAGAGAGAAAATAAATATGTTTTAACTTCTAAACTGACTTCATGATACAGAAATTCATATTATTAGAAGCACCATTAAAATAATAGGATAAGAGAAGCTGAAGATATTAAAGCTATATCATGAAAATACCTAAAAGGGAGATTTGCCCAAGATATGTAAAATAATGATTAATATCACCTGATCACTAGGACTCACAGATAACAATGTGGCTACTATATTTGGTCACTCCCCATATTTCCTTTTTCAGTATTATGATAACATCATAATGGATATTATTGCATACAGACCTTTTTTCTGAATTTCCAAGTTTTTCTTAGAAAAGATTCCTAGAAGTGGAAATACAGGATTAAAGGGCAGGACTTTTCAAAGACTTGGCAAACACTTGACAATTGCCAAATTGCTATCCAAATAGCGAGGCCCACATTTTATCATTAAACAAGTCTTTTTTTACTAACATTTTGCTATTCAAAAATTTTTCATTAATTAAGCAAAGATATTATCTCATAATTTTTATTATTTAATTACTATTGCAATGAATATATTATATTTAATAGCTACTTAGTTTCAGTTCTATGAAGTTCTGTTTATATTCTTTTTTTGTTTACTATTAATTACTTTCTTTAAATTGTTATGACCAATTTATAAAGCAAGATTTTTAATATTTTCATGCCATATTTGTAGCAAATATTTTTCAAACTTGTATTTAAATGTTATTGACACTAGATTGATATGTTTTATTTTTATTTTTTTTACGGTACGCGGGCCTCTCACTGTTGTGGCCTCTCCCGTTGCGGAGCACAGGCTCCGGACGCGCAGGCTCAGAGGGCATGGCTCACAGGCCCAGCTGCTCCGCGGCATGTGGGATCTTCCCAGACCGGGGCACGAACCCATGTCCCCTGCATCGGCAGGTGGACTCTCAACCACTGCGCCAGCAGGGAAGCCCAATATGTTTAATTTTTAAGCAAAATAATGAACAGTTATAAAAATTCTCAGATATTTATTGCACATAAACAAGAAGTAATAGAATAATAGATACAATGTAAATTTATTTATATGAAGTTCAAAAAGAATATAATAAAGCAACCTTTAAAGTGATACATATATGACCTGTAAAACTTCCCCCAAAAGAGAATGATTAACACAAAATTCAGCACAGTGTTGTGAGGAGCAATCAGGAAGAAGCTTATAGGATGGTAACAATGTTATCAATATTTGTTTGCCTGCTGATAAGTATACAGGTGTTTTCTGTTGTTTTTAAATAGTATTTTTAAAAATACTAATTTACATAATTTATTTCAAAGTTGTAAGACTAAAAAGGGGTTTGACAAAATTGAAGAGTGGAGAAAGACTATTGAATTTGGTATTTTACAGGTCTGTATTGGTTGGCTAGGCCTGCCATAACAAAGTATCACAGACTGGTTTAAACAGCAGAAATGTATTTTCTTTCAATTCTGAAGACTAGAAGTCTGAGATGAAGGTGTTGGCAGGTTTGGCTTCTTTGGAGGCCTCTCTTTTTGGCTTGTAGATGGCCATTTTCTCCCTCTGTCCTCACATGGTCTTCCCTCTGTGTAGGTCTGTGTTCTAATTTCCCCTTCTTATAAGAACACCAATCATATTGGACTAGAGCCCACCCCAATAACCTATTTTAACTTAATTACCCCTTTAAAGACTCTGTCTCCCAATACAGTCACATTATGAGGTACTAAGGATTAGGGCTTCAACATATGAATTTTCAGGGGTAAAATTCAGCCCATAATAAAATCATTGGTAATTTCAAGAGAAAAACTTCCATAAAATAGTGTGGGTGAAGGTCTTATTTCTCTAAGCAAACCACACAGAACTTACATACTATAGGGAGGAGGTAAAATCAATCTATTGATATATAACATTTTGTCAGATAGAGATAAATGTATGAAGAAAATAAAGCAGAGGCAGGTGGGTAAGGAGGGATGGAAGAGGGCTAGAGCCTATGTTTTCTTTTTCTTTTTTGTCCCATGGAAAGGCATTTTATTTTAAACATAGCAGTGTGTACATGTCAATCCCAAACCCCCAGTCTATCTCTCCCCTCTGCCCTTCCCTGGTAACCATAAATTCATTCTCTAAGTTTGTGAGTCTGTTCTTGTTTTGTAAATAAATTCATTTGTATCATATATTTTTTTTTAGATTCTGCATATAAGTGATATCATATGATATTTGTCTTTCTCTGTCTGACTTACTTCATTTAGGATGATAATCTCCAGGTCCATCCATGTTGCTGCAAATGGCATTATTTCATTCTTTTTAATGGTTGAGTAATATTCCATGGTATATATGTACCACATCTTCTTTACCCATTCATCTGTTGATGGACATTTAGGTTGCTTCCATGTCTTGGCTATTGTAAAGAGTGCTGCAATGGACATTAGGGTACATTTATCCTTTCAAAACATGTTTTTCAATAAGAGTGGCAGGAAAAGCCTGCTCTGACGGGGTGGAAAAGAAAATCAAATGAAGTGAGGAAATTGTCCATGCAGTTATCTGGAAAGAAAAATATTTCTACAAGAACATTAAAAATCCCCAAGCAAAGAATAGGTTTGAATCTTCAGTGTTCCAGCAAGGAGGCCAGTGTGACTGGGGCTGAGCAAGCCATGGGGAGAGTGGGCACAACGAGTCTGGAGAGGTAGATAGGACCTGAATCATAACAAGCTTAAGGACTTTGGAATTTACTCAAGTGTGACAAGAAACTACTGAAGTATTTTAAAATGTGGACTGATATGATCAGATTTATATTATACAAGTTGTATGTTTGCTATTCCTTGAAAGGAAGTAGAAATCCTGTGAATTGTGGGGAAAATCTCTGTAAATATCAGAAAATAAGGAGGGCAGGAAATAGTAGCCAAAAGGTGATGATAGTCCAAGTAAGAGATGAAGTCAGCTTTGGCTAGCGTGGTCACAGTAGAAGAAGTGAGAAATAGTTATAGTAGTATTTATTTGGAAGAAGACCTAACAATATTTTCTGATGATAAGGGGTGTGAAAAAGGAATTGGCATAACTCTTAGGAATTTAGATTAACCAGTGGAATCATCTACTTAAATGGCCAACAGAATATCTACTTAACAGAATCATCTACTGAAAATAGATCACTGGAGAAAATAATTAGGAGTTCAAATTTTGGCATGCTACCTCATACTACATCTATTAGACATCCAGGTGTATATGATTTTTAAAAAATTATCTAGCAAAACTGAGAATCCAGCTGAGATCAGATAATGAATTTGTCAGAGAACCACTTGGCATAATTGTATACGTATCTACAACCCATACCAGTCTGATACAGAAATAGAGATAGCAGATTGTTGTTGGTGTTGCCCAAAGTTATTGTTAATATAATAGGAGATCAAGGGAAAAAAGGATTCATTACTTTTAGTTAAAGAAAAATTTAAATAGCTGGACAGAGAGTTTTTAATCTATTAGAATATTTTCAGCTGTCAGTAACAAACTCTCAACTCAAAATTGCTTGAGAGATAGGTAGGTCTTATGTCTTTCGTGAAATCAGTGTCTCAAACATATAATCAAGGACCAGTTTCCCCTCCCCCCTCCCCAGCTTTCTCTACTTGGGAGGTTTCAGAATCAGGTTCATTCTAAGGCTCATCTAAGCCTCTCTGTGGTTGCAAGATGGCCGCTGCAGTGCTAGGAATTATTACAAAGAGGCCTGATGATGTCCAAGAAAGAAGGGGTCTCTCTCTTTTGAAACTCTATTCTTAAAATGAATGACCTTTCCCAGAAGGCCCTCAGAAAATCTTTCCCATATTGTCTAGAACTGAGTCACAAGTCTACCCTTAAATAAATAATATGGCATTTCCATGATTGCTCAATGTGATAAAATTTACCACAAATCTGAAGATGGAAAAATCTTCCTTGAGGAATGAACATCTGAGCAAAAAATGGAGACTGTATTCACAAGGAAGCAAAGAGAAAAAGATTTCTGCTTAATATTAAAAATTAAACAGAGAGGTAAATAAACATGGATGTAGGAAAAGGAAGAAGAAGAAACTAGGTCAAAGGCAACTTCATAAAAATGCAGAAGAAGAGAGAGGAATGTTATAGGAAGGCTAGAAAGTTAGCTTCAAAAGCAGAAAATTTAGGCAGGATTATTTTTTATTTAGATAATAAACAGTGATCACCAACATGGATCCTGAGAGAAAAACAAAGATTTACGATGTCAAACAAGTAACCAAAGAGTATGTCAATAAACTAAGTTGAGAGAACTCTAATCCAAAGTCAGTAAACACAAGTTTATCCTTAAAATTATATATTTGTCACTACCACTGTTAAAGAACATGTAAGTAGGTAAATAGGCATAGGAACAGTTTAAGTTATTACTGTCACAGGAGAATTCTACATGTCTTTGTTTTGTTTTGCATTTTAGATTATATAGTCCACAATACTTAAATCTGTGAGACAATCCCTTCCCCTCAAGAGCTGCATTTGGTGGTATTTTCTACATTTAGGAAATTATACTAGGAGGATGGAATCTAGAAAGAATACTGTTGATGTAACTAAAATTGGAACCAAGCTTGAGAAGGGATTTCCATATGTAATAAGTGCTTTCCGAAACAGAGTCGTAAATTAAGGAATTTAACATTTTTGAAGAATGTAAGTACATTGAAGAAGTTTCAGAAAATGAACCAACGGTACATTCAAAATGGGCTTTCTTTTTCTGAATTTTGGGTATCAGCAAAATTACAGTCTTACTAAATAGTAATCTGTTTATTTTACCTTGTTTGCATAATACCAAGTTTTGTGGAATATAAAGTTTCAACAAATATTATAATGGGTCATAATATTATGCATCAATAAATTAGTCATAAGATGGGTAATCTTGTGCAATGGTATATCTTAAATGTATAGTTTTAATTATTAGTAAACTCAATTTTGCATTTTATGAATGTTTATATATTGGTGGCTTAAAATAGTACATTAAGATATCTGTTCTGTACACTCAAGTGGGTTGGAAATATTCTATGATCCTAAGGAAGGAATATTAGGATAAATGTACCTCCCTCAAATTATAAGATATTACTTTAGGGGAATCAGGAAGATGGCGGAAGAGTAAGACGCGGAGATCACCTTCCTCCCCACAGATACACCAGGAATACATCTATACGTGGAACAACTCCTACAGAAAACCTACTGAATGCTGACAGAAGACCTCAGACCTCCCCAAAGGCAAGAAACTCCCCCACGTACCTGGGTAGGGCAAAAGAAAAAAGAATAAACAGAGACAAAAGAATACGGACGGAACCTGCACCAGTGGGAGGGAGCTGTGAAGGAGGAAAACTTTCCACACACTAGGAAGCCCCTTCGCAGGCGGAGACTGTGGGTGGCAGAGGGGGAAAGCTTCGGAGCCACGCAGGAGAGCACAGCCACAGGGGTGCAGAGGGCAAAGCAGAGAGATTCCTGCACAGAGGATCGGTGCCGACCAGCACTCACCAGTCGGAGAGGCTTATCTGCCCACCCACTGGGGTGGACAGGGCTGGGAGCTGAAGCTCGGGCTTCAAAGCTTAGAACCCAGGGAGAGGACTGGGGTTGGCGGCGTGAACACAGCCTGCAGGGGATTAGTGCACCACAGCTAGCCGCGGGGGGAGTCTGGGGAAAAGTCTGGACCTGCCGAAGAGGCAAGAGACTTTTCCTTCCCTCTTTCTTTCCTGGTGCGCTAGGAGAGGGGATTAAGAGTGCTGCTTACAGGAGCTCCAGAGATGGGCGAGCCATGGCTAAACAGGGCGGACCCCAGAGACAGGCGGGAGACGCTAAGGCTGCTGCTGCCGCCACCAAGGGGCCTGTGTGCGAGCACAGGTCACTATCCACACCTCCCTCCTGGGGAGCCTGTGCAGCCTGCCACTGCCAGGGTCCGGGGATCCAGGGACAACTTCCCCAGGAGAACGCACGGCGCGCCTCAGGCTGGTGCAACGTCCTGCCGGCCTCTGCCGCCGCAGGCTCGCCCCGCACTCTGTGCCCCTCCCTCCCCCCCGGCCTGAGTGAGTGAGTCCCCGAAGCAGCTGCTCCTTTAACCCCGTCCTGTCTGAGCAAAGAACAGACGCCCTCCGGCGACCTACACGCACAGGTGGGGCCAAATCCAAAGCTGAGCCCCTGTGAGCTGTGCGAACAAAGAAGAGAAAGGGAAATCTCTCCCAGCAGCCTCAGAAGCAGAGGATTAAAGCTCCACAATTAACTTGATGTACCTTGCATCTGTGGAATACATGAATAGACAATGAATCATCCCAAATTGAGGAGGTGGACTTTGAGAGCAAGATTTATTATTTTTTCCTCTTTTTGTGAGTATGTATGTGTATGCTTCTGTGTGAGATTTTGTCTGTATAGCTTTGCTGTCACCATTTGTCCTAGGGTTCTATCCATCCGTTTTTTTGTTTATTTTTCTTTTTTAAAAAAATTGTTTTCTTAATAATTTTTTATTTTAATAACTTTATTTTATCTTACTTTAATTTATTTTATCCTCTTTCCTTCTTTCTTTCTTTTCTTTCTTTCTTCCTTCCTTCCTTCCTTCCCTCTTTCCTTCCTTCCTTTTTCTTTCTTTCTTTCTTTCACTCTCTTTCTTCCTTTCTTTTCTTTCTTTCCTCCTTCCTTTTTCTTTCTTTCTTTCTTTCACTCTCTTTCTTTCTTCCTTTCTTTTCTTTCTTTCCTCCTTCCTTCCCTCCCTCCCTCCCTCCCTTCTTTCTTTCCTTCTTTCTTTCTTTCTTTCTCTTTCTTACTTTCTTTCTTTCTTTCTAATTTTTCTCCCTTTTATTCTGAGCCGTGTGGATGAAAGGCTCTTGGTGCTGCAGCCAGGAGTTAGGGCTCTGCCTCTGAGGTGGGAGAGCCAACTTCAGGACACTGGTCCACAAGTGACCTCCCAGCTCCACATAATATCAAATGGCGAAAATCTCCCAGAGATCTCCATCTCAACACCAGCACCCAGCTTCACTCAACGACCAGCAAGCTACAGTGCTGGACACCCTATGCCAAACAACCAGAAAGACAGGAACACAACCCCACGCATTAGCAGAAAGGCTGCCTAAAATCATAATAAGTCCACAGACACCTCAAAACACAGCACCAGACGTGGACCTGCCCACCAGAAATACAAGATCCAGCCTCATCCACCAGAACACAGGCACTAGCCCCCTCCACGAGGAAGCCTACACAACCCACTGAACCAACTTTAGCCACTGGGGACAGACACCAAAAACAACAGGAACTACGAACCTGCAGCCTGCAAAAAGGAGACCCCAAACACAGTAAGATAAGCAAAATGAGAAGACAGAAAAACACACAGAAGATGAAGGAGCAAGATAAAAACCCACCAGACCTAACAAAAGAAAAGGAAATAGGCACTCTACCTGAAAAAGAATTCAGAATAATGATAGTAAAGATGATCCAAAATCTTGGAAATAGAATAGGCAGAATGAAAGAAACATTTAACAAGGACATAGAAGAACTAAAGATGAAACAAACAATGATGAACAACACAATAAATGAAATTAAAAATACTCTAGATGGGATCAATAGCAGAATAACCGAGGCAGAAGAACGGATAAGTGACCGGGAAGATAAAATAGTGGAAATAACTACTCCAGAGCAGAAAAAAGAAAAAAAAAACAATGAAAAGAACTGAGGACAGTCTCAGAGACCTCTGGGACAACATTAAATGCACCAACATTCAAATTATAGGGCTTCCAGAAGAAGAAGAGTAAAAGAAAGGGACTGAGAAAATATTTGAAGACATTATAGTTGAAAACTTCCCTTATATGGGAAAGGAAATAGTTAATCAAGTCCAGGAAGCACAGAGAGTCCCATACAGGATAAATCCAAGGAGAAACACACCAAGAAACATATTAATCAAACTGTCAAAAATTAAATACAAAGAAAACATATTAAAAGCAGTAAGGGAAAAACTACAAATAACACACAAGGGAATCCCCATAAGGTTAACAGCTGATCTTTCAGCAGAAACTCTGCAAGCCGGAAGGGAGTGGCAGGACATATTTAAAGTGATGAAGGAGAAAAACCTACAACCAAGATTACTCTACCCAGTAAATATCTCATTCAGATTTGATGGAGAAATTAAAACATTTACAGAGAAGCAAAAGCTGAGAGAGTTCAGCACCACCAAACCAGCTTTACAACAAATGCTAAAGGAACTTCTCTAGGCAAGATACACAAGAGAAGGAAAAGACCTACAATAACAAACACAAAACAAATAAGAAAATGGGAATAAGAACTTACATATCAATCATTACATTAAATATAACTGGATGAATGCTCCCACCAAAAGACACAGACTGGCTGAATGGATACAAAAACAAGACCCATATATATGCTGTCTACAAGAGACCCACTTCAGACCTAGAGACACATACATACTGAAAGTGAGGGGATGGAAAAAGATATTCCATGCAAATGGAAATCAGAAGAAAGCTGGAGTAGCAATCAGACAAAATAGACTTTAAAATAAAGACTATTAGAAGAGACAAAGAAGGACACTACATAATGATCAAGGGATCGATCCAAGAAGAAGATATAACAATTGTAAATATTTATGAACCCAATATAGGAGCACCTCAATACATAAGTCAAATACTAACAGCCATAAAAGGGGAAATCAACAGTAACACATTCAGAGTAGGGGACTTTAACACCCCACTTTCACCAATGGACAGATCATCCAAAATAAAAATAAATAAGGAAACACAAGCTTTAAATGATACATTAAACAAGATGGACTTAGTTGATATTTATAGGACATTCCATTCAAAAACAATAGAAAACACATTTTTCTCAAGTGCTCATGGAACCTTCTCCAGGATAGGTCATATCTTGGGTCACAAATCAAGCATTGGTAAATTTAAAAAAATTGAAATTGTATCAAGTATCTTTTCTGACCAAAACGTTATGAGACTAGATATCAATTACAGGAAAAGATCTGTAAAAAATACAAACACATGAAGGCTAAACAATACACTACTTAATAACGAAGTGATCACTGAAGAAATCAAAGAGGAAATCAAAAAATACCTAGAAACAAATGACAATGGAGACATGATGACCCAAAACCTATGGGATACAGCAAAAGCAATTCTAAGAGGGAAGTTTATAGCAATAAAATCCTGCCTTAAGAAACAGGAAACATCTCGAATAAACAACCTAACCTTGCACCTAAATCAATTAGAGAAAGAAGAACAAAAAAACCCCAAAGTTAACAGAAGGAAAGAAATCATAAAGATCAGATCAGATATAAATGAAAAAGAAATGAAGGAAATGATAGAAAAGATCAATAAAACTAAAAGCTGGTTCTTTGAGAAGATAAACAAAATTGATAAACCATTAGCCAGACCCATGAAGAAAAAAAGGGAGAAGACTCAAATCAATAGGATTGGAAATGAAAAAGGAGAAGTAACAACTGACACTGCAGAAATACCAAAGATCATGAGAGATTACTATAAGCAACTCTATGCCAATAAAATGGACAACCTCGAAGAAATGGACAAATTCTTAGAAAAGCACAACCTGCCAAGACTGAATCAGGAAGAAATAGAAAATATGAACAGACCAATCACAAGCACTGAAATTGAAACTGTGATTAAAAATCTAACAACAAACAAAAGCCCAGGACCAGATGGCTTCACAGGTGAATTCTACCAAGCATTTAGAGAAGAGCTAACACCTATCCTTCTTAAACCTTCCAAAATATAGCAGAGGGAGGAATACTCCCAAACTCATTCTACGAGGCCACCATCACCCTGATACCAAAACCAGACAAGCATGTCACAGAGAAAGAAAACTACAGGCCAATATCACTGATGAACATAGATGCAAAAATCCTCAACAAAATACTAGGAAGCAGAATCCAACAGCACATTAAAAGGATCATACACCATGATCAAGTGGGGTTTATTCTAGGAATGCAAGGATTCTTTAATATATGCAAATCAACCAATGTGATACATCATATTAAAAAATTGAAGGAGAAAATACATATGATCATCTCAATAGATGCAGAGAAAGCTTTCGACAAAATTCAACACCATTTATGATAAAAACCCTCCAGAAAGTAGGCATAGAGGGACCTTTCCTCAACATAATAAAGGCCATATATGAAAAACCCACAGCCAACATCGTCCTCGATGGTGAAAAACTGAAACCATTTCCACTAAGATCAGGAGCAACACAGGGTTGCCCACTCTCACCACTCTTATTCAACATAGTTTTGGAAGTTTTAGCCACAGCAATCAGAGAAGAAAAGGAAATAAAAAGAATCCAAATAGGAAAAGAAGAAGTATAGCTGTCACTGTTTGCAGATGACATGATACTATCCATAGAGAATCCTAAAAATGCTACCAGAAAACTACTCGAGCTAATCAATGAATTTGGTAAAGTTGCAGGAAACAAAATTAATGCACAAAAATCTCTGGCATTCCTATACACTAATGATGAAAAATCTGAAAGTGAAATCAAGAAAACACTCCCATTTACCAGTGCAACACAAAGAATAAAATATCTAGGAATAAACCTACCTAAGGAGACAAAAGACCTGTATGCAGAAAATTATAAGACACTGATGAAAGAAATTAAAGATGATACAAGTAGATGGAGAGATATACCATGTTCTTGGATTGGAAGAATCAATATTGTGAAAATGACTCTACTACCCAAAGCAATCTATAGATTCAATGCAATCCCTATCAAACTACCACTGGTATTTTTCAGAGAACTAGAACAAAAAATTTTACAATTTGTATGGAAACACAAAAGACCCCGAATAGCCAAAGCAATCTTGAGAAAGAAAAACAGAGCTGGAGGAATCAGGCTCCCTGACTTCAGACTAAACTACAATGCTACAGTAATCAAGACAGTATGGTACTGGCACAAAAACAGAAATATAGATCAATGGAACAGGATAGAAAGCCCAGAGATAAACCCACACACATATGGTCACCTTGTCTCTGATAAAGGATATAGGAATGTAAAGTGGAGAAAAGACAGCCTCTTCAATAATTAGTGCTGGAAAAACGGGACAGGTACATGTAAATGTATGAGATTAGATCACTCCCTAACACCATACACAAAAATAAGCTCAAAATGGATTAAAGACCTAAATGTAAGGCCAGAAGCTATCAAACTCTTAGAGGAAAACATAGGCAGAACACTCTATGACATAATTCACAGCAAGATCCTTTTTGACCCACCTGCTAGAGAAATGGAAATAAAAACAAAAATAAACAAATGGGACCTAATGAAACTTAAAAGCTTTTGCACAGCTAAGGAAACCATAAACAAGACCCAAAGACAACCCTCAGAATGGGAGACAATATTTGTAAATGGAGCAACTGACAAAGGATTAATCTCCAAAAATTAAAAGCAGCTCATGCAGCTCGATAACAAAAAAACAAACAACCCAATCCAAAAATGGGCAGAAGACCTAAATAGACATTTCTCCAAAGAAGATATACAGACTGCCAACAAACACATGAAAGAATGCTCAACTTCGTAATCATTAGAGAAATGCAAATCAAAACTATAATGAGATATCACCTCACACCAGTCAGAATGGCCATCAGCAAAAAATCTAGAAACAATAAATGATGGAGAGGGTGTGGGAAAAAGGGAACACTCTTGCACTGCTGGTAGGAATGTGAATTGGTACAGCCACTATGGAGAACATTATGGAGGTTCCTTAAAAATCTACAAATAGAACTACCATATGACCCAGCAATCCCACTGCTGGGCATATACCCTGAGAAAACCATAATTCAAAAAGAGTCATGTACCAAAATGTTCATTGCAGCTCTATTTACAAAAGCCGGGAGATGGAAACCACCTAAGTGTCCATCATCAGATGAATGGATAAAAAAGATGTGGCACATATACACAATGGAATATTACTCAGCCATAAAAAGAAACGAAATTGAGCTATTTGTAATGAGGTCGATGGACCTAGAGTGTGTCATACAGAGTGAAGTAAGTCAGAAAGAGAAAGTCAAATACCGTATGCTAACACATATATATAGAATTTAAGAAAAAAAAAATGTCATGAAGAACCTAGGGGTAAGACAGGAATAAAGACACAGACCTACTAGAGAATGGACTTGAGGATATGGGGAGGAGGAAGGGTAAGCTGTGACAAAGCGAGAGAGTGGCATGTACATATACACACTACCAAACGTAAAATAGATAGCTAGTGGGAAGCAGCCGCAGAGCACAGGGAGATCAGCTCGGTGCTTTGCGACCATCTAGAGGGGTGGGATTGGGAGGGTGGGAGGGAGGGAGACGCAAGAGGGAAGAGATATGAGAACATATGTATATGTATAACTGATTCACTTTGTTATAAAGCAGAAACTAGCACACTATTGTAAAGCAATTATACTCCAATAAAGATGTAAAAAAAAAAAAAAGATTAAAAAAAATTTTTTAAAAGATATTACTTTATATTCTCTCCTGAAAGAAGAGCAACAAATAAGTGAATTAAAATAATTATATTATCTTAAAATGATATATACATCAACCATTAAAGTACTATTTCAAAATTAATTTTCCTATGAAAAATTATAGGCTCTGTTGAAATTTGTAACCTTCTTAGGAATATATAGAGGCAATTGTCTGTGCTGAGAAAGAGAGTTGGGTTTTAAATTTTCTCTCCTGAGGTTTCACACTTACTCACTGTAACATAAATCTGAAAACCATTTAGAAAAGAAAATGAGCTTGTTATTTTTAAAAATAAATTCCTGCAAAATTGTCACAAATAGAACAGGAAACCTTTAATGCTCCAATAAGAGGGAATATAACACTTAAACTGGCAAGTGATATATCAACATATTAAAATGGCCCATTTGATACTACATTAGGGACCAACTTTAGTGATTGATGAAGGAATGTTTAGGTCTCAAAGTACTTTTCATAGTTGAGTACGGCTAAAAGCCAGATTCTTTGGTAGGTTATTCACAGTATAAAAGCAATGTAATGAAGCAAATGACATTCCAAGGGCACTTTCTATGCAAAATGAGCCAGATAAAGAGAAAATAAATCATTTGGAACATAATCCAAGAGTATGAATTTCTCCATCCAGTAGTCTTTCTTCTACAACCTATCACTCCAGGCAAACCCTGAATAATTGCCTCTCATCTCTAAAGCAAATCGCCAGCCTTCCTCACGTGGCGGTGAGAAGCAGAAAGATGGAAGGGTGTTTGTTGTAGGTTACAGAGGACTTAAGAAGAGTCAAGGATACTGTAGATTACAAAGGAGTAGCGCAACAAGACACTTAGCCCAAAGTCATTGCCTCAAAGTCTAGATATACCTGGAAGTTCTGAAATCTTTGAATATCAACATGTGTGGAGATGATCCTTCCAATGTCCTGGCCTCTTAATTCCTGTTTCTTGATGATTTTGCCCTCTGCCTGCCTCAGCCACCCACCCATGATTACAATCTAGACAGGGCTTCACAGACTTGAATGTGAATTAGAACTTGAGTGGTCCCTGAAACTTGACTGAGAAATAATTAATAAAACATTTAATTAATTTCTAACTAAAATTTATTATTTCTTCAAATATGAATTTAAGCTACAAATCACTGTCACCAGTAACAATCCCAGATATTCTCATATAATAGTTCACCTGTTGTAATATCGCTTCTTCAAAAAATATATTTATTAGACTATATCCAATTTCTTATTATGTAATGTTCTAATAAGCACACTATTTTATGTGTTAACAAACATATATTTGTTTTCTTGATATTTTAAAAATGCATTTTAATGTAATGTGTTTCCTTTTAACTCTATGTATTGTATTTTATGTATGTAAAAGCATTATTTTCAGTGTTCTCAGAGATTCACAGGATGCCAAGGTGTCTATGACACAAAAATCCTTGCAAATCTTGGCTTTACCAATAGCTACAAAAAATTAAAATTTTAAGTTTAAGCTTTTATTCTCTGACCACTAACTGTTATCTTTCCAGTTCATTCCTTCAAATCTCCTTCCATCTCCAACAGTTCTTTCACCTTCCCCCATCCAGACCTGCCACTGACCCTATCACTTGTTTTCCTTTCCCTCATTCTCCTTGATGTCCTCAGTTGCGGCCTTAAAGAGCTCAGATTCCATAGTTCATAATTAAAACCACTATACCTTGCCTCATTCTCTCTTTATGCTCCTCACATGGTTGAATCCAAATTTTGATTAAACACAACTTTTCTCATATTTTATGCCTGCATACAAGCAGAACTCCATGTGCTCCCACCAAGATCTCCTCTTCAATCCCCATCCCCAACATTCACCACTTCCCCAGCACTACTGCCTGGAGACCCTCAAGTCTGACAGATTAATACTACTCTGTGCCCCATTTTCTGGCATCATTTATGTTCAAACTTAGTTCTTAAAACCTTCCTACTCTGCCTCTGGAATTCATTATCAGTCATCAGTAGCCTCTTATAATATTCATCTCTTCACTGAATGTTTCCTTCACCTTCTTAATTTATCAGAAACCTTACTCCACCCCCCGCCCACTCCGCTCCCAATGATGTTGCTCCTCCTGCAGTCTATTCATATGCCTTGAACACTGGGCCTCGTGGCAAGATAGGTGCTCTCCTTCCTTCCTGATGATGCTTCCATTGTAACCTCCTTCTTTCTTGTCTCAAGTTCTCTGCTTAGAACCTCATATCATCCACTTCTCTCACTTATTTCCCCTTCCTGAAGTTTTCTATGAATCCCTGAGATCATTCCTACTCATTCCTTGAAGATTTTGGTGCACTGGCACTCTCTCCAACACTACTTCTCTCCTACCTTTTGCTGATTTCCATGTACATGTCGATGATCCTTACATCACACTGTCCTCTCAGTTCTTTGAAACACTTAATCCAATTTGTGTTGCCCTTGCCATGGCTCCACTTTTACCCTTATCATTGCTGTCTTCATAATCTCAAATATTCTCATCTCTGAAAGACACCTATCTTTCTTCTCACTTTTTTTAGTACTCAGGTTCCTGAAAAATTTTGACCCACCAGGAACCACAAACCCTTTATCTCACCACTTTTCTTATGTCCCCTACCTTTCTCAATCTCTCCATATCTAGCTGAAATCCCACAGCCATAAATTATCATTACTCCTTGGCATACATACCGGTACCCTTTTACTTCTCTCACTTCATCATACTCACTTGGAAAAATTGTGGATTAAATCTAACTGTCCACTTACTCAAAACCTACACTCTCACATTTAATGGTGGCTAGAGAAAAATACCCCAAATTAAGACTGGTTACACCTTGAACTCATGACCATGTCAAGTGGGCCCACAGTGCTACTGGGCCATTCCACTAGGGTTTCCTAGTATCTTTATTCTTCTCTCCCTTATACAACAATTACATACCTCCTTCTTCCTTAAATTTCCAAAGTATCTTTCCTATCTTCCCTTTTTAGTCAATAACTTGCTTCCTGCTTCCCTGAGAAAATAGAAGGAATTGGAAGCAACCAACACATAAATATGTGTCCATGTGCTCTGCCTTCCTTCTTAATGCCCTGGCTGAGCTTCATATTCTTATCTAAGGGCAGCCGTCCACATGTGAACCAGATGCCATAGCCTCTTGTTAATTCATGAAAATTGCTTCAGCCATTCTTTCTTTTTTCTTCTGCATCATTTTTTTTTCTATTTGATTTGTCTCATCACTATGCAAGAATTCTGCAATTTTGCCCATTGTTAAGGGAAAATAAAAACAAACAAACAACAACAACAAGAAAAAAGGAAAATCTCCCCTTGTAACTAATGCATTGTTCTATGATTTTCTATAGAGCAAAATGCAAAAAATAATTTGTCCCTCTTCAGTGTTTCTAATTCCCCTTCTCAGATCCTGTTTTGAATTTGCATCCTCCCAACCCTCTATCAAAATAGCCTTTGTCAAGATCACCAATGACCTTCATATTTTTAATGCAGAAGTTAGTTCTCTCCTACTCCATTTCTTAGCAGCTTGAATACAGTTGATCACTTTCTCCTTCTTGGCTTTCTGGGCACCAGTCTCTTGTAATTTTCCTCCTCCCTAATAAGATGCTGTTCTATGTCTCTTTTGCTGGTTCTTGATCATCCTTCCAATAACTCTATACTTCTTAGTCCATAAGCGATCTTATTGTTTCAAGGCAATAAATGCTAAAAACTCTCAAACATAAATCCCTGATTTCTCCAACTGTCTAATCACTATCTCCACTTGGATATCTAAATTAAACTTTTTTCTTTATATATATTTACTTTTCCTACACTTTCACCTGTCTCCACAATGCATCTCCAGTCTTCCTGGAAGTCATCTTTGACTTCTTTTTTCCTCCTATATACTAGTTTCATTTCATCAAGAAATCCTATTCATTTTACAACTAAAATATATCTAGAAACCTCCACCTCTGCTGCCACCATCATGATCCAGCCATCATGCTTTGTCTCCAGGATTACTGATTAGCCATCCAACTGTTTTCTCTGATTTACACTTAGCTACAACCCTACAATTCATTCTCAGCAGAACGACCACAGTGATCATTTAAAAATATGTCAGGTCTTATCTATGCAAAAGCCTCCAATGACTTTCATCTTCTCAGAATGGGACTAGATCATATTCATACTTATATTCTGTCTGATTTTTGTCAACCTTGGTCATTTCCATTAACTCTCTAACTCATAAATCATAAATCTGTTTCTGTGAGATTTTAAATTGGTTTTCCATTATCTTGCAAATTTGCAAATTTAACTCCTCTAATCAAGAGGCCTACAATATTCTTATATATTTGTATATATTTTTATTATTTATATGGTTTGATTATTTAGCATAGGTATATTCTATATTTTACATGTAAAATGAGAACAATAGTGTCCATATTTTATGTGAGTAATAAATAATAATTAATTAATTAATTAATTAACATCTATTTTCCTGTACCTTACAACTTTGCCACCCAATTCCAAACAGAAGAATGATTGGGAGAGATAATACTCTGTACCAGAGTTTCTCAATCTTTTTTCATTATTTTTCTCCCTCATAAGCCTTTTTACATGTTTTTTCTTAGCAGCTGTTTCCACCCATGAAATTTTAATACCACAGAAATACTGCATATCTGTTTATGTACTGTAGCCCTTTGGAGATGCAAAAAACATTGTAATAGCCCAGATATTCTTCACCTCACAAGAACCAATTTTCACCTCCGTGGAAGCCATATTGTCCCTGTAGAGAATGCATGGGCTATGCAGATACCCCCTTCCATCCATTCCCAGGAGATCCAATCAATTTTATAAACTGATCAATCTAAAACTTCAGTGAGCTGTGTCTTTAGAAGACAGTGTTTTCCATCTTCATAGGATTGATTTTTATTGAATTGTACTTTGGTATTGTGCTATTGGCTTATATTGAGGAACATTATAGGAAAAAAACCAACAAAAGCAAAAAACAATTACACGAAATCTGATACCATACTATTCCTTGATAGTTGAGGATATGGTTTGCTGTACTACAGTGTCCTCCTTTTATGGAAACATGATTGAAAATTTTCTCAGGTGAGGTGGAACTTAGAGAAGTGAAGACACTGGGCCAGGCTAATAAATAAATATTTAAATAAAATGTCTGATATTTAATATTAAATCAGTATGTTTCAAATTCCTGTACACAATTTAATGGAGAAGGTGAGATCTTATTAGAGGAAGTATATGAAGAAAGACCGCTTCTGTCTAAATACTAGAAAAATTTATCTTCTCAACACCACCCCATGCTTCACACACACACACAAGAAAAATTCATACAGCTAAATAAATCCATTGTCCTCTGTAGGCAACTTAGATATTACTTACTGGACCATATTTAATAGGAACCTTATTCTCCACACATACACACTCTAAATAGGTTATCAATATCTTCCTTCAATACAGTACTCTCCTTTAGAAGATCTAGGGGTGATGGTAGGGGGAGAAGATGCATTTCCAGTATTGTGTAGCATCCTTTATTCCAGGTACTGCCCTGGGAGAGACTGTCCCTTAACCTGCATCCTTTCTCTGATCTGAGGACCAGAAGTAGAACACTTTTCTTGAGCACAATACTTGTTTTTATCTTTCAACTATATGATTGATCTATTTTTCTATCTGAATTGCCTGGCCAAAACTCAATGCCATATTTCCAACATACCTTCAGCAAAGTATCAGTACATAGAGCATTGTATATTTTAACTGAATGTAGGTGAATATAGGTAAAGTGTTTTTCAATAGTAGCATTAGTGGATGTTGTTGCTATTTATGTATCATTATCTCAGCTTTGTCTCATTTTTCCTAAACTTATTTCCCTTCCCCTCAATTAATATTTTTTCTTTATCATAATTTATGTATCTTTGTAAACTATCTTAAAGCCTTTGTAAAATGAGGTAGCATATAACTCATAAGTAAATATTTATGTTTTATTCTCCAAAGAACCTGGCAAAGAATTTTGACTCAATATTTATTTTTTCAATTAAACTAGCAAAAGTAAGTGATCTAAATTAATACTGATGTACTAAAATGCTTCAAAGACTTAGATCATAAATGCCTTAAGAACATGTGTTGACTCTCTAGAACTATAAGACACATGTATTTGATTCCCAATATATGCTTTATGATTAAAATGTAAGTTAAAAAGAATTCTTAAAACATATAAAGTCATAAAGAGTGTATTGTAAAATGTAAGATCCAATAAAATCTAAAGAAAAAATGCTAAAAATGAAGAAAAATTGACACAATTTTAAAGTGCTTATATTTTTACTATAATAATTTTCATGACAAATGGAAAACTGACATATGTGATTCTAAAATTACAAAGAGATTGTAATCCAAGGAGCAAACCAAAACATAAAGCAAACAAATTTAAAAGAAAAAAGATTGGAAGCATAAAAAAATGATGCCATCACGTTTGAAACATTTGGCCATCATAATTCTTATATTCATCCAAGTACGTCAAGTAATTTAGTAACTTCATGTATTCTAAGGTTTTTGAGAAATCTTTGGTTTTTATAAATGAAAACATGTTCTTTCTTTTTATACTGTCACCATAAGTGGCTGCCTAACCCTCCAAACATATAAATATATTGTCATGGGTACCTGATATCCAAAGTGAATTTGATGTAGAGAATAAAGTACTATGCAGATAAGTTATTTAGCTTCTGTCTCTTATGTTTTCATTGAATATATTTTTCCGCTGGTAACATAGAGTTGGTCCTTTAGAAGATCGCTCATTTCTGGAAACCCTGGTTATTTTATGGTTTTGTTAATAACTTTGCCCTTTATATGGATGATTTTGATAGTTGAACACATCTTTTTGCAGCTCTCTGAAGCCACATATTATTTTGTGTTTTTCTTAGGATTAAAACACTGTCTTTATCAAAAAAATTTAAATGATTATTAATATATTTAAACTAAGGTATATTTAAATTACATTACAAAAAAGATATCTCATATTTATTCAGTTATTACACTTTTGTAGAACTTTAGGTTCAGTTAAAACATAAGAGAATTATTTAACATAGAGTTTTCTTGCTTTGATTTTTTAAATTCTTTTTTGCCTGTTTATCAATTGAATATAATTTATCACTAAATCAAGAGCCCCAATTACTCTATTGTCTTCTTATTCTCTAATTCTTCAAGGAGTAGTTTCTATTAGATATAGTTGTAACTATTAATTATATTCAGTTATTTTATTTAAATAATCAATATTTTAGGTCAGATAAAAGAAGTATACAAATATTCTATATCTAAATTTTATAAACTAATTCCCTAATTCAGAAAGGGGGAAATTTACATTGTTCTCAAAGAAATTAAAGTGAAAATAGGGACGATTTTTTTTTTTTTTTTTTTTTTTTGCGGTACGCAGGCCTCTCACTGTTGTGGCCTCTCCCGTTGCGGAGCTCAGCCTCCGGTCGCTCAGGCTCAGCGACCATGGCTCACGGGCCTAGCCGCTCTGCGGCATGTGGGATCTTCCCAGACCAGGGCACGAACCCGTGTCCCCTGCATCGGCAGGCCGACTCTCAACCACTGCGCCACCAGGGAAGCCCCGAAATTATATCATATTTTAAAATCTCTTTGTTATTCTTTCTGGATGAATATTTATTTTACTAAAATTTGAGATTAATAAAATTAGTAATAATTTATGCTAGGAGTTCCAGCATTGATATTGGGAAGAAAAGTAAGACATATATTTTACAGGCAATATTAAATTCAGTGTTATAAGTATTTCCTAGAGCACATTTGATTGTAATCATTTCTCTATAAATTAATGATTGTTGTCAATGCCTAGTATCCTAGATTATATGTTTTGCTGTCATGTCAGGTGTATGAGGCAACGTTAGCTATATAAAAGATGGAAAATCACAGTGAGAATATGATCAGACAGTTTTTGCTTTAGCAAGAAATGAAATGGTATTCTCTCCTTACTTTAAACTTGAGCAAATTTCTTGTCTTTAAAATTAACCTATTGATAGCATAGGCAAGAACACTTATCACAGTGCATAGCAATTACTCAATAATTTTATTTAATCTTCAGCAGTTACAGTGAACAGTACAAGCCAGTACATGAATAATGTACTTTACACAGAATAATGTCTTCATATCACATTATCAATTGCCATGTCATATTTAGAGAATTATTTTTTTAGTGACAAGATGAACTAAATGTATTTATATACATTTAGATTTAGAGATTGTCAAGTCATAGGATGCATTTGTGCAAATTTGATAAATTCCTATTTATTTGTGTTAATTTTAAAATGCCACATCTCTAATGTTTAATATATTTTCTATACCGATATGCTATATGGTCAGTGAAGAGAATATCCTCTGTGGCTTATCCTCAGGCTTTTAAAAAGTAGATGGAATGCAACATTGCCAGTTTTAAAATGAAAGAGTACATATTTTTCCAAGTAATAGATGTTTCTGTTGTGGCTATTTTCTCAGGTTAATAACTTCTCTTACATTGAGCAACTATATTTGAAATACAGTCTAACAAAATGTGTATTCATCTTCTATTAAATTTATGTTCAAGAATATCATGATGAAATATCTTCTTAAATTTTAAAGTATTTTCATGTTTTTATAATTTTGGAGTGTTCTATGGATTAATGAAATGGAAATTAATATCTCTGAGGGGATTAACTATAACTAAGTAAAATTAGATTATTATAAAGCAGTGGCTTAGAATAAGAGTTTATTTCTTTTTGAATATCAAGGGTTACTTTTCATTAGATTCTCTGTTTTTAGTATGCATTTCTTGGTAAATATTTTATTATCACAATAGAAGGGCATTTGTGAAGCACATACATATATTTTGTCCCATCTCTTCTTTCTTAGCTCAGGTCCCTTTTCCTCCAGAAAACTCCTTTTGTGCCACCACCTGCAGCTGCCCCTCATTTCAGTTTTGCTTCCATGGTGTCTTGGGCATTCTGAGTACAAAAAACACTGCAGTGTGGTTGACTTGTGATTCAGCTGTGATCTCCAGGGGGAAGAAAATCTGTTTCTGCCCTAGCACTGGGCAGAATAGTAGTAGGCTCTCATTATGTATAAATTGAATTCATGAACAAATATTAGGCAGTTAAGCTCTTTTTCTTCTATGAAACCTTAGAGAAGCTATCTTAAAAAGAAAAAAAAAATCGAAGCAGAGTTGATCAGAATTAAATTTCAATCACATCCAGATGGTTACTGCCTACTTAGCTAAGACATCCAGTAACTCTAACTACAAGGTAGATCATGTCTGTGTACCTTTCTCAGCAGTGACTTCCTTCTCTGTCTTCTCAGCTTCTATTTGGGGCATTATAGCCTAGGGTCTGCTCTTACTTTAAAAGAAGCAGAGGCCTCACTTCAGTACCTAAGATCCGTTTTCAAATTTGTACAACCTTCGAAATCCAGAGTGGCTAAATTGTAGTCAGTACAGTGTGATGCCTTGTGGCTAGTCTTGAATGGTTTTCTAGATTTTAGTTGTTACCTTGCAAATGCCCTTCAGTTTGGGCTTGGCCCAGTACCTTTTCCTTCCTGAGTCCAGTAAAGAATTCTTTGGAATGTGGCCTGCAGCTACCACAGATAAGTGGCAATCTATTCCTTGACAAATGGAACAGATCAGAAAAACAAATTCCCAGTAATTTCAATAGGAAAAGCTGCCAACTCTGACATATTTTTATATAATAGCAATGCACTTTCTGTACCTTTTATTGTTATAAGACACAATTAGGTAAAACTAACCTCATTTGACTGATGAAGTAACTGAGCATCAGAGTTTAAGTAACTTGCCCAGAATCACATCGCTGTTAAAGAGACGTCAGGATTCAAATGACTTATAGCTCTAATATGTGTACTCTTAATCTCTATACTATGCCCAGAGAAGATTAATGTTGTGTGGCAATTTTTAACAAAAACCTGATACTGGGAAATGACATGGCACAATGGAGGATAAATGAAAACACCCAGAAATACCAAGGTCTTTCTATAAGTAATTCATTATTGCAGAATGAGTAGTAAATGCCAGATAGGAAGAAGTGAGATTTCCAGCACCCAAACCCAAACCACATTTTGTTAACTATGTAGACAGGATCTGTCACAGCCTCTACCATTATCTAATGAGGCAGCATCCAAATGGTCATTGAAGAAGTTAAATAAACTCAGATTACTTTCTTTTAATTATTTAGACTCTATCTGTACAAGTGGAAAATTCACCTGATTTAAAGTTAAAATTCTTAAAGCACAAATTATGTGTTGAAATTAAAATATTATCTAAATATGTCCCTTTAAAGGAACAGTCTTGTATTCCTGGTCCAAGATTATATTCTGAACACAGTTGCAACTTAAAATTGGCCAAGACACTACAGAAAGCAAGAAAGATGTTAAATAACACTTAAAAGCTCACAAGTTTATTAGCAGAACTCTCACAAGAAGAAAAAATAGCAAAGTTTTGACGTGCAGCTAATTTCTCTCAGTGAATTCTATTTCCTTTTGATCCAAATTATAAAATAACCTCTGGCTAACAGTCATCCTCAGAATATGGACTATCAGTGAAGAGCCTTGTTTGTTCATATTTACATCTTGAGCACTCTACTGGATGTTGGTTAAAAGGGATGATTGCTTGATTTTGAGTCTACAAAGAAGTGGAGAATTGATAGGGAAAAAAATTCATTGCACCACATTTTCTCAGGAATGGTCCTTCTCACACATGCCTAGAGAAAGAGAGATCATGGGTAGAATGACAGCAGAGAGGGGTCCGAAGCAGGACAATTAGTTCAACTCATTCAACAAAAATGTACTGAGCACCACATGTCTTAGGTAGGACTTGGTCCCTGGAAGTTGGAAGATGAATAAGAACATGGTCTCTGTTCTTAAGGAACCATAAAGTCACAGATAAATAAGACAGGTGAAAAAATAATTGGCAGCACAATGTATTAAGTGTTGTACAAGCAAGCACTGAGGAGGAAGTCATTAAATTCATGCACAGTTACCTAAAAGAATGATACTTTGATGAGTCTTTTAAGATCAATGAGCATTTTCCAGGCATAAAAGGGGATAATAGGGCATATGAGTTTGAGGAAACAAGTGTTGACTCTGAGAATATGTAAAAATGGCATCACATTCAGTGAGTCTCTAATGCAGGATTCAAAAAGGAGAGGGAGGTAGTATAATTGGAGTATAGGTTATTACAGACTGTGAAAAGGGGGCAGATTGGATTTGTGGGTTTTGGTTTTTTCATCTTTTTACTTTTCTTGTGTTTAAGTAAGAGGTGATGAGGTCCTGGATCACTATGGCAGAGACAGGAGAGAAAGTGGAGCAGAGAGATTCTAGAGTGATGTTGGAGATGGAATCAATTGTACTTGGTGACCAAGAGAGTGTATTGCAAGTGAGAGGAAAAAGCACTTTGAAAATGACTCTATGTTTAACATTCTGATTACATGGCAATCATTAACTGAGCTAAGTAACTTAGAAGGATGGGAAAATGCTATAAGAATAAAGATGGAACAGATGGTGTAGAGGGCAAGAGAAGTGGTGCTCTGACAAACTCTGAAGAACCTAATATGGAAAAGCCAGGAAAGGGAAACAAGAGGTAGGACAGTCCAGGTGAAATAAATGTCAAAGCAAATCATTGGTCTCAAACTTCTTTCTAGATTTTATATTTCTTTCAATATCTTGAAAATTAATTATGTTATTTTAAGCATATTAGTATATCATCATCAATCAACATCCGAAAGTCCCTCTGTATAAAACACACTCTCACGAGTCATGGAGACACAAGGCACAAGTCTTATGGAGAGATAGTCAATAATGGCTCCCAAAATTTTATAATGAAATGACTGGGAGAAGACTGGTATTACTGGTTAGAAATATAGATGTTGACAAAAGAATTTCAATTCCCACTCAGAGTGAGAGAATTTGATTTGTTCAGGATAAACAAAATGGTTTCTTAAAGCATTCCCCAGAATTTCTGTTGGTTAGCAAGGAGTAACTACTCTGTTGATTTTTTAAAATAAACTCCTTACAGACATAATGAAAGTCAACCTTCTTTTTTTTCCACTTTTTTTAACCTAAAAAGAATTTGGAAAGAATTTAAAATTTCAGAGTTTAGCACCATGAAAACATGACTAAGAATGAGCCTTCTGGAAAAAAAAGAACTCTGAAAAATATATAAAAATAACAAAAATTCCATGTAGATGCCATCCAAAGTGATTGAAATTATTTTATATCTTCTACTGAATAAGCAGAAACTCTTAGAAATCCTTTGGAGTAATTAGTGTTGATTTCAGCCAGTACCTCCTTACATGTTTCAGACTATTGTGAAAATAGCTGAGAAATTGTTTCTTCTGTGAAAGTACAAAAAGAAGATTCAGTTGATTTTGATCCTCTTAATAGTTGTGAAGATTCAATGAATTCAGACTGTTTCTTATAAGAACTTCATGTGCATGTGGAAAAACAGAGAAGCACCAATTAATCCTTGCTGATAGATGGATGACACTGAATCCTACAGTAAGTAGGGGGCCTACAGTAAGGCCCCGAGGTCTGACAAACAAATGAGTTCAGGATTATATTAGGGACGAAAATCTTAAATAACAAAATACCACCTCAAACAGGTGAGTCATTCATTTGTCATAGCCCCAAAGTAAAGATGAATCAAGAAAAATCAAATGGGACTTCTGCTCTGGTTTGCCCTGGGAAAGCTTCCCAGGTATTTGTGACTCTGAACCACCACATGAAACCAGTGGGGGACTAGGATCCTTGGCTGTTGTGACATGGGGGTGTTTATATACTGGTAATAAAATCCAACTCTCAACTCATTACATTAAGGAAAGTTAGACCACTGCATTGTCTGGCCATATTAAGAAGGATTCATGAAGCATCTCTGGGGTAGAGAAAATAGCACTGGGCTTAGAACCAGGTTTTAGTTCAATAACCAATTTTGCCTTGTGCTAGGTCAGCAAATCTGACTCTTAGACCTTTAATCTGCAAATGAGGATAATGAGACATACTTGTATTATATATGAGACATACATGTATTATAAGAATGTATATGTATATACATATTATAATATATAATATTATATTAATATAATATAATATTATAATACATATTATAAGAATGTATATGTACATGTATATATTGTATATATATGAGACATACATGTATTATAAGAATTAAACAAAATAACATGTTGCAAAAGTTCCCTGGACAGAATAGGCACTTAATAAATTAAAAAATAATAATAATCCATCGAACAAATATTTGTTGAGGACATGCTGTAGACCAGACTGTCCAGAAAACTTATGAATAAATGATTTAAAGAAATCTTATTATTATTCTTATATCATAGCTATCTGTACATTTAAATTTTTGGAGTTTTCCTCACAGAAGAGGATTTGATTTAAAAGAAAAACAGAGGTAATACTTAAATTGAAATTAATCTGCATCTATACTTTGATAAAACCTGACATGTGAATTGGAAACCACCCCCAGGAAGGCCAGCTGGGTGAATGATGGCTGCTAGTTCCGTCCCACAAAAGAGTCACATGAAACTGGATATAGTTGCCACTTTGGGGCTCACAATGCCAAAGCTTAACAGGGGCTTTTCTGTGTCATCCCATCCTCTCATCTCTTGAAAAGCCTGCTGTTCTAAGCAAATTTAAAAGGCAAAATACCTATCCTTTCCTAGAACTGGGGAATGATTTGTCCCACAAATATTGGTACTAGAAATAGGCATGCAAATATGTGTCTGCTAAAAGTATGTCATCTCTCCTATAATTTTAGGGGTGCCTGAACAAAATAGACCCTCCATGAATAAATAGTCATGACATCCAGGAGCATGATAGACTAAACCTTTTTAGTTCTATGGTCTCACCTACAAGCAAACATTGTGCCCATCATGACCTTGAGCATTAGTATTAAAATCAGCAAAATATCCTTTACTCAAATTTATGTAAAAGAACAGCTACGAAAAATTCGGTGGGCTTTGTAAGAAGACATACCTGCCTGCTTCCCTTTGTTTAGCTTTCTTTTGATTATATACACTGATAAGTTTAAGGAAAATTGACTGTCATGTCCAACTAGTTTTACTCCTACTCTTCATTGTCAGTACTGCAAAACACCAGTTGTTCTCCTAAAAATGTAAAGTGGCAAAACTATAGAAGAAGCAAGTATGTCTGTGGGGGATGTAGGAGAGGTTCAGGGAGCAGTACTCCTTCTTAAGTAGACCTGGTAGGGTATGTGTCTGTAGCTCCTGAATTTGTCTAGGAAGTCTTAGTCATAGATGTGTTCAAATGGGCCCTCAAGCCTAGCACTAAAGAGGAACCATTAGCCTTGGCATGGAGCACACACAAATTTTTAAACTTTTTCTCTGGCTCTACTTGTTATTGCTTTGCCTCAAAAACTGATTGGGGAAAGGCAAGGCTGGGGCAGTGGAGGGAATAATTTAAGATTTGTTTTTATGAATATTGCAAAATAGAATGAGCATCTGAAAGTCCCCAGGCTCTCTAAATTTTATTGATGTTGAGAAAAACTGATCCCAGTCCTAGTTTGATGCATTCCACAAAACCAGGGCTACCCAAGTAAGCATATTCTGCCAAACAGCTATTTCCAATACCAAATGCAAAGATGATCTAATAAGCTGGCTCTGGTTGTTTGTGAATAAGGAACTTGAGTGTTATTTGTTAAAGATTTTGTATAAGTTGAGGAAAAAATTAAACCAATGAAATGTATTATATGTATGTTGAACATTTTATAGAATAGGAGAGAGTTCTGAGTCTCTTATGTCTCATCCCATGCTTAGGGTATTCTCATATTCACTATATAATAATTTTTAAATGAACACACTAAATTTCATATTTCAGATTCACAATTATCAAATGGCATTTACTATGTATTTTTAACTTTTTTTTCATTTAATTATCACAAATACCCTGCTGTGGAAATATTGTACTCCCCATTTTCCAGATAAGGAAATGGAGGCTCTGAGAGATTAAATACCTAGCGGAGGTCACACACTCAAGCGAGGGCAACAGTATTCAAGTAGAATTCTTTCTAATGCCAAGTCTCAAGCTTTTGTGAAAATCTTACCTTGCATTTCTAAAAAAGTAGGTAAACCAGTTTTAAAAGTCCTCAGAATTATAGTCTCATCTTGCCCCCCAATTATATCAGAATTAGGTTATTTAGAATGTGTTTGTTAGCGAATGGACTGTTAGAAGTTACTTTTATATTTCCCAGCAAATAATTGGTCATCACTCTAACGGAGATACTTGATCCTTTCTCAAAGAAGAAATGCATCCTTGTAATCTCACATTTCCTGATAGGGAAAGGACCAGAGTAAGGAAAATATATGACTGCCAGGATAAGCTGTCAGCAAACCATACACCCTTGCCAAAAAAAACCAAAAACTATTTTGTTTGACATATGTGTTTATAATTGCCAAGTAAGTAGGAGCAGCAAGATTAGTGGGTTTCACCAGTTTGAAAAAAAACATCATAGCCACTATCACTTATATGATCAAGCTTTTAATGTATATATATAAACACATATCAACTTTATCATAAATAAGGGGAAATATAACAAATATCTTTGCAAATTTTAGGCTCAATGCTTGATATTCTTGAACACATTATGGTTTGCATAGAATCATAGACTAATGGCAATGCTAGGAACCTAAGGAATTATAATATTGAACCCTATCATTTTACAGAAGGAAAAATCCACAGCCTTGACAAGTAAAATGGCCAAAGATCACACCAGCCTCAGAGCCATATTTTGAGTCCAAATATTCTCTTTTGCCCAAAGTTACACAACTAGCTATTGACAGAACTGCAAATAGGTCTTAAATTATCTTTTTTTTTTCTTCTTCTTCACATAGCTTAGTATTTTGCTATCTCAAAGAAGCATAAGGAGATAAAATTCTCAAACAGAATAAGCAAGCTGATACACATAGACACTATAATAAAATAGATATCAAAGGCCAAAAAAATCATCAAATATAAAAAGTCTTCTGTATCTCAAAGAAAAAATCCATCTTATTTTCTGATTTCTCTTTTGTTTTCTTTTCCAGAAACTCTTAAAACCGATTGGGGTAAATATCCATAACTCCATTTTGTCAAAGGCAGGTAGTTATGCTTATAATAATGGATTTAAAATTGAAAACTGTAACAGCATTTTCCCCAAGAGACCTATTTGAAGCAGAGCCAACTAACTTTTTAAAGAGATACATCTTTTAATTCTTAATAAGCATTAGACAATTTATAAAAATAAAAATTCTGATATATGGCCCAAAGAAAATTTTAACATTAACCTCACTGAGTTACAGAAGTTTTATTCCAAATTCTATACCAGTTTCTAGTCAAGGGTAAAAAATCGTGTGGGAATCAGGAAAAGGGTGGGGGGGAATCATGAAAAAGAAAATATGAAAGGGAGAAGAGACATATAAGATAGAAATTCCAGAAATGAATTAACCAATAACAAATCTATAATTGTTTTGTCTCAGACATTCTGTAAAATCCCAGCGGTCAAGACAAATTTTGAAGTATTTGTTTTTGCCTCAATGGCTTCACATCCTTTAAGTGTTAAGTCCTGCAAGAAAATTAGAGTACATGAATTTTTAAAAAATTTTCTTGGTCAGAAAATTCATTCATACATTAAGTTATATGTCAGTATCTGAAAGTAAAAAACAGCTCTTCCTCCTTTAACTTTTGTTTTCACCCATTTCTGCCACAAAATTTAAGAAAATAAGTGCCATTTTCTCACTTAAACCTCACAACAATCTAATGGGTAAATGGACACAAATAATTTTCCAAAGGGTACACAGCCAGTAAATGATAGACCCAGAATTGCCAACGGGTCAGGCTAACTCCAAAAACAAAGCTTGTAATCAATACCTGAGATCAGAAAGTGTTGATGTCTTCTTAAGCGACCCTCCTCCTTGGCCACAGTGATTGGTTGAGGGATGGGAACCTGTTCCAAGCTAGTTCAATCACACAAATGCACTAATTCAGCCACAGTATTGGTCTGAAAGTACGTATATGACTCAGACTTTGCAAATAAGAATCTTTCCTTGAGAGTTTTCTCACTGGAATTGGAGTAAAAACAATATCATCTCTTTGATCTTGAGAATGTATGATTGTGAACTTGACTCTCTTGTCTACCTTGAGAAGTCAGTCTGAGAATGTGAGGCAATCTGCAAAGGAAGAAGACATGAAAGTCAGAAATGTGGCACACACAGGTATTCAGTTAACTAGCTCTAGTTGTCCCAAAGCAGTGTAAAATCAGCTTTTTCTTCAGTTGAGCTCCAGTTACTTAAAACCAAAGATCCCAGACTACCATGTCACAGAGGAGATCAACTTGAGCTATACTACTACAGAAAAGTCCAATATGCCCCATGTTGATAGGTGAAAGGACATTTCAGGAATGTTTGTGATCTAAAAGGACACAATGTGTGACTAGGGAACAGTAAGTAGACATACAGGTCTCAAATGTAAGTTGTCTGCAGGGGACACCTGCTTTATCTATTGTTTTGCTTGGTTTTTATCCAACTACTTTTCAAAAAATACAGTGTAGGACTGTATAAAGAGATGAACAACATCAAATGTAATATGAATCACTATCATTTACAGAAGTTTTCTACCAGCTATGCACTTTTTGAAGTGCGCTACATAAAGCAGCTGTTTTCAAACTGTGATAAGCAGAGCCCTACACATTGTCTGGAGTGATGGGCTTGGGGGAGTACAGGTACAAGCATGAACATAAAGGAGGCAACAAATCTGTGGTCTCCTGCCCCAGGCCCATCTTTAAATAAAGTATCCCCTCTCCCTGCTTGTTCAGTAAATGGGCTTCCACATATGATTGTTTCTGAAGAAAGGTTATGCTGCTAAAATATATCTAAGAACCATTGATATACATCTTCTCCATACTCACAATAAAGCTATGAGATATATTACCCCTGTTTTATACTTGAAGGAACTAGGGCATAAAAATATTAAGGAACATGCTCAAGATGACCTAGCCAATAAAAGGCAGAGGCAGTATTTGGACTCTTGCTTTCTTTGCCTGGCTCTAGAGCCCCATTACACTATTCCCACTATCCCCTTACATCTCCTGCTAGGACAGTGACCTGCTTACAGACCCTCATATTTGCCTGTTTGTTCTCAAAATCTAAACAACCAAGGACCAGTTACAAAGCTGTAGTCTGATAGATAGTCGGACTCCCTGTAATTGACTGGATGTAACAAGGAAACGTACCCCAGAGCAGTCGTGGAACACCACTCAAGTGGGAAGGAGAAACATCTTATGTAAGGTTTGAGTTCTTACTGAAAAATCCAGAGGAAGGTCTAAGGGAAGAAGCAATCAGTTCTGGATCAGTTGCTGTTTCTAAGATGAGGGCAGGAGTATCAGGAATTAACTAGGGTTGGGAGCCGTCTCAAGGGGAGAGTAGTTTAGCAATTGCGTGTTCCTAGTAAAAGATGGGAAGTGTAAAGCAGGTATGGAATAGCACTGGTAACACAGCACTAGCCACTCAATGAAGGGGTCATTTGTGCATTTGCCAGCTGCTGCATGACCTTGGCAGTGTCTCCATTTAAGTTCAAGTTCAAGGCACTATCTGTGTCTGTCATACTACTAACCTGAATAAAGGCAGGTGACTTTGCTCTTTTTCCCTCTGAGCTGATTTTTTACTCTCAATCCCAAACAGACTTTTACTCTTATGTTTCTCTAAACTTGCTGCTATCCCAGCAGGAGTTTTATTGAATTCGACAAATTTCAACATCAAACACCCACTGATGTGTACCTAACACACCTAATATATATGAAACATACCCCTAGGCATGGGGATCAATCATCTCATCAAAACGCTTTCTTCCCTCAGCCCAGGGTTATAAGGCTTTGAAGGAATCCAGAGTAACATCCTATCAAGAAAAGTTAGAGAACCCCTCGGGCTGAGCAGTAAAATAAGGCCTTTCTGATACTGCAGATTTTTAATATCATCTCTCTGATAAGAGATGCATGTCACAGTGGTTGCCTTTGTCTTCTTTAAACCCCTGTGTCCTACCCCTTCACTTTCTCTCCCACCTTGTGTTCTGCAATCAGAAAAGGTTCAGGGCTTTTAACTGGAAGAATTATTCATATTATAACTTTATGGTTCAAGAACTCACTATATGCTGGGCTTGGTATTAGACAACACAGCTGAAAATATGATTTGGATATATTCCCTGTCCTGAAGTTGTTCAAAATCTAGAGATATTAACAGGTGTGATCATAAACATGACACCACAAGGAGAAAATTCCAAGTATTAATAGTAAACATTAACAATTTGGATTGGACCATGGTATCTAAACTTAAGCATCAGAAAAGGGATTTGGATTAAAAACTGACTAGAGTGGCTGTCTATTTAGTATAAACCTGGAGAGATTGTTAAGCACTGCTTAACTTTTAATTAAATTTCTCTTCTCAATATATAACTCCCTCTAGAGGAATCCTTCCTGAGGGAAAAATAAATCTGGGCAGTTTAGGTTAAAAAAAAGTCAAGAAATCCAATGGAAGAGACATAGTATTCTAAATTGGCCTTACATCTGTTCTTATAGGCAAAAGTAATTAACCAGACTGATGACTTTTTCATGTTTGATATTCAGTAGCTATGTGAAAAGAAAAATATACATTTACTACATACCATGTTAAGTACTGAAATTATGCTTGATATACATTTTGCTAGATGGAAAACCTATATATGTTTAAAACCCCTCAAGAATATAGGGATCCCACATTTAAAATGACTTTAAAATAGTAATTCAGTCAGGTCTCTAATTTGTGTTTGCAATGTGGAAGAGAATTGAAGATGAAGACCACAGTTACATAAGCTTGAGCCACTAGAGAAATTAAATATAACACACATAAACATGAAGAGTTTATTTTAAATAAATCAAATATCCTGATGTTGAAGCCACAAATTATGAAATTGTGTTTGGTTTTCATACTAACACCAAAACTTCAAAATGGCATCCACAATTGACTAACCTTCTTTCCTTGGCCACAGTTTGTACTTAGCCAACCCACATATTCAGGCAAATACATGAATGTGTACCCATCACTGATGTAATTCGTGGGCAAAGACAGAGCGTTGCAGAGACCTTGCAGTCATTCTCAGACAAAGGTCTTCAGGAAAAATCATTTAAATTAGGTCAAACATTGAAAGCTAATGTTTTTCTGTGTGATTAAGGTTTATTATTGGTCATCTTATTGAATAAAATAATATGTGGGCTGTGACATTGTTTTAAAATATCTGTGTAGAAAAATAGAAGGAAAAAATGCTGCAAGAATAAACACACTTTGAAACAGCTTAGGTGCTCTGCTTTCCCGTATGTCATTTGTTTTCCTCCTGTGCCCTTGCCTTGACACTTTAAGCGCAAGATGTAATGTCCTAATGCTTTTCTAGAACTGGTACCTTTCCAAAGTTATCTGTAGAAAGTGGCAGAGAGGTAGAAAGAGCATGGGCTTTGGAGCCAGGCCAATCTGAGATCTAATCCTGGCTCTGCCTTCTACTGGCCACTGGCTTTGAACAAGTCATTTTACCTGAATCTGAGTTACATAATCTATAAAGTCAGGAAAATAAGACCTGCCATCATAATCTATTGTATAAATGTCATAATACATATAAATGGCCAGTGTGGTGTCTGTCTTGTGGCTGTAGAACAGTGAACTGTAGCTGCTGTAGAACAGCAGCTATCATGGTCATTATTTGTGTCATCATTGCTACCGATAATGCCGTTATGCATTATCATAAAGAGGCTATAAGCAGCTACTCGAGGGCTGTTTATATAGTGCTTGCTGTTCTGCCCTCACTTTTACCTTCGCTGTCCTGCTCATTTCTAAGAACCCCTTTATCAGTGTCTGATAATGTTTTCTGTCTTATATTTTCCATGCAGCACTGAATGCTGCTAACAGGGCAATAGTGGAATGCAGGTAGACACAATCATCTTCCACCTTACAGGGAGTATGACTGTGCTTTCAATGACCAAATTCGAGAGAAATGGCCTTGAGTCTTCCTAAACTTAAGAGGAATATTCCAAAGAAAGGTCTATTTAGGCAACTGTTGATATAGTAGATAACAATGATTTAAAGTTTCAAATTTAGAGAATAAACTTCCCAAAATGGACACAAATCTATTATATTTACAAGCTGTTGACTGTATTTTTTGCTCATTGAAGAGAGCACCTAATAATTGTGGAGAGTTGAAAGGAAGAGTGTACCTTCTTGGTCCCACTTTTCAGCCCTTTCTCAAGAATTCCAGTGAAGCTGGACTTTGACCCATAAACTTACCTGACCACAGGAAGAGCCCTTCTAGGTGGCATTCAAGACGTAATTTAAGTCTGTAGAATATTACATCATTTTTATTCTTCATTTACATAACATCTCTCAGGGCAATTGTTCTTTAGATAAAAATTTGAATAGATTATTTATTATTATCAAAAGTACATTTCTAAAATCATTGCGTATAAGCCCCTAAATGTTTTAAAACCATTAGGATATGAAATCATTTAGGACCTTCCAGTATACCTATGATGTCATTGCCCCATGTAACATTATTAGCATTTTTGCTGCATCTCTTTATCTTATTTTTTCACAGCTTACTTACAATTTTTCACTTATTTATACATGTTTCCTGACCTAGTGCCTTATGGTAGGAGTTTGGGACTGCTGGATCACAGGAAAAACAGAAACATTTGTGATCTTATTATCTTAAATGATTTATATGAACTTTTGGTATAAACAGTCCACACAGTCTCACACACAAAATCCTTGATCAAACATTTTTGTTTTTCTTAAGTCACTTAAGACTAAGTGAAGCTAGTATTTTTTTAAAGGAACCACTTGAGTTTCATGGTTACATAATACCCATAGCAGGGTAAATGAGCAACAGTGACTGTTATCAATGAAATAATATGCACTTTTTTGGTTTACATTATAGGTGCATCCATCCTATCACCATGTCTTCTTGGCTTCCTGCTGCCTGTCCTTGGCATCCTTGTGTACTTGGAATTCTGAATGTGGCATGACAACTGCTGCTCCCAGCCCAGCTCAGAGGACACCCTCCATCTCTGTGATGACTACAATTCCTTCCAAGTCCTGCAACTCCATCCTAAGCCAAATAAATTATACTTTAACAAACTATCCAACTGATTTACAGCATATGTTATGACTGAGGCATTCAGGAACCCCTTCATCCAAAAGAATAAACTTTTAAATGGATATAAAATGATTTTTAACTCGTTCCAATATGCCTTATAAACCACTTAACCTAATTCTGTGACAGTTGCATGATTTAATCCAATGGGACAATTTACAGTGTTCAATTCAACACCATAGGCTGTAGAGTGAAAGTAAAATCACCATACACAGGTGCTTTAAATTTAATAACAAGTTGTGAAATATAATAGAGGTTGAAACGTTGATCGTATGTGGTAAATGTAAGAGTAATACAGTCTCTTGTACTATCCTCTCTGTTTTGGGTCCTGCATATTTTTGAATGGCCCCTATCATTCATGGCATTTTGAGTTTTCTTTAAGAAAAAAGTACAACTAAAGCATTTAACATAATTTCCAATACCAAAACATTCTACTGAATGAGTTGGATGATTTTGAATATTGAAAACCAAATTCTAGAGCTTACTTTCAGTATTCTTGTTTTGGAAGTAAGTAATTTTCTAAATATTTGGTCTTCAGAATCAGTAATACTTTTAAGTTAGTTTTTTAATAATAAAATTAATATACTACATGAAGTTTTTTTTTTTTACTTTTGTATTCTACTCTGACATTATTTTATGTTTTTCGTATCATCAATTTCAAACCTCAAAAATATCACAGCTCTTGTGTTAGAGTATATCATGTTGCTGTATTTATTCATACGTGAACTGATGAATTTTGAGAAGTAGAGTGCTTCCATTTTTTAATTGAGATGTGACAGTCTTTACACAGCTAGGAATAAATGACAGTTAAGTGAATATCAGAATTATCTAATATTCTAGTGACTTTGTTTTTGTGCTTCATTTTAAGTAAAACCTCTCTTTATTAAAGGTATGGAATCAAGAAATCACCTGTAGCTCGGAAAAACTACAGTATTCCCTATTTTTTTTTAATTTAGTTTTAAACTCATTTCCTGCTTCAATGCAATACCGAAAACTGGCTATGAATACCAAATCAAGATGTTGCTAATGGTACTTTGAAGAGTATGCAAAACTGGAAGGCCGGGAGGAGACAAATAACGTGTCTGTCCAGTGGTCTCCCAAGTGTTGGTGCTTTAGGTTTTTATAAGTTGTGAAAAGGAAGATGCACATTTCTTCATTCTCCATGGTGTGCACGGAAATGTGTTTGAGTGTGGATGTGAAAGAAATCAAGTAATAAAGGATTAGCTGGCTTATGAAATAGTGCAATGTCTGATGCTTCAAGAGGCATAATCCTATTTTATTAGCACAACCTTGCTAGCTAATTAGAGATAGAATTTATCTTTTTAGAAAGGATACCTTATAGGTTCATAAAAAAAATATTTACAGGAAGCAAAATAGATCTATTACTATTTTACCCCCCTTTCTTTAATTTGTATAATTTTTGTACTATATATCTATGTATAAATGTTTAGAGTTTTCATTATGAAAATACCAATAAATATTTCATTAGTTTACATTTAACTCTTTGTTATAAAATGAAACTTTTTAAAAATAAGTGAAAGGGATGATTCTCCAGTGGAAGTATGTCAACAGTCTTGAGATCGTTACCAGATTTCATAAAATATTTAATTATTTGAAAAAAAAAATCTCTTCATACTTTAGGGAAACGAATACTCTGTGAGCCTTCTGTACACGTTTGTGTTTTCATTGTTACACTTTGAGGTTTTCCTTTTGCAATGTGACCCATGTTGGGCATTTTTATATAGTCAACAACTAAATCTTTTGCCAAATGCATGCTTGCCTTTTATTTTCTAATGTATGATAATAAAGAGCAAAACTGGTTTTGCATGAAATGGTTCTGAACGGTAAGAAGAAAACAGACTTTGGAGGTTGTTTGTTTAATTTTAACTTTGTGGCAGAGATAAGGTAGATTAAAATCTCTCATACACTGATAACTCAAGCCTTTCATTTCCTCATACAAGTGTACAAATTTGACTGGGACCATCAGTTTTAAACTGTTGTCAAACTAACTAATGTATCATCTGCTTTAAGACGCAAGATTCTTAATTAAACTTTATATAGATATAGATACATATGTTGTTTCTTTGTATTTCAAGGAAAGGTGATAGTAGTTTTATTTGATACTGATAAATATTGAATTGATTTTTTTAGTTATTTTTTATCATTTTTTCAATGGAGTAGTATAGGACTGTGCTTTGTCCTTTTTATGAATGAAAACAAATTATAAAGAAATAAATGTCTTACTGTTACCCAAGAAATAACAATTGTCCTTTCAATTTACCTGAAGTTGAAAATTCGTTTTTAAAGGGTTTTCATTAAAAGTTTAATAGCATGGGAAAAAAATGTTACATGTTAAACAACGGTTCAATGTTTGAAGCATTCTACAAAAAATATACAAACAAACATAGAGCTACACACATACACACACACAGGCATTATTACAGTGAAATACTCTCGCCTGAGAGATAACTTCAGTTTATGGAGACGTCAGTGCATATTACTCAGTCTAATGCCGGACACTAAAGCAAGCTGCTAGATGCTGAAAAAATAAGAGACTAGATAAACCCTGAATGAACTGATACTCTTAATAGAGGAATTTACATAAAAGCATAACTCTACAGACAGGAATCTGGTTCAGGTAAAGCTTTCTCTGAGTCCTGAGCCAGACTGAGCCCCAAATTCTAAATGCCAGAGCTTCCTGTGTTTCTGGCTTACAATCCTCCCCTGTGTTCTGATTGTGATTTCTCATTGGCATTCTGACCTCCTTTCCTGTTTCATGAAGCTTGCTTCCACCCTGCATCCTGGTTTCCCTTTTAGACCCTGCCTCTGTTTCTTGACCTTAAGGATTATATTACTTCCATTCTAATATTTTGCTTTTGGTATTTGACCTTGGATTGACCCCATCTCTTATTCCCCAGGCTTTGGGAGATCAAAGCTTCTTTCTGTGAGAGCATTTTCTATGTTAGTTCTCAAACCTGATCGTCCATCAGGATGACCTGGAGAATTTGAAAAAATAAATAGATTCCTTAGGTGTTAGTTCAGACTTACCAAATCAGAATCTGGGCAGTGAGGCCTAGGGATCTTTCTAGGTTGTTCAGGAGTGTCTGAAAAGGAGCCAGGTTTGAGAATCACAGATTTTCATCATTATTACAAGGTAGATTAGCTGATGTTTTAAACTTAATCAACAATATGAACATCATGGATACGTAATTTAAATATCTCTTAGAAAAAAATCCATTCTCTTGATTTGTCTAAAATGCTAATTTGTTCATTTGCTCTCTTTTGCTTCTAAGTCTTAAGTATCAAAAGGCTATATACTTTCTGTCTATTAAAAATATCCCCTAATTTGTTTGTGTCTTAAATCCAAGCAGCACTTCAGACTGAAATGCACTTCAGAAGACTTTTTTCTCCAGAGGAATGTGGATTTTACTTTTTTCTTTCTTTTTTCTTCAAGTAACTTGGAAAGTTAATTAAATTTTAATACCTAATTTCCTGAGTCTATAATCTTCTGGAGATGCTTAATAAAAAGATTGATGAAAGGTGCCCCCTCCCCAACTTGAATATTTTTCTTCCTTCACAATGGAAACATGGCAGTTTTGAATGAGTTGACTTCAAAATTAGTTGATGGGGAGGCCAAAATTAGGTTTGTACATTGTTTATCATATTTTAAAAACAGGTTTCACTTTCAGTTACTAGTAATAGATTTGATGCTTGGGGAAATATACCAGTACCCATGATGCTATTACAGTTTGGCTCTAGAATTCAGTCAGGCTCATCCTAAGGCAAAACTGTAAAGTGAAAGAACTTGCTCTTCATCTTTCCTACCTCCTCAGTCGGGCTCTTTTGCTTGATGGAAGTTGCCCTAAAAGCAATCCCCTATACCTTCATACCTTCTTGTATTAGTTTCGTAGGGCTGCCACAACAAATAACCACAAACTGAGTGCTTCCAATAACAGAAATCTATCTCTTACAGTTCTGGAAGCTGGAAGTCAGAAATCAAGGTGTCAGCAAGGTTGGTTCTCTGAGGGACAGTCTGTCTGTTCCATGCCTCTCTTGTAGCTTCTTGTGGTTGCAGGCAATTCTTGGTGTTTCTTGGTTTGCAGCTGCATGTCTCCAATCTCTGCTTCTATTTTCATGTGACATTCTCCCTTTGTATCTTTGTGTCTAAATTTTTCTCTTCTCATAAGAGCACCAGTCATTGGATTAGGGCCCACCCTAATCCAGTCTGACATCATCTTAACTTGATTACATCTGCAAAGACCTTATTTCCAAATAGATTCCAGCTGGATATAAATCTTGATTCATATCATAGATTCCAGCTGGATATAAATCTTGGTAGAATATTATTCAACCCAGTATACATTCTTTTCATCTTTTTAAAACCTGTATATGCCCCACTCACACTAATGAGTATATGATTGAAAAGCTGCTCTAAGCATGCTTTCATAAAACATTTATGTTGATAACATACAACAGTATGGATGGATTTCAGATGCATTAGGCTAAATGAATAGAAGCCAGATTCGAAAGGCTGTGTGATTCCATTTATATGACATTCTGTAAAAGACAAAACTCTAGGGACAGAGAACAAGTCAGTGGTTATGAAGCATTAAGAGTAGGAGGAGGGGGCTTCCCTGGTGGCGCAGTGGTTGAGAGTCCGCCTGCTGATGCAGGGGACGCGGGTTCGTGCCCCGATCCGGGAAGATCCCACATGCCACAGAGCGGCTGGGCCCGTGATCCATGGCTGCTGAGCCTGCGCATCCAGAGCCTGTGCTCCGCAACGGGAGAGGCCACAACAGTGAGAGGCCCGCGTACCGCAAAAAAAAAAAAAAAAAAAGGAGGGTTTGACTACAAAGGGACAGCATGAGGAAGTCTTGGGGGTGCAAAACTGGTGGCAGTGATGCAAATCTATTGGTCAAAACTCATACAACTGTACAACAAAAGGGTGAGTTTTACTGCATATACATTTTAAAAACTTTTAAAATGCAGTTATGCAAAGATCATGGGCATTGGACAAACCTGTGATCATGTTCTAACTCTGTTATTACCTTGTGAGATACCTTGTGAGAACTTGGGCAAGTAATGTGACATTTGGAAGATAATTTCCTTTCCCATAAAGTGAGGATAACACTTTTCAATCATTCAGAATTCTTTCAGTTGCAAAGGACAGATACCCAACTCAAATAAGCTTAAGAAAAACAAGGAATTTATTGGCTCAAATAATGCCATCTGCGAGATATAAGGGCAGGATTTAAAGGCTTAAGTAATGTTCTCAGCAGACTGTCTCTCCATCCACTGATTCTAGTTCTCTCTGTGCACACGTTTCATTTTTAGGCAGGCTATCTCCTTGTGACAGGAATCACGGGTGCTGACCGTTCCAAGCCTACATTCTGCTGGCTGGTGGTCCCAAAGAAATAGGGACTCTTTTTCTGACCTAATACAGATACCAAATCTCATTAAAGACTCATATTATGCCCAGGAGGTTGGCCATCAGGGGCCATCATTGGCCTCCTGCCTGTCCTTCTGAATAATTGGAAGGTGGCAAGAGCGCTGTAATAGAAATTCCACCAGGGCCACATGGAGTAAAAAGGGATGATTCCCCTAAAAGAAATATCAGGTGCTATTAACAGAAGGAGGGTATTGGACAGACAAAAACATTCTCTACTCCATTTATTCTTCCTAAAATTCTATGAGTTAAAAAGATGATAGAGTTAAAATGCCTGGCATATAGTATTAATATATTTCCCCAAAATCTTAAATTTCCTCTCCCACCATGACTTTTCACCAGATATATGCAAATTAGCATTTAGGGCTTCTAAAAATCTTAATTCAGGTGATTGCATAGCTGTCTGTTTATATCTAGAACAGAGCTTAGCATTCACAGTCAACTCAAAGTCACCTATCCTTGGTCAGGTAGAGCTGATTTAGTTGAACTGAATGCAATAGCAGAAAGTAAAAGAATAAGGAAAAGGGTCTGTTGGCTCTGAAATCTTCCTTTTACTACATTTAAATGTATAACATTTTCAATGATGAGGGGTGAGGGGAAACCACTGTCAAACAGTTCTGTCTACACTTTTTTCATTATTTCTAAGAAAGAATGATGTGTATATCCAGACATAGTACAAGTTTTCAAGGGACTTCAGAACTTCAGTGGAAAATCTTATCCACATAGATTATCATGCCAATTAATCAATGGGAAGGGGCATACCATATTAAAGTGGTGAAAACACATACACCATTTTAAGTGAACTATATTAGTTATTTATCACCACAATAATGCTGCAGAAACACAACCACAAAACCTCAGTGACATGTAACAATAAACATTAATTGCTCACACATCAGGGTCAGCAGTAGATCAGAAATGTGGCCTTGCTAATGTGAACTGGGCTTTCTCACTCGCTTGAGAGCAGTCTGACTGTCAAATGTTAGAGGCTGCCTTTAGTTGGGGCCTTTAGGGCAACTTGGATCTGCTCCACTTTTCTCTCATCTTCCAACAGGCTAATTCTGGCATGTTGTCATGACAGCTGCAGAGGTGCAAGGAAGCAAATGAAAACGTGCAGGTACACTTTCAAGCCTTCGCTTGCCTCATGACTGCTAATATCCTATTAACCAAATCAAGTCACATTATAAAACCCAGAGCCAAGAAGAAGGGCAGGTCATTCACGTATATGGGTGGGCACCTTATAGTTACCAGCAAAGGGTGTGGATATAGGGAATACTGATGAATTGGAGCCAAACGATGCAGTCTACCACATTTACCAAATCCCATTGGATCTAAAAGGCCATTAATTCTACCATTAAGAAAGAAAAAATACTCCAAATTATAACACGTTTGTTTATCATGTAGAATTTTATTTTATATTTATGGAAATAGTTATTTACACAAAAATTTTATGACTTTTGATTCTTATGCATAGACAAGAAGGAAATAAATTGTGTAATATAGTCCTAAATATTTCCACATTCAGAATATGACTCTTCTAAATCAATCTTAAACTCAGTAAATGATATTTGTGTTTTGCCACAAAATACTATTCTTTGGTGGTATTGGTATATGCATCATTTCTTAAAAGAATGCTTCAGTATTTATTTCAAGCTTCTGATGCTCATTCTGCCAGTACTTTCTCAATCTTATCAGGCATTAATGGACAGTTATTAGGGACATTTAAAAAAATATGTCCATAAATTCTTTGATAGTACTCCCTTCAGGAGGTAGAAACTAATTCTCCTCTTGAGGTTGTGCTGGACTTAATGACTCATTTCTAGCGAATAGAATAAAGCAGAAGTGACAGTGCAGGACTTTGGAAACTAGGTCATAAAAAGCCAATGTGGTTTCCATGGTTTCCATTTTGGTCTGTCTGTCTGTCTGTCTCTCTCTCTCTCCTTCTCAGATCAGTTGTTCTGGGAAATGCTAACTGCCATGTTGTGGAAGCATTCAGGCAGCCCTATGAAGATGCCCACATAGTGAGAAACTGAGGCCCCTACCAACAACCATGTGAGTGAGCCATCTTGCAAGCACATTCCAGTCCCAGTCAAGCTTTCACATGACTACAGCCTTGGCTAAAAGCGTAATTGCAGTCTTTGAAAGACACTGAGCAAGAGCTACCCAACAGAAATGCTCCCAGGTTCATTACCCTCAGAAACTGCATGAGATAACAAATATTTGATGTTTCAGGCCACTAAGTTTTGGGGGTAGTATGTTATACATAGAATAAAATAAAGACTCTTGCTGACAAGAATTTTAAGCAAATGAAATTGTCTGATCTGGCCAACAGGAATAAAAAATGTTAGCCCTATATGTCCAGATGCTCTATTTCCATAAATTTCTATACATAAAAAAATTTTGGTTTTAATGATGAATCATAAGACATTTAAAAAGCAATTAAACTCAACATGTGTTATCCCCAAAATACTCCTAACTCAACTGAAGTAATGCCAATATAAACAGCTATGACCAAAGTCACATATGCGCAGGCAGTGACAACTAAGTCATTATTGTCTTCTGACTGACAGCCATTAAGAGGTGCCATAAATTGCAAGATACATTCCATTTTCAGAGATATTAACATGGAAAAATCACTGGGTGTACTAGAAATGATAAAATATGGTATTTAACAACCCTTATGAATACTTACAGCTTCTGGACCAAATTTGAGTTAAAGATGAGAGTTATGTTTAGGTTAGGTTGCTGAATTTGTTTTGTTTAGTTCACTGAAGAAGAAAGACACCAGCTTAGTGGCTGGAATCGCAGTGGTGAGCTGAGATGAGCATGGCAGCCAAGGGAAATAGCCTCTCTACATTTACATCTACCATAAAGATTACAGCTCAAAGCGTTCTACCAGGCTGAAGTGTGTTTCTTTTCATCCTCATAGAGTAGCATAAGACCTTGTATGTAATAAGAACTCAGTACATATATATATATATTGAATGGATTATTGAATGAAAAACAAATTTTTAAGTTTTCAGTGTTTTAGTGCATTTCTATAAATAATTTTCATATTACTTGATTGATATAATAATAATGATAATTACATATATTCTAATATTATAAGAGAACAATATTCTAATATTGCAATATTTGAATATTTTAATATTACAAGAGAATAATAAGCTTTTGACAATGTTGTGTTTACAAGTGTGAGTTTGTGAAAACATCTGGGTGGGGAACAGGCCATCACCAAAGAGGAAGAGATTCATCTACACTTGTACTTTCAGAGAATAGCCAGTACCTCCTTCTCTGAGTATTATTTCTGTAACACTTTATTTCTAAATGTTCACGCCTCAGGAGCACAGGATCAGGTTGATATGATCAATAATATTCTGCAATTTGTGGCACACACTAAGTACTGTCTGAGCACAATGTCTCTCATACTTATCATTTATTTATTTATGTATTTATTTATATATTGTATTATGTTTTTTCCATTTAACTCCAATTCCGTATCCTGCCATGCATTCACTGTCACTTCAGTTCATCTTCTTTGTTTTATTTACACATGTTGTTGTATGAACAATAAATAGTATTGTTATATTTGGTTTTATTTACATAAATTATACTTCACTGCATATTTTATTCTGTTTCTCAGTTCTTTCAATTAATATTATTTGTTCTAATCTGTCCATGTTGTTCTATGTAAGTTTAGTTTATTCCTCTAGCTGCCTTTATTACATTTCATTGCCATTCTCTCTTAAAATCTCCTCACTAAAAACAATTTGAAAACAAACATCTTTTTACATGCCTTTTTATGCACCTCTGGGAGAACTTTCCTGGGGTATATATTCAGTGTGGAAGTTTATTAAGTTATAGTATATAACTTATATTGTCTTATACCTGTGGTTGAAGGTATAGCAATAAACAAAAGAAAGTGACACCAGTTTAAAATGGTGGCTCCAATTTTTCTTCTTCCAGCGCCTGATGGCTTCCATTTTCCCATCTGAACTTAAAGTTATATAGATACAAAGTTTAGCCTGTCTAACCAGGTGTGAAGAGCTTTAATTTTTATTTCTCTGACTACTAAATATCCTGAGTATCTCTTTGCATGATTACGATACGTATATTCTTCTCCTATGAACTGCCTATAAAAAAATCTTAACAGTCTATAGAAACCTTGAAGATGAAGATTTGCATATCCTGTGAATAAGCAATTTCACTCATGGGTATGTGTGATAGAAAAATGTGTGCATAGGTGTACCAAGTTAGCAAGTACCAATGTTAGCATTGTTCATATAACTCAAACTTGGAATCAACCCAAATGCCCATCAATAGTGGCTTAGATAAATTCACTATGGTATTTTTAATATAATAGAATATCATACAGTAAATAATATGAATATTCTACTGCTACACACAATAAGAGTGAATTTTACATGCACATGTTTTTCAAGCTAGACACAAAAGAGTGCATGCTGTACTGTTTTAAAAGTTCAAGGTTAAGGGCTTCCCTGGTGGCGCAGTGATTGAGAATCTGCCTGCCAATGCAGGGGACACGGGTTCGAACCCTGGTCTGGGAAGATCCCACATGCTGCGGAGCAACTAGGACCGTGAGCCACAACTACTGAGCCTGCGCGTCTGGAGCCTGTACTCTGCAACAAGAGAGGCCGCGATAGTGAGAGGCCCGCGCACTGCGATGAAGAGTGGCCCCCGCTTGCCACAACTGGAGAAAGCCCTCACACAGAAACAAAGACCCAATACAGCCATAAATAAATAAATAAATAAAAATTAAAAAAAAAAAAAGTTCAAGGTTAAAGTGTTCAAAACTGATCTGTTTCATTAGAAGTCAGGATATTTGCTTACCTTTGAGAAGATGGGTAAAGGTAGTGACTGGCAGGGAATATGAAGAGACTTCTGGGGTGATGGCTTTTCCTGATTTGGTGGTAATTGCACTGTGTGAAAATTCATTAATCTCTACACTTAGAACTCATGCATTTTTCAATATGCATAGTATGTTTCAAAAAATAGATTTGGTTAAAAATTCAATAAACCTAATTGTGCATAAGTCTACATTTCTAATTATGTCTTAAATTAACATTGTTATGAGATGTGACTTCACATATATCTCCCACAAAGGAGTTATAAAACATTATTCTCAATCAACAAGAAAGATGACTGAAGAAGAAATTATAACCAAGTACGATAAGTCCTATGATAGGGAGAATTCAAGAAGCTATCAGAGTAGAGTGGGCTTGGCAATGCAGTCCAGGAATCAAGAAAAACTTCTCAGAGAGGATAATGTTTAAGGTACTACCTGATGTGTGGGGGGTGGCGGCGTGGGGAGGCTGGGAGAGAGTGTTAACGCTGAGATGAGAAGAATGTGCCTGGCAAGGGAAAGTCACTGTGAAGGGACCAAGCTGAGAGTGACTAGGTGAGATTTAGAAGTTGAAAGGACTGTATGGCTGGAGTATGAGCATCAAGGCTGGAGTGATATCTTAGCGGATCATGAGGGCCCTGTGAGTCCTGGTAATGAAACTGGGCTTTAATTTACCACATTGGAGGGTGAAATAATAAGGTTTGCCTTTTAAGCCTAGTTCAGACTACAGTGTAGACAGTGGCTTGGAAATGAGCAGTACTGGAGTGAGGGAAACCAGTTAGAGGCCAGTAGTAGCAATAATCCAGGTAGAAAGGATGGTGGCCTGAAATCCTTTTGTTGTGGAGGAAAATAAAGAAAGTAGACAGGCGTTAGAGATGTCTAATAAGCCAAATTAAGAGAACTCATCATTTGATTGGATATGGTACATAGAAGAAATGAAAAATGTTGAGAATTATTTATTTGTTTCAGGTTTAGCTATTTTTCCTAAAAAATAACCAATGCTTTCAAATGACTTCAGATATGATTTTGAGTACTTTTAAATATTTGCACTGAATCTTTATAATTATAGCGTTTATATTATGCTCATACTGTTCATGGCCATGACTAGAAAAAAATAATACAATATCTGGAGGAGGACAGCTTAATGCATGATAACCTGATGAAGTAAAGTAAAAGTCTGAAATATCTTCATGAGACTGAAAAGACTTGCTTACGTGAGCAGAGATAAATCAGATTGTTCCAAAGTTTCTCTAATTTTTTTGTGGTTTATCAATTAGGAGCTTTCAGATCTCTCTTGAGAACATGGTCATACAGATACTTTAAAAGAGAGTAAGTTAACATTCCCTTTCTCATTTAATCTGCTGTCCTTAGAAACATTCATCGACTGCTTACATGTTGGCCATTTCCAAAGCCAAATATTGGAAGGCAGCTTCTGGTACTGTATGATTTGAGAATTGCCAGAAGGACACCTGTCTAATGAATTTTAGACTTCTGTATTATTTATTCTTTTGGCTTTGTGGCCCTTAAACTTGAGAAAAGCACAGCTAAAATCAAACAACCACAGCTATCCATGTTAACTAAAATTATGATTATTAAAATGTTACCTAAATATATACAGCATAAAATTAGTTATAAATTTATTGTACTCATAACTCACACCAAAGTACATTTAAAAATTATACAATGGACTGCCCTGGTAGCACAGTGGTTAAGAATCTGCCTGCCAATGCAGGGAACACGGGTTCGATCCCTTGTCTGGGAAGATCCCACATGCCGTGAAGCAACTAAGCCTGTGCGCCATAACTACTGAGCCTGTGCTCTAGAGCCCGCGAGCCACAGCTACTGAGCCTGCATGCTACAACTACTGAAGCCTGTGCACCTAGAGTCGGTGCTCTGCAACAAGAGAAGCCACTGCAGTGAGAAGTCCACGCACCGCAAAGAAGAGTAGCCCCAGCTCTCCGCAACTAGAGAAAGCCTGCACGCAGCAACGGAGACCCAACACAGCCATAAATAAATAAATAAATAAATATACAAAGATACAAGGCAAGCAATATTGAAATTAATAATTGATTTAATATGGTTATTGATGTTGTTTTGCCATAGTTAATTTGCTGCTTGCAGCCCTGTACCAGATGACTGACTTCTTCGGCCATTTCTCAATGCTAATTACAATAAAGATTTCTGGCAAGCAGTGCTGACATTTGGGCATCACTTAGTGCAAGCTCATCATTTACCATTAAGTGCATATCTCTTTATTTCTTATTATCCAGAGACAATAAAATAGTACCACTTGGCACCAATGGACTTATAAATACAAATTCCACGGCTAAAATTATAGGCAATATTAAGCTATCCAGCAGTCATTCAGAGGATCCAGAACATGCTTACATTATTTTTAAAGCTATCATCCAAAGATGATCAAAACTTTTACATTCTCCTTGAGAACTCTCAGAATTTGTGGAAAGCAATTTCTCTGACTAGGCCCAGCTTGAGGAACACTGGATTAAGCCTTGATAGGCAAGAGCTAAAATGCAAATATTATTCAATATTTGTAAAGAATAGCACACCAGATCTTTTCACACTCTAACTTAAACAAAGTAGAGAAGGAAAAGACCGTCAAGAAAAAGAAGAACAATCGTCTTTGGCTGGAGTTAAGGGGTTAGGAAATAAAGCATTTGTAAGTAAAGAATTTATAATGATGATATGAAACTTTTGGAAGATACTAGAAGGCACTAGGTAACAGGGACCAAAGTGACCATAATACAGGAGAGAGAAGAAGATGATTAAAAAGGATCTGAGGAAGAATGTAAAGCATAATATAGATACTTAAAAAAATTTGTGACATTAGTAAATATTATAGATGCAGTATATTATTCTATTCAATTCAGCCATGCTGATATAGAATTAAAGTACTCAAAAAAGCAAAGAGGTAGACTTCTAAAATAAACAGTTTCAATCCTCAGAGAGAATTTTTTATGTTGCTAACTGAAGCAAACAAGCTTTCAGAAAAGATTGAATGATCGGCATTTTTGGCATATGAAACGCCATTGATCCTGCATGTTCATGATTTTCTTTGATTTGAACAGAAATGTTTATTTTTTAAATAATTCTATTAAGAACTGACAGATTATATACTTTAGAAATTGTTAATTTGGTATGAAATACAATATTCCAAGCAGTCCAGTTTGGGAAGGATTTTACCATTTGAAAAATCTTAGGAAATACAACAGTTCTTTGACACAAATAATTTACCGGAGTCTTAAACCACAAATCTGAGTCCCAGATCTAGTGATATTGAGATAGCTTCACGATTCCTATGGGTTTAAGTTTTGTTCCCTATAGCAGGAGGAAGTTGGCAAAAATAATCACAGGCTCAACTCCTCTGTATCATTAAACCTACAGCTAAAGAAATTTCCTTTAATCTGAATAGTAAACCTCTCCAAAATTAATATTAAACAAAAAGAGAAATAAATTATTTCTCCCTATAATTATTCCATTGGATCTCACACGTATCATATAAAGAGTATTAACATCACACCCTAAAATTGTGCTTGCTCCTAAGAGCCTGTGTGCTAAATCTTAACTACTGACAAACAAGCTACTTCTGTGCTTCAACTACAGAAATACACTATATTTTTATGCTGTTTTTATTGTCTCAATCTTTGAAAAAAAATCATTTTGGTCTTTTTTATTGCCACCCCCAGGAAAAGAACCTATCCCCAGGACTCTACAATGAATTTATTTTCCTGTTTATTTAGCATAATCATTTCTCTTTCACCAGAGGAATGGTGCCTCAAGGCCACTACAGAACTATACAAAATCTTTGTTCATTAATGATCAAATAAAGAATGTGACCTTTCCAACTTCCTAAAATATTTCTTTGCCAAGAATCTGTTTTGGCTTTTTAGTTTGATTTTTTTTCTTTCTTTTCTCCCCCCAAACTCCTTTTTTTAAAACTTCTCATTAATGTAACAATGTTTTACCTATTGAAGTCTCTTCAACGCAAATAAAACCAAGATGGTTAGATCTCCACTTTTTTTCCATGACATAATCTGTTGTCTGGCACTCAGAAAAGCTTAGTTTTGGTAGCCATTCTAGAGAAGCATAAAATGCCACGTGGGTAGGCAACACCAAAAGCAAAGAGTTGCCTCAGATTTCAGTTGTCTGGAATAGTCACAGGAAACTCTTTGATCTCCAGCTTGTCCCATCTGCCTCTACCTACTGAAACAGACTCACCTTAAGATTGGGTGCCTGAGCAGCTTTTGTTTTCTGCACATTCTTTAGAATCTGCTATCAAAAAGGAGAACTTAACATTCATTCTTTCATTTACCTGAGTCATTTGATAATACTTCTAAAGAACCTAGTGTTCTAGAAAGTTACTATGGGGCTTATATGATGTCAATATTTTATTTAAATATGCAGCCACTTAAAAACCTAAACCACAGAAAATCTGGCAATTGCTATTTGGAAAAGAAATTTTAAAAGATTGGAGGTTGGACTGTTCTGGCTTTAAAGAAGCAGACCCATAAAATCAAGGGAGGGTGGAGAGGTGAGTAATAGACAACATTTGCTTCTCATGAGCTGAAGGGCACCTCATGACACACTTGAATGCAGACTATTTTAAAGCAATTAAATATATTTTCTCTTTATTTATTTAAAGAGTCTACCAGATTTGGTAGGATTTGGTTAGATCTTTGGTTATTATCTCTGGGAAGCTGATCCAAAAGGTGTGCAAAGGTAAATATAGACTTATTTAAACTTTCACAGTGAATTTCTGTTATTTTCTCCCACAGCCAGTGGCATCCAAGAATTATACAATTGTAGATCACATATAATAATAGCTCATTAGATAATTTCCAATGTATAATCTCTTAGGTGGCAAAATTGATATTTCTTTAGAAAATAATTGCCATCTCCTTTGATAACTGTATTAGATTCTTGTGGCTGCTATAACAAATTACCACAAGCTTGGTGGCATAAAATAATATAAATTTATTCTCTCACAGTTATCAAGGCCAGTGATCCTAAATCAATATCACTGAACTAAAATCAAGGTGTTGTCAGGGCCATACTCCCTCTGGAGGCCCTAGTGGAGAGCACGTTCCTTGCTGTACATTTCATACCCAGTTTTGGGTAGCTGTTGGCATTTCTTGGCCTGTAGCCACATCATTCCAATCTCTGCCTCCACAGTCACATCAAATTTTCCTCTTCTATATGTAGTCAAATGCCCTTCAACCTTCCTCTTGTAAGGGATTGCATGTAGGGTCACTCTGATTATCCAGGAGAGTCTTCCCATCTCAATATCCTTAATCACATCTGCAAAGTCTTTGCTGTATAAATTAGCATTTACAAGTATAAATTTGGATTACTGGGATAAAGATCTAACATCTTTGGGGAACATTATCCAGCTTACAAGAAAAATCATCTGTTCTTTCAACTTATACTTCTTTGCTAAGAGTGACAATTTCAATAAATAGATTCCCATAAGCAATTTGAGCCTTATACAGTTAATGACTTATGTTAATTTTTTTAACATCTTTATTGGAGTATAACTGCTTTACAATGGTGTGTTAGTTTTTGATGTTTAACAAAGTGAATCACTTATACATATACATATATCTCCATATAACCTCGCTCTTGTGTCTCTCTCCCACCCTCCCTATCCCACCCCTCTAGGTGGTCACAAATCACCAAGCCAATCTCCCTGTCCTATGCAGCTGCTTCCCACTAGCTATCTATTCTACATTTGGTAGTTTATATATGTCAGTGCTACTCTCTCACATGCTCCCAGCTTACCCTTCCCCTTCCCCATGTCCTCATGTCCTTTCTCTACATCTGCGTCTTTATTCCTCTCCTGCCCCTAGGTTTTTCAGAACCACTTTTTTTTTTTCTTTTTTTCTTATATGTGTTAGCATATGGTATTTGTTTTTCTCTTTCTGACTTACTTCACTCTGTATGACAGACTCTAGGTCCATCCACCTAACTACAAATAACTCAGTTTCATTTATTTTTATGGCTGAGTAATATTCCATTATATATATGTGCCACATCTTCTTTATCTATTCAACAGCTGATGGACAATTATGTTGGTTCCATGTCCTGGCTATTATAAATAGAGCTGCAATGAACATTGTGGTACATGACTCTTTTTGAATTATGGTTTTCTCAGGGTATATGCCCAGTAGTGGGATTGCTGGGTCATATGGTAGTTCTATTTGTAGTTTTTTAAGGAACCTCCATACTGTTCGCCTTAGTGGCTATATCAATTTACATTCCCACCAGCAGTGCAAGAAGGCTCGTTTTCTCCAAACGCTCTCCAGCATTTATTGTTTGTAGGTTTTTTGATGATGGCCATTCTGACTGGTATGAGGTGATATCTCATTGTAGTTTTGATTTTCATTTCTCTAATGATTAGTGATGTTCAGCATCCTTTCATGTGTTTGTTGGCAATCTGTGTATCTTCTTTGGAGAAATGACTCTTTAGGTCTTCTGCCCATTTTTGGATTGGGTTGTTTGTTTTTTTGTTATATTGAGCTATGTTTCGGAGATTAATCCTTTGTCAGTTGCTTCATTTGCAAACACTTTCTCCCATTCTGAGGGTTGTCTTTTTATCTTGTTTATGGTTTCCTCTGCTGTGCAAAAGATTTTAAGTTTCATTAGGTCCCATTTGTTTACTTTTGGTTTTATTTCCATTGCTCTAGGAGGTGGGTCAAAAAGGATCTTGCTATGATTTATGTCATAGAGTGTTCTGCCTATGTTTTCCTCTAAGAGTTTGATAGTGTCTGGACTTACATTTAGGTCATTAATCCACTTTGAGTTTATTTTTGTGTATAGTGTTAGGGAGTGCTCTAATTTTATTCTTTTACATTAGTTAACCAGTTTTCCCAGCACCAATAATTGAAGAGGCTGTTTTTTCTCCATTGTATATTCTTGCCTCCTTTATCAAAGATAAGGTGACCATATGTGCGTGAGTTTATCTCTGAGCTTTCTATGCTGATCCATTGATCTATATTTCTGTTTTTGTGCCAGTACCACACTGTCTTGATTACTGTAGCTTTGTAATATAGTCTGAAGTCTGGGAGCCTTATTCCTCCAGCTCCGTTTTTCTTTCTCAAGATTGTTTTGGCTATTTGGGGTCTTTTGTGTTGCCATACAAATTGTGCAATTTTTTGTTCTAGCTCTGTGAAAAATGCCATTGGTAATTTGATAGGGATTGCATTGAATCTGTAGATTGTTTTGGGTTGTAGAGTAATTTTCACAATGTTGATTCTTGCAATCCAAGAACATGGTATATCACTCCATCTGTTTGTATCATCTTTAATCTCTTTCATTACTGTCATAGTTTTCTACATACAGGTCTTTTGCCTCCTTAGGTAGGTTTATTCCTAGGTATTTTATTCTTTGTGTTGCAATGGTAAATGGGGGTGTTTCCTTAATTTCTCTTTCAGATTTTTCATCATTCGTGTATAGGAATGCAAGAGAGTTCTGTGCATTAATTTTGTATCCTGCTACTTTACTAAATTCATTGATTAGCTCGTGTAATTTTCTGGTAGCATCCTTAGGATTCTCTATATATAGTATCATGTGATATGCAAACAGTGACATTTTTACTTCTTCTTTTCCGATTTGGATTCCTTTTATTTCTTTTTCTTCTCTGATTGCTCTGGCTAAAAATTCCAAAACCATGTTAAATGATAATGGTGAGAGCGGGCAACCTTTTCTTATTCCTGATCTTAGTGGAAATGGTTTCAGTCTTTTACCTTTGAGAACTATGTTTGCTGTGGATTTGTCATATATGGCCTTTATTACGCTGAAGTAAGTTCCCTCTTTGCCTGCTTTCTGGATGGTTTTTATCATAAATGGTGTCGAATTTTGTCCAAAGCTTTTTTTGCATCTATTAAAATTATCATATGGTTTTTATCTTTCAATTTGTTAATATGGTGTATCACGTTGATTGATTTGCATATATTGAAGAAACCTTGCATTCCTGGGATAAACCCCATTTGATCATGGTGTATGATCCTTTTAATGTGCTGTTGGATTCTGTTTGCTAGTATTTTGTTGAGGATTTTTGCATCTATGTTCATCAGTGATATTGGTCTGTCGTTTTCTTTATATGTGACATCTTTGTCTTGTTTTGGTATCAGGGTGATGGTGGCCTTGTAGAATCAGTTTGGGAGTGTTCCTCTCTCTGCTATATTTTGGAAGAGTTTGCAAAGGTTAGGTGTTAGCTCTTCCCTAAATGTTCAATAGAATTTGCCAGTGAAGCCATCTGATCCTGGGCTTTTGTTTGTCGGAAGAAGTTAATCACAGTTTCAATTTCAGTGCTTGTGACTGGTCTGTTTTTTGTTTGTTTGTTTGTTTGTTTTTGTATTTCTTCCTTGTTCAGTCATGGAAGGTTGTGTTTTTCTAAGAATTTGTCCATTTCCTCCAGGTTGTCCATTTTATTGGCATATAGTTGCTTATAGTAATCTCTCATGATCCTTTGTATTTCTGCAGTGTCAGTTGTTACTTCTCCGTTTTCATTTCTAATTCTATTGATTTGAGTCTTCTCCCTTTTTTTTGCGATGAGTCTTGCTAATGGTTTGTCAATTTTGTTTATCTTCTCAAAGAACCAGCTTTTAGTTTTATTGATCTTTTCTATCATTTCCTTCATTTATTTTTCATTTATCTCTGATCTGATCTTTATTATTTCTTTCCTTCTGCTAACCTTGGGGTTTTTTGTTCTTTCTCTACTTGCTTTAGGTGTAAGGTTAGATGGTTTATTTGAGATGTTTCTTGTTTCTTAAGTTAGGATTTTATTGCTATAACCTTCTTAGAACTTACTTAAATAAACTTAAACTTCTTATAAACCTCTTAGAACTGCTTTTGCTGCATCCCATAGGTTTTAGGTCATTGTGTTTTCAATGTCATTTGTTTCTTGGTATTTTCTGATTTCCTCTTTGATTTCTTCTGTGATCACTGGTTATTTACTAATGTGTTCTTTAGCTTCCATTTGTTTGTATTTCTTACAGATTTTTTTCCTGTAATTGATATCTAGTCTCATAGAGCTGTGGTCGGAAAAAATACTTGATATATTTCAATTTTCTTAAATTTACAAAGGCTTGATTTGTGACCCAAGACATGATCTATCCTGGAGAATGTTCCATGAGCACTTGAGAAGAAAGTGTATTCTGTTGTTTTTGGATGGAATGTCCTATAAATATCAACTAAGTACATCTTGTTCAATGTATCACTTAAAGCTTGTGTTTCCTACTTTATTTTCATTTTGGATGATCTGTCTATTGGTGAAAGTGAAGTGTTAAAGTCCCCTAGTATTATTGTGTTATTGTTCATTAACCCTTTTATGGCTGCTAGCATTTTCCTTATGTATTGAGGTGCTCCTATGTTGAGTGCATAAATATTTACAATTGTTATATCTTCTTCTTGGATTGATGCTTTGATCATTATGTAGTGTCCTTCTTTGCCTCTTGTAATCATCTTTACTTTAAAATCTATTTTGTCTGATATGAGTATTGCTACTCCAGCTTTCTTTTAATTTCCATTTGCATGGAATATCTTCTTCCATCCCCTCACTTTCAGTCTGTATGTGTCTCTAGGTCTGAAGTGGGTCTCTTGTAGACAGCATATATACAGGTCTTGTTTTTGCATCCATTCAGCCAGTCTGTGCCTTTTGGTTGGAGCACTTAATCCATTTACATTTAAGGTAATTATCGATATGTATGTTCTTATTACCATTTTCTTAATTGTTTTGGTTTTGTTATTGTAGGTTTTTTTCTTCTCTTGTGTTTCCTGCCTAGAGAAGTTCCTTTAGCATTTGTTGTAAAGCTGGTTTGGTGCTGCTGCATTATCTTAGCTTTTGATCATCTGTAAAGTTTTTAATTTCTCCATTGAATCTGAATGAGATCCTTCCTGGGTAGAGTAATCTTGGTTGTATGTTCTTCCCTTTCATCACTTTAAATATGTCTTGCCATTCCCTTATGGCTTGCAGGGTTTCTGCTGTAAGATCAGCTGTTAACCTTATTGGGATTCCTTGTATGTTATTTGTTGATTTTCCCTTGCTGCTTTTAATATTTTTTCTTTGTATTTAATTTTTGATAGTTTGATTAATATGTGTCTTGGCATGTTTCTCCTTGGATTTATCCTGTATGGGACTCTCTTCACTTCCTGGACTTGATTAACTATTTCCTTTCCCATATTAGGGAAGTTTTCAACTATAATCTCTTCAAATATCTTCTCAGTCTCTTTCTTTTTCTCTTCCTGTTCTGGAACCCCTATAATTCGAATGTTGGTGTGTTTAATGTTGTCCCAGAGTTCTCTGAGACTGTCCTCAGTTCTTTTCATTCTTTTTTCTTTATTCTGCTCTGCAGTAGTTATTTCCACTATTTTATCTTCAAGGTCACTTATCCATTCTTCTGCCTCAGGTATTCTGCTATTGATTCCTTCTTGAGAATTTTTAATTTCATTTATTGTGCTGTTCATCACTGTTTGTTTGCTCTTTAGTTCTTCTAGTTACTTGTTAAACATTTCTTGTATTTTTTCCACTCTATTTCCAAGATTTTGGATCATCTTTACTACCATTAGTCTGAATTCTTTTTCAGGTAGACTGCCTATTTCCTCTTCATTTGTTTGGTCTGGTGGGTTTTTACCTTGTTCCTTCATCTGCTGTGTATTTCTCTGTCTTCTCATTGTGCTTAACTTAGTGTGCTTGGGGTCTCCTTTTCACAGGCTGCTGGTTCATAGTTCCCATTGATTTGGGTGTTTGCCCTCAGTTGGTAAGGTTAGTTCAGAGGGTTGTGTAGGATTCCTGGTGAAGGGGACTGGTGCCTGTGTTCTGGTGGATGAGGCTGGATCTTGTCTTTCTGAAGGGCAGGTCACTTCCAGTGGTGTGTTTTGGGGTGTCTTTGAACTTATTATGATTTCAGCCTCTCTGCTAATGAGAGGGGTTGTGTTCCTCTCTTGCTAGTTATTTGGCATGGTGTGTCCAGCACTGTAGCATGCTGGTCATTGAGTGGAGCTGGGTCTTAGCATTGAGACAGAGATCTCTGGGAGAACTCTCACTGATTGATATGTGGGGCCGGTATGTCTCCTGTAGTCCAATGTCCTGAACGTGGCTCTCCCACGTCAGAGGTTCAGGCCTAACACCCAGCCAGAGCACCATGACCCTGTCAGCCACACGGCTTTTGGGAAGTCTGAGGTCTTCTGCCAGTGTTCAGTAGGTGTTCTGTAGGAGTTGTTCCACATGTAGATGTATTTTTGTTGTATTTGTGGGTAGGAAGATGATCTCCATGTCTTACTCCTCCACCATCTTGAAGGTTTTCCAGGAGTGGAGATCCTGAAATTATAAAATGTAGAATTCAAGGGAAAAACATTAGTCAAATGACCCAACGTTAGCCAAATGACTAAAAGGACCCATTTTATTAAAGTATTAAAGCCATGGATATTCTACAATGAAAATATGAGTTATGGATGTTTTGCACCAAGTAACACAGCAATTACCTATATATAACAGAAACTACAAGAGATGCAATGAGAAGTAAATAGAAACATACTAATGACAGGAGACTTTAACATATTCTCCTCAGTACAAGACAGATCAAGTGGCCAAAAAATAAATAAAGATATAAAAGTTCTACACAATGTAGTACTATAGATTTTTTGGATATATATCAAATACTATACCTCAGTAAAAGATAATATATCTTTTTCTCAACTACACTTGAATAGTCACAAAAATTGACAGTTATTAGGACACACACATTCAAAAGCAGTAAGTTCCATGAATTAGAACTATTCAGAAGCACTCTTTGATCTTAATGAATAGAGCTAGAAACCAAAAATGAAACCAAAACACAAAAATGCCCTCCCACCTAGAAGAATGGACATATAAATATGACATGGGGCAAGGCAAGAAAGAACCCCATGGGGATGGATTGGAATTGCAGATAATAGTTTAAATTCATGATTTCCAAAATACGTGTATAATTTATATATATACGTGTGTGTGTATAAATACATATATACATATGTATGAATGTGTATATATGTTTATCTACCTGTGTATGTGTATATATGAATGTCTTTATGTGTATGATTATCTACATGAACATATATATGATGTATGTGAGTGTGTATGCATGTGAATATGCATGCACATATTTTTAGACCTCTCTACTGAAAGGACAAAGACACCTCAATAGCAATGACTGCAAGCAGCATATTCAGCTCCCAGATTTTAGTCTCTACTACCATTCAAACTTAAAAGGGACCAGAGCTCTTCCGGCTAATGGTTAATTCCAGGGCTAAGGCAGGGTAGATAAAGATGAACCTGGAACACTTGTTATGCCAGAAAGTAAGAAGATACCCAATAAATGATATGATGTACTTCTCAATGAAATGGAAACTGGCTTTAAGACTGTCAGTGTTACAACAAAAATAGAAATGAAGTTTTTCCTATCCTGAAAACAAAAAAAGTAAAGGGGACAGTGAACAGGCTACAGAAGAAACATAAACTGGCCTAATCAATCCTAGTTTTATTTTAACTGTTACTAATCTGTAGTTTCTCTAACTAGATTAGTCCTTCACCAAGGTAACCTGTCACCCCTAATTCTGTGTAATTTACATCCTGCACCTGGCATTAACTCTCCCTGTAATCTCTTGTAGCAAATCACCCCTTGTAGCTGTTTACAATTCAGAAAGGAAGTCACAGGCAGATAATCCAGAAACTAACGGGCCCAATTACCAGGCTGCCAGACCCAATTACTGGGTTGCCTGACCCCAGCGGTGACTGTTTTGAAACAATGCAAGAAGAAGAAGGCTAGACCTTCACGATGTTGATCCTTATCACTCACTTTGGACTGCGAACTCCCCCTATAAGAATCCTTGTAATTCCCCAGGAGAGGGGGGCACAGTTCTTGAGGTGCTAGCCTGCTGTGTCTTCCCTTTGCCTGAAAGAAAATAAAAAGCCTCTCTTATTTCTCATCTTCCAAATCTCTGCCTCCCTATTTCTATTCAGCATCGTGCACCGGGAACAACAAAATTTGGGGGGCTCGTCTGGGATCTGATAATGGGCAGGTGGCCCCGCAGGGCCCCTCGGCTTGAATAGATGCTTGGAGATTTCTCTTCACACCAGCCTCCTCTGGGAGAGCAGAGGGTTGAGGGATTTCTCTGAAGCCAGATAGGCAGGGCCTCCCTGCGACAGGACCATGCCTCGATCACACCCGACCTGCCTACTCGGCTGCGGAACTCCGAGTCTGCGGCGGGGAATGGTGGAGAGGTTGCCCTAGCCGCTGCTGAGGCTTTCTTTGCTTGGAGGACAGCTTCTTTTCCCCTTCCCCACATCGGCCCGGACTTCTACTCCGAGAAGGCATTAACTCTTGGAGGATCAGAAAGATGGCATTTGGTACCTCGCGACTCACCTGCTGGCATTTTGGTAAGTCCCCGGGGTGCACCCCGAGATCTTTTTACTTTGTGCATTTTGGTAACTTCGGTTCCAATCTTGGAAATTCCATTTACAAGGCACCACTTTGGACAAACGTCACAGGCTTAGCAGGACTTTGGAAGTCACATTTGGGGGCATTTCTGCCATTTGGTTTTTGATTTCTTGGCATTTCTTTGCTGTTTGTTTTACTTTGTGACTTCCGGCTGGCGAGGTTTTGGTTTGGTTTGGTTACTTTGGTTTCAGCGCGCAGACATCTGGTACGAGCTCCAGCTAAAATGGGAAGCGCTTCCTCTAAGGTTGCACCGCTACTGGGAACCCTTGGGGAAAATTTTAAATGACTGGTCGTCCTATAGCTATGATCCAATGACAAAGAAAAATGGCCTGAAAATAGGTCTCCTACAATTAGATCTTTATTGCCACAGGATTGGAAAAATGGACTGCGGCTCCCTTATGTCTAGGACTTTCTCCTATAATCAAAAGCCTGAGCAATCAGAAAAACTCTCCTCACATTCTAAATGATCCCCTTCTAACTTCTCCCAATTCTCGGGGGGCGGGGAACAAAGCTTCCCCCACTTCTGCAAGTTCCTTTACTCCTTGAGATCAAACTAAGACCCCACCTCCCAAGAGGGAAAATTCCTGTTGGGACAACATTTTATCAGCCAGTCTGCCCCTGTTATCAGAGTCAATTTGAGCACTATCTGGTTTAAATTTTAGCTATGAAACCATGACCACAGAAAGAGAAAGATGATTTTTGATAGTATGGCCACAATATTCTTTAAACTCCGGAGAAAATTGTTTAAAATAAAACTTTTTTAAAATTGCAAAACCAGTTCTTTTTGCATGTGCGATTAGAAAAAGCTATCTTGTTAAAATACTTTTCAAAATTCTGACCCTGAGAAAATAAAAATATGCCTAGGACAAAGCTTGAAGTTAATTCTTATCATGTCCTTGAGCTACAAACACAGCCCACGTTGCCTGAGACTTCAGCCTTGGGTTAATTAGTAGAACTTCAAGGCAAGAGAAAAAAAAAAAAAAGAGGCAAAGAGACATTTTAAATCTCAAGTGGAAACTATGAGGTCTCTGTCTGTCTGGATATATGTGTATGTCTCAGTATGTGTCTTTGTCTTTGGGTGATATTGCCGAGGTTAATTTGTAAATGAGCTCTATTTAATTGGCTTTAAAAAAAAAAGTAAGCACTTACAAATCAAACAATTCTAAATACAAGGGAAAAGTCTCCTGGCAAAGAACAAAAACAGGAGCCTAGGCAAGAAAATAAAGAGGATAGGGACAAATTAGACAGAGGTCAATGTGCATATTGTAAAGAAAAAGAGTATTGGAAAAAGGAATGCCCAAAGCTGAACAGACAATACAGAGAGACCCAGAAGCTTGGGGAAAACAAAACAATTGGGGTCTCAAGTAAAGAAAGCTCTGAGGAAGAGTGTGGTGACTGAATGAAGGAGCTCAGTTTCCCACAGCTGCCATTAACATAACAAAAGAGGAGCCTTGGGTACAACTAGCAGCGGGGAGCAAAATGATGGACTTTTTGGTGGATACTGGGGCCAACCACTCAGTTCTCAATTGCAAACTGACTTCCCTGAGCAAAAATGCAATATCAGTAGCAGGAGTCTCAGGGCAGGAATGGGCAAAACCGTCTGTTCCTGAAACCACTGGAATGTCAGATTGGGGACAAAAAGCCTCTACATGCCTGATTGTACCATTCCTCTATTAGGGAGGGATATGCTGTGCAAACCGAATGCTCAAATAACTTTCCCACCTGAAAAGTGGCTTTTGTGCCTAGAGATAACGCCGGAAAGTGCCCTGAGATTTCACCAGTCACTGGAAGAGGAAGAAGATAAAATGGAACCGATTCTGGAGCAAATCAAAGAAAAAGTGAGTACAGCTGTCTGGGCCAATGGGGTGCCTGGGCATGCCAGATTTGCCATTCCAGTTTCCATCACCCTACAGGATGGAGTAAAATGCCCCAGAAAGAAACATTATCCATGAAAAAGGGAAGCAACTCAAGGAACCCAACCGGTGCTGACACGATTTTTGGAACATGATCTCATCAGACCCTGCAGATCCCCATGCAATATCCCAATATTGCTGGTAAAGAAAACCCACACAAATGAATACCGGTTTGTTCAGGACCTAAGCCGTTAACGAGATCTTGCAGGATATTCAACCCATGGCCAACCCATATACGTTGTTCACTAACATTCCAGGAGACTACGAGTACTCCACTGTACAGTACCTGACTTGAAAGATGCCTTCTTTTGCATACTGGTAGAGGAGGAATCACAGTTGCTATTTACATTTGAATGGTAAGACCTGAAAACAAAAGCAATCAGTCAGTACTGTTGGACAGTACTGTCCCAAGGATTTAAGAACTATTTTCAATGAAATTCTGGCCAAAGATTTACAGGGACTACATTTAAACCAAGGAGTCCTCCTACATATGTGGATGATTTGTTAATAGCAAGCTCAGATATAGAACACTGCTTATCTAACACTGTCACAGTATTAAATCACTTGGCCTGGTGTGGCTGCAAAGTCTCGCAAAAGAAAGCTCAAATCTGTCAACAACAGGTCACTTACTTAGGATTCCAATTACAAGAAGGAACTCGGAGCTTGTTAGCCAACAGAAAACAGACTATCTGTAATTTAGACATTCCAAAAAGCCGCCGACAACTCCAGGGTTTCCTAGGGATGGCTGGATTTTGTCACATACGGACACCCAACTTCGGGTTAATTGCAAAGCCTTTATATCATGATTTGAAAAGTGCAGACTCTGAGCCCTTGGTTTGGACAGGAGACTGCCAAAAGGCTTACGAGACTTTAAAACTTAAATTCATGACTTCACGAGCCCTGGGCCTGCCTGACCTTCAGAAAGAATTTAAACTTTATGTATAGGGGCTGGCCCTGGGCACACTCATGCAACCAACCGGTGGGAGACATCCCGAGACCAGTGCCTTATCTTTCAAAACAACTGGATACCACAGCCGCCGGCTGGCCCCCTTGCTTATGCTCAGTAGCCGCCACCTGTGATCTGCTAAAATAGGCAGAAAAATTCACTTTGGGTCAGCCAACAGCAGTATATGTCCCACATCAAGTCTTAGTGCTCCTGGAACAAAAGGGTGGATACTGGTTGACATCACGGAGGATGTGAAAATGTCAGGCAATTCTCCTTCATGACCCCAATGTCACTGTTCCAGTGAGCAGTTCTTTAAATCCTGCTACCCTGCTTCCCTCACTCCCTGAAAAGGACATCCTCCATGACTGTTTGAAGGTATTAGAGACTGTTTATTCTAGCTCACTGGATTTATCTGATAAACCTCTGAGCAAGGCTGATTGGGACCTGTTTACTGACGGCAGTAGTTTTGTGAAGGAGGGACAAAGATATGCAGGATATATAGTGGCTACGGAACAACAGGTAATTGAGGTGTTGGCCCTGCCCCAGTCCTCCTGGCACCTCTGCACAGAAAGCAGAGCTGATTGCTCTAACCTGAGCCCTAACTTTATCAAAAGGGAAAAGGGCCAACATCTATACAAACTCTAAATATGCCTTTATGGTTTTGCATGCCCACGGAGCCATATGGAAGGAACGAGGGCTACTGAATTCAAACAATAAGGACATCAAACATGCTCCAGAAATTCTAGCCCTCTTGAGAGCAGTGACTGAGTTAAAGGCTATAGCTATAACGCACCGCCCAGGACATCAAAAACCTACATCATTCATAGCCAGAGGGAACCAAAACACAGATGCCACAGCAAAACAAGCTGCATTAAAAAGGGTAATGGTGGGACCCTTGCTTCCCCAAATAGACTGGTCACAGTACCATCCCCAGTATACTGTAGAAGATAATCAGAGAGCAAAAGAGTGAGGTTTTGATTCCACAAACCTGAGTGGACAATGGAAAATTAACCCACATGGTCTTATCTTGCTACCTGCTGCCCTAGTGTGGCCAATAATAAAACATCTACATGACAACACTCACTACGGCCAAGAGGCACTAATGGTTTATATCAAACCTCATATACGTGGACCAAACTTACACCAAACTATACAAAGGGTAAGTGAAAGCTGCCCCATTTGTATAAAAAGCAATCCTAAGCCAGGTAAGCTAGGACTACCTGAAGGAATCCAACGTGCTGGAGAACACCCAGGTGCTGACTGTCAGGTAGATTTCACCCAACTGCCAAAGACTAGGGGCTGCATAAAATACTTACTTGTGTTTATTGATACCTTTTCAGGTTGGGTTGAGGCCTTCCCAACCAGGACTGAGAAATCTCAAGAAGTGACAAAAGTCTTACTTAAAGAAATTATACCCAGGTATGCCCTTCCTTCATCCATACAAAGTGATAACGGATCGGCCTTTATAGCAGAAATAACTGAAACCATAAGTAGAATTCTAGGAATAAAGTGGAAGCTTCACTCAGCCTGGAGACCCCGATCAATAGGAAAAACAAAAAAGATGAACCACACATTAAAGAAAACCTTGCCAAGCTATGCCAAGAGACTCAGCTAAAATGGGACAGAAGGTTGCCTATTGCTCTCCTCCGTATACGGGTGGCCCCTAGAAGCAGGCTAGGTTTAAGCCCCTGTGAAATTCTTTATGGGAGATCATTCTTTGCTCATCATAGGGAATTAGGAAATGTTACTCTCTTACATGAGTCCAAAGTAAAACACTATGTCCAACAGCTCAACGATGTTATAATTTCTATGAATGAGTTTATATTTTACAGGTCTCCTCTGCACCTGGAAGTTCCTCTACATCCCTTCAAGGCCGGAGATCAAGTGCTATTAAAAGTGTGGAAAGAACAAGGGCCTGATCATCAACTTGAAGAAAAGTGGAAGGGACCATATGATGATCTTCTAACCACTCATATGTCTCTCAAGCTTGAAAGGGTGAAGCCATGGATCCACCACACCCCAGGTGAAAAGACCTCCAGAGATGGACCCACACCCCGGGACTTCAGAGCTGACTCCAACCACTGAAAGGAAGCCTCAAGAGTGGACTTCACATCCCACTGGAGACCTTAAGTATCACTTTAAGCAAGAGAAATGATGGCTAGAGCTTTGTATTATACTGGTAACTATGTTCTCTCCTAATTTAAGAAATATCTTTCTGCAATGGGCTTATTCATTTGCTGACTCTTTTAAGCACTCTAATTGCTGGATATGTTGCCAACTACCTGTGTCTGCGTCCTCCAGATTGCCCTGGTGGGTTTTCCCCCTAAAGGCTCTGATTGGAAACATTTGGCAGAATTCATTCTTGAAGTAATGGAAGCTGGGGGTGTCACTTCTGAAGTCACCAATTTCCTCCCCACTGAATGGCCAATTAAAGACACAATCAATCAGCCAGGCCATAATTTCACCGTCTCTCGTGGTGCCACAATATACTTAGATGTGGCAACTACAAAAACACTAGAGAGAAAAAAGCCTGGGCCAGTACAAAACCTATAGCTTATAATAAAAGGGCACATCCAAATTTGGTATGGACTATTTTGGCTAACCCCTGAATATGGCTGCCTGAGTGACAGGCACCGTTGTGCTGGGAACAGAAACCATTCATACCAGCAGTGGATAAATTCCACTAGACATCTGGGTTGGATGCCTCTAGAACATTGTCAAAACATCATGCTATTAAGGAATAGTGACTGGTTTGCCACACGTTGGGGTCTAAGACCTGGTATTTATTGGAGAGCCCCCAGTGGGACCCGCTGGCTTTGTGGAACCAACCTGTGGCCATGGCTCCCTCTAGGGTGGATAGGCAAATGTACGTTAGGATTTCCATGGGCCCAAGGACACCGAGAAGAGTTCTTACCAAAAACCAAGATTGCTAATTTACAGTATATCCACTCTAGATGGGCCAGATGCATTTTTAAATGGTACGATCACCTAAATTTCTTTGTCCCAAATATCAGCCTAGAAAGTGTGCCATTACATATAGAAGCGTCAGCTAAGTTTACCAAGCAGGCCCTCAGTGGTACTCAAAAAAGTCTGTCTTTACTGAATACTGAAGTTACACTAATGTGAAAAGCCGTCTTACAAAACTGGATGGCAGCCCAAGGGGGAACATGTGCTATCGCGTATACTGAGTGTTGCACTTTCATACCAGATGAGTCAGGAAATATATCTTTGTTTCTGAATGATTTAAAGAACTAAGTCCAAACTACAGACAATGCAGATGCTTACACCTCTGAAATTTTGTCCTCAACCAGACAAGAACGATGAGCGTTTCCTTTCCTCCATTGATATGGAGGAAATGAACTAGCAGCGTGGAATTTGTTACAACAAAAATAGAAATTAAGTTTTTTCTCTCCTGAAAACAAGGAAAGTAAAGGGGACAGTGAACAGGCTACAGAAGAAACATAAACTGGCCTAAAGTGTTAATCAATGCTAGTTTTATTTTAACTGTTACTAATCTGTAGTTTCTCTAACTAGATTAGTCCTTCACCAAGCTAACCTGTCACCCCTAATTCTGTGTAATTTAAATCCTGCACCTGGCATTTACTCTCCCTGTAATCTTTTGTAGCAAATCACCCCTTGTAGCTGTTTACATTTCAGAAAGGAGGTCACAGGCAGGTAATCCAGAAACTAAAGGACCCAATTACCGGGCTGCCAGACCCAATTACTGGGTTGCCTGACCCCAGCGGTGACTGTTTTGAAACAATGCAAAAAGAAGAAGAATACAAGACCTTCACCATTTTGATCCTTATCACTCACTTTGGACTGCAAACTCCCCCTATAAGAATCCCTGTAATTCCTCAGGAGAGGGAGGCACAGTTCTTGAGGTGCTAGCCTGCTGTATCTTCCCTTTGCCTGGCAAGGAAAATAAAAAGCCTCTCTATTTCTCATCCTCCAAATCTCTGTCTCCATATTTCTATCCAACATCAGTGCACAGGGAGCTAAGATTTTTGGCAGCACTAGTAGTCAAATCCAGGACAATTTGAACAAGACAATTAAGAACAGTTAAATGAATTACAAATCCTTAAAAAATGGGTATCCATGAGCCCATAATGAGGAAAGAGAGAGAGAGAGAGGAACAGAGTCAGAGAAAGAGAGAATCGGAGAGGGTGGTAAAGGAGAGAAGGAAGCTGGAAGAAAGGGACAAAGGAAGGGAGGAAAGGAGGAAGGGGGAAGGGAGGGAAAGAGGAAGGAAGGAAGGAAGGAAGGAAGAAAGGAAAGAAGGAGGGAGGGAGGGAGGGAGGGAAGGAGAGAGGAATGGGGGCAGGAAGGAAGGAGAAATGAGAGAAGAAATGAGGGCTCTTGCATACAATAAAATGAGAGGGGCTGACTAGTAAATTGTCATGTTTTTCATTATTCTACTAATGTTGTAAATCATATTGATTGATTTAGAAAAGTTAAACCAATCTTGTATTCTTGGGATGACACCGGTTGAGTGTGATGTATTATCATTTTTACATATTGCTATTTTGTCCATTTTTATTGAGAAATAATTGACATATGTCACTGTATAAGTTTAAAATGTACAGCATGATAGTTTGGATAACACATACTGTGAAATGATTACCATAATAGGTTTAGTTAACATCTATCATTGCAAATAGATACAATAAAAAGAAAAAAATCTATTTTAAAATTTATAAATGTATAAGAGATGAAGATTTAATATCTCCTTCATTCTCTAACCATTTTATCATACTTTTAATTACATCAATAATTAGCATTTGCATCATTATAATGATGTAAATGTTGTCCACTGCAGAACCTATTAGAACAGTGTGATTACATGTTTTTGCTTTTTTAAAATTGAAGTATAACTGACCTAGAACACTGTGTTAGTTCCAGTTGCAAATCGTAGTGATTCAAAATTGCTATACAGGGCTTCCCTGGTGGCGCAGTGGTTTAGAGTCTGCCTGCCGATGCAGGGGACACGGGTTCGTGCCCCGGTCCGGGAGGATCCCACGTGCCGCAGAGCGGCTGGGCCCGTGAGCCATGGTCGCTGGGCCTGCGTGTCCGGAGCCTGTGCTTCCCAACGGGAGAGGCCACAACAGTGAGAGGCCCACGTACGGCAAAAAAAAAAAAAAAAAATTGCTATACATTACAAAATAATCATAAAAATGTCTCGTTATCTTGTGTCACAATAAAAATTATGACAATATTATTAATATTCTCCATGCTGTATATTTCATCCCCATAACTCATTTATTTTGTAACTGGAAGTTTGTACTTCTTAATCTCCCTCACCTATTTCACTTATTCCCCCACCCCCTGCACCTGTAGCAACCATCTGTTTCTTTTCTGTATCTATGAGTCTGTTTCTATTTTGTTTATCCATTTGTTTTATTCTTTAGATTCCACATATAAATGAAATTGTATGTATTTGTCTTCCTTTGTCTGACTTATTTCACTTACAATAATACCCTCGAGGTCCATACATACTTTTGCAAATGACAAAATTTCATTCTTTTTGTAACTGATTAATTTTCCATTGTGTGTGTATATATATATATATATATATATATATATATATATATATATATATCTTCTTCATTCATTCATTTATTGATGGAGACATTAGTTGCTTCCATGTATTGGTTATTGCAAATAATGCTGAAGTGAACATACGGATGTATATATCTTTTCTTTTTTTTTTTTTTTTTTTAAATAGAGCATTTCTTTTTTTTTTTTAGATGTTGGGGGTAGGAGTTTATTAATTAATTAATTTATTTTTGGCTGTGTTGGGTCTTCGTTTCTGTGCGAGGGCTTTCTCTAGTTGTGGTGAGCGGGGGCCACTCTTCATCGCGGTGTGCGGGCCTCTCACTATCGCGGCCTCTCTTGTTGCGGAGCACAGGCTCCAGACGCGCAGGCTCAGTATTTGTGGCTCACGGGCCTAGTTGCTCCGCGGCATGTGGGATCCTCCCAGACCAGGGCTTGAACCCATGTCCCCTGCACTAGCAGGCAGACTCTCAACCACTGTGCCACCAGGGAAGCCCCGGATGTATATATCTTTTCTAGTGTTTTTGTTTTCTTTGGAAAATAACCAGAAGTGGAATAGCTGGATTGTATGGTAGTTCTATTTTACTTTTTTGAGGAATCTCCATCTGTTTTCTATAGTGGCTTTGCCTATTTACATTCCCACTAACAATGTACAAATGTTCTTTTCACCATATCCTTTCCAGCACTTGTTATTTGTTTTTGTTTTGATAATAGTCATTCTGATAAGTGTGAGGTGATATCTCATTGTGGTTTTGATTTGCATTTCCCTGATGATTGGCAATGCTGAGCATCTTTTCATGTGCCTGTTGGCCATCTGTATGTCTTCTTTGGAAAAATGTCTCTTCAGGTCCTCTGTCCATTTTTTAATCAAGTTGTTTAGTTTTTGATATTAAGTTGTATGAGTTCTTTGTAAATTCTGGAAATTAACCCATTTTCAGATACATCGTTTACAAATATCTTCTCCCATTCAGTAGACAGTCTTTTCATTTGTTGATAAGTTTCCCTGGCTGTGCAAAAGCTTTTGAGTTTGATGTGATCTCAACTATTTATTTTTGCTTTGGTTTCCTTTGCCTGAAAAGGAAAAGATATTGCTAAGACCAACATCAAAGAGCATATTGTCTTGTTTTATTTTTCCTAGCAGTTTTATCATTTTGAGTCTTATGTTTAAGTCTTTAATCCATTTTGAGTTTATTTTTGCACATGGTATGACAAAGAGTTCCAGTTTGATTTTTTTGCATGTCCAGTTTTTCCAATACCAATTATTGAAGAGGCTGTCTTTTTCCCACTGTATACTCTTCCCTCCTTTGTCATAGATTAATTGACCATATAAATGTGAGTTCATTTCAGGGCTCTCTATTCTACATGTGTGCTTTTGTGCCAGTATCATACCACTTTGATTACTGTAACTTTGTAATATAGTTTGAAATCAGAGCAAGATACCTCTAGATTTGCTCTTTTTTTCTCAGTATAATTTTGGCTGTTTGAGGTCTTTTGTGTTTCCATACAGATTTTAGAACTATTTGTTCTAGTTCTCTGAAAAATCCCATTGGTATTTTTGATAGGGATTGCATTGAATCTGTAGATTGCCTTAGATAGTATTGTCATTTTTATTTTATTTATTTATTTTTTTGCGGTACGCAGGGCTCTCACTGTTGTGGCCTCTCCCATTGAGAAGCACAGGTTCCGGACACGCAGGCTCACTGGTCGTGGCTCACGGGCCCAGCCGCTCCACGGCATGTGGGATCTTCCCGGACCAGGGCACGAACCCACATCCCCTGCATTGGCAGGCGGACGCTCAACCACTGCGCCACCAGGGAAGCCCAGTATTGTCATTTTAACAATATTAATTCTTCCAGCCCATGAACATGGTACTTATTTCCATCTGCTTGTGTCGTCTTACCCTTTTTTTCATCAGAATCTTATAGGTTTCTGAGTACAAGTGTTTTACCATCTTGGTTAGATTTATTCCTAGGTATTTTTTGTTTGTTTTGAATGCAATGGTTAGCAGAATTTATTCCTTAATTTCTCTTTCTAATAGTTCATCGCTGTATATAGAAATGCAACAGATTTCTTTATATTATTTTTGTATCCCATAATTTTACTAATTTCACTCTAGTTCTAATCATTTTTGGTGTCATCTTTAGGATTTTCTATATATATCAATAGTATCATGTCATCTGCAAACAGTGACAGCTTTACATCTTCCTCTCCAGATTGGAATTCTTTTATTTCTTTTTCTTGTCTGACTGCTATGGCTAGGAGTTCTGATACTATGTGAAATAAAAGTGGTGAAAGTGAGCAACCTTGTCTTCTTCCTGATCTTATAGGAAATGCTTTCGGCTTTTCACCACTGAGTATGATGTTACCTATGGGTTTGTCATATATGGTCTTTATTATGTGGAGGTATGTTCCCTCTATATCCACTTTCTGGAGAGTTTTTTGTCCATAAATTGATGTTGAATTTTGTCAAAATATTTTTCAGCATCTATAGAGATGATCATATGATTTTTATTTTTCAGTTTGTTAATGTGGTATAACACATCAATTGATTTGCAGATATTAAACCATCTTTGCATCCCTGGAATGCATCCCACTTGATAATAGTGTGTGATCAGTTTAATGCATTCTTGGATTTGGTTTTCTCATATTTGTTGAGGATTTTTATGTTCCTATTCATCAGTGATATTGACATGTAATTTTCTTTTTGTGTGGTGTCTTTATCTGGTTTTGGCCAGGGTGATGCTGGCCTTATAGAATGATTTCAAAAGTCAACTTCAGGATTTTAGAACACTTTGAGAAGGATAGCCATTAACTGTTCTTTAGATGTTTGGTAAAATTCGCCTCTGAAGCCATCTGGTTGTGGATTTTTGTTTGCTGGGATTTTTTTTCATTACTGATTCAATTTCATTACAGGTAATCAACTTTTCATATTTTATATTTCTTCCTGATTCAGTTTTAGGAGATTGTATGTCTCTAGAAATTTGTCCAGCTTTTTCTAGGTTGTCCATTTTATTTGTGTATAACTGTTCACAGTAACTTCTTATGATTCTTTGTATTTCTCTTGTGTCAGTGGTAATTTCTCCTTTTTCATTTCTGATTATTTTAACCCTTTCTCTTTTTTCTTGATGAGTCTCCCTAAAGGTTTATTAATTTTGATTATCTTCTCAAGGAAGCAGCTCTCAGCTTTGTTAATCTTTCCTATTTTTTTTTTTTTTAGTCTCTATTTCATTAATGTCTGCTCTGATATTCATGATTTCTTTCTTTCTACTAACTTTGGGTTTTGTTTGTTCTTATTCTATTTCCTTTGGGTATAAAGTTAGGTTGTTTATTTCAAATTTTTCTTGTTTCCTGAGGTAGGCTTGTATTACTATAAACTTCCCTCATAGAACTGGCCTTGCTCTGTCCCTTTTTTTTTTTTTTTAACATCTGTATTGGAGTATAATTACTTTACAATGGTGTGTTAGTTTCTGCTTTATAACAAAGTGAATCAGTTATACATATACATATGTGCCCATATCTCCTCCCTCTTGCATCTCCCTCCCTCCCACCTTCCCTATACCACCCATCCAGGTGGTCACAAAGCACTGAGCTGATCTCCCTGTGCTATGCGGCTGCTTCCCACTAGCTATCTATTTTACATCTGGTAGTGTATATATGTCCATGCCACTCTCTCACTTTGTCATAACTTACCCTTCCCCCTCCCCATATCCTCAAGTCCATTCTCTAGTAGGTCTGTGTCTGTATTCCAGTCTTACCCCTAGATTCTTCATAACATTTTTTTTTCTTAGATTCCATATATATGTGTTAGCATACAGTATATGCCTTTCTCTTTCTCACTTACTTCACTCTGTATGACAGACCCCAGGTCCATCCAACTCACTACAAATAACTCAATTTCCTTTCTTTTTATGGCTGAGTAATATTCCATTCTATATATGTACCACATCTTCTTTATCCATTCATCCGATGATGAACACTTAGGTTGGTTCCATCTCCTGGCTATTGTAAATAGAGCTGCAATGAACATTTTGGTACATGACTCTTTTTGAATTATGGTTTTCTCAGGGTATATGCCCGTAGTGGGATTGCTGGGTCATATGGTAGTTCTATTTGAAGTTTTTTAAGGAACCTCCATACTGTTCTCCATAGTGGCTGTACCAATTCACATTCCGACCAGCAGTGCAAGTGTTCCTGTTTCTCCACACCCTCTCCCACATTTATTGTTTCTAGATATTTTAATGATGGCCACTCTGACCAGTGTGAGATGATATCTCATTGTAGTTTTGATCTGCATTTCTCTAATGATTAATGATGTTGAGCATTCTTTCATGTGTTTGTTGGCAATCTGTATATCTTCTTTGGAGAAATGTCTCTTTAGGTCTTCTGCCCATTTTTGGATTGGGTTGTTTGTTTTTTTGTTATTGAGCTGCATGAGCTGCTTTTAAATTTTGGAGATTAATCCTTTGTCAGTTGCTTCATTTGCAAATATTCTCTCCCATTCTGAGGGTTGTCTTTTGGTCTTGTTTATGGTTTCCTTGGCTGTGCAAAAGCTTTTACGTTTCATTAGGTCCCATTTGTTTATTTTTGTTTTCATTTCCATTTCTCTAGGAGGTGGGTCAAAAAGGATCTTGCTGTGATTTATGTCATAGAGTGTTCTGCCTATGTTCTCCTCTAAGAGTTTGATAGTTTCTGGCCTTACATTTAGGTCTTTAATCCATTTTGAGCTTATTTTTGTGTATGGTGTTAGGGAGAGTTCTAATCTCATACATTTACATGTACCTGTCCAGTTTTCCCAGCACCACTTATTGAAGAGGTTGTCCTTTCTCCACTGTACATTCCTGCCTCCTTTATCAAAGATAAGGTGACCATAGGTGTGTGGGTTTATCTCTGGGCTTTCTATCCTGTTCCATTGATCTCTCTTTCTGTTTATGTGCCAGTACTATACTGTATTGATTACTGTAGCTTTGTAGGATAGTCTGAAGTCAGGGAGCCTGATTCCTCCAGCTCTGTTTTTCTTTCTCAAGATTGCTTTTGCTATTCAGGGTCTTTTGTGTTTCCATACAAATTGTGAAATTTTTTGAGAAAAATGCCTGTTGTAGTTTAATTGGGATTGCATTGAATCTGTAGATTTCGTTGGGTAGTAGATTCATTTTCACAATGTATGATCTTTAATTTCTTTCAGCAGTATCTTATAATTTTCTGCATACAGGTCTTTTGTCTCCTTAGGCAGGTTTATTCCTAAATATTTTATTCTTTTTGTTGCAATGGTAAATGGGAGTGTTTTTTTTAATTTCACTTTCAGATTTTTCATCATTAGTGTATAGGAATGCCAGATATTTCTCTGCATTAATTTTGTATCCTGCTACTTTACCAAATTCATTGATTAGCTCTAGAAGTTTTCTGGTAACATCTTTAGGATTCTCTATGCAGAGTGTCATGTCATCTGCAAACAGTTATAGCTTTACTTCTTTTCAGATTTGGATTCCTTTTATTTCCTTTTCTTCTCTGATTGCTATGGCTAAAACTGTTATGTTGAATAACAGTTGTGAGAGTGGGCAACCTTATCTTGTTACTGATCTTAGTGGAAATGCATTCAGTTTTTCACCATTGAGGATGATGTTGGCTGTGGGTTTGTCATATATGGCCTTTATTATGTTGAGGAAAGTTCCCTCTATGCCTACTTTTTGCAGGGTTTTTATCATAAATGGGTGTTGAATTTTGTTGAAAGCTTTCTCTGCATGTACTGAGATGATCATATGGTTTTTCTCCTTCAGTTTGTAAATATGGTGTATCACACTGATGGATTTGCGTATATTGAAGAACCCTTGCATTCCTGGAATAAACCCCACTTGATCAAGGTGTATGATCCTTTTAATGTGCTGTTGGATTCTGTTTGCTAGTATTTTGTTGAAGATTTTTGCATCTATGTTCATCAGTGATATTGGCCTGTAGTTTTCTTTCTTTGCGAAACCTTTGTCTCGTTTTGGCATCAGGATGATGGCGGCCTCATACAATGAGTTTGGGAGTGTTCCTCCCTCTGCTGTATTTTGGAAGAGTTTGAGAAGGATAGGTGTTAGCTCTTCTCTAAATGTTTGATAGAATTTTTTGTGAAGCCATCTGTTCCTGGGCCTTTGTTTGTTGGAAGATTTTTAATCACAGTTTCAATTTCAGTGCTTGTGATTGGTCTGTTCATATTTTCTATTTATTCCTGGTTCAGTCTTCACAGGTTGTGCATTTCTAGGAATTTGTCCATTTCTTCCAGGATGTACATTTTATTGGCACAGAGTTGCTTGTAGTAATCTCTCATGATCCTTTGTATATCTGCAGTGTCCGTTGTTACTTCTTCTTTTTCATTTCTAATTCTATTGATTTGAGTTTCCTCCCTTTTTTCTTGATGAGTCTGGATAATGGTTTATCAATTTTGTTTATCTTCTCAAAGAACCAGCTTTTAGTTTTATTGATCTTTTCTATCATTTCCTTCATTTCTTTTTCATTTATATCTGATCTGATCTTTATGATTTCTTTCCTTCTGCTACTTTGGGTTTTTTTTCTTCTTATTTCTCTAATTGCATTAGGTACAAGGTTAGGTTGTTTATTCGAGATGTGTCCTGTTTCTTAAGGTAGGATTGTATTGCTATAAACTTCCCTCTTAGAACTGCTTTTGCTGCATCCCATAGGTTTTGGATCATCGTGTCTCCATTGTCATTTGTTTCTAGGTATTTTTTTATTTCCTCTTTGATTTCTTCAGTGATCACTTCGTTATTAAGTAGTGTATTGTTTAGCCTCCCCGTGTTTGTATTTTTTACAGATCTTTTCTTGTAATTGATGTCTAGTCTCATAGCATTATGGTCAGAAAAGATACTTGATATGATTTTAATTTTCTTAAATTTACCAATGCTTGATTTGTGACCCAAGATATGATCTATCCTGGATAATGTTCCATGAGCACTTGAGAAAAATGTGTATTCTGTTGTTTTTGGATGGAATGTCCTATAAATATCAATTAAGTCCATCTTGTTTAATGTATCATTTAAAGCTTGTGTTTCCTACTTTATTTTCATTTTGGATGATCTGTCCATTGGTGAAAGTGGGGTGTTAATGTCCCCTACTATGAATGTGTTACTGTTGATTTCCCCTTTTATGGCTGTTAGTATTTGCCTTATGTATTAAGGTGCTCCCATGTTGGGTGCATAAATATTTACATTTGTTATATCTTCTTCTTGGATCGATCCCTTGATCATTATGTAGTGTCCTTCTTTGTCTCTTCTAATATTCTTTATTTTAAAGTCTATTTTGTCTGATATGAGGATTGCTACTCCAGCTTTCTTTTGGTTTCCATTTTCATGGAATATCTTTTTCCATGCCCTTACTTCCAGTCTGTACATGTCTCTAGGTCTGAAGTGGGTCTCTTGTAGACAGCATATATATGGGTCTTGCTTTTATATCCATTCAGCCAGTCTGTGTCTTTTGGTGAGAGCATTTAATTCATTTACATTTAAGGTAATTATTGATATGTATGTTCCTATTCCCATTTTCTTAATTGTTTTGTGTTTGTTATTGTAGGTCTTTTCCTTCTCTTGTGCTTCTTGCCTAGAGAAGTTCCTTTAGCATTTGTTGTAAAGCTGGTTTGGTGGTGCTGAACTCTCTCAGCTTTTACTTGTCCATAAAGGTTTTGATTTCTCCATCAAATCTGAATGAGATCCTTCCTGGGTAGAGTAATCTTGGCTGTAGGTTTTTCTCCTTCATCACTTTAAATATGTCCTGCCAGTCCCTTCTTGCTTGCGGAGTTTCTGCTGAAAGAAAAGCTGTTAACCTTATAGGGATTCCCTTGTGTGTTATTTGTTGTTTTTCCCTTGCTGCTTTTAATATGTTTTCTTTGTATTTAATTTTTGACAGTTTGATTAATATGTGTCTTGGCATGTTTCTCCTTGGATTTATCCTGTATGGGACTCTCTGTGCTTCCTAGGCTTGATTAACTATTTCCTTTGCCATATTAAGGAAGTTTTCAACTATAATCTCTTGAAATATTTTCTCAGTCCATTTCTTTTTCTCTTCCTGTTCTGGAACCCCTATACTTTGAATGTTGGTGCGTTTAATGTTGTCCCAGAGGTCTCTGAGACTTTCCTCAGTTCTTTTCATTCTTTTTTTCTTTATTCTGCTCTGCAGTAGTTATTTCCACTATTTTATCGTCCAGGTCACTTATCCATTCTTTTGCCTCAGTTATTCTGATCTTGATCCCATCTAGAGTATTTTTAATTTCATCTATTGTGTTGTTCACTGTTGCTTGTTTCATCTTTAGTCCTTCTAGGTCCTTGTTAAATGTTTCAGCATTTTGTCCATTCTATTTCCAAGATTTTGGATCATTTTTACTATCATTATCCTGAATTATTTTTCAGGTAGACTGCCTATTTCCTCTTCATTTGTTAGGTCTAGTGGGTTTTTATCTTGCTCCTTCATCTGCTGTGTGTTTTTCTGTCTTCTCATTTTGCTTATTTTATTGTGTTTGGAGTGTCCTTTTTGCAGGCTGCAGGTTCATAGTTCCCGTTGTTTTTGGCATCTGTGCCCAGTGGCTAAAGTTGTTTCAGTGGGTTGTGTAGGCTTCCTGATGGAGGAGACTAGTGCTTGTGCTCTGGTGGATGAGGCCTGGATCTTGCCTTTCTGGTGGGCAAGTCCACGTCTGGTGGTGTGTTTTGGCGTGTCTGTGGACTTATTATGATTTTAGGAAGCCTCTCTGCTAATGGGTGGGATTGTGTTCCTGTCTTGCTAGTTGTTTGGCATAGGGTGTCCAGCGCTGTAGCTTGCTGGTCTTTGAGTGAAGCTGGAGATCTCTGGGAGATTTTTGCCATTTGATATTATGTGGAGCTGGGAGGTCTCTTGTGGACCAGTGTCCTGAAGTTGGCGTTCCCACCTCAGAGACACAGCACTGACTCCTGGCTGCAGCATCAAAAGCCTTTCATCCACATGGCTCAGAATAAAAGGGGGAAAAATTAGAAAGAAAGAAAGAGAGAAAGAAAAAGGATAACATAAAATAAAATAAAGATAAAATAAAATAAAGTTATTAAAATAAAAAATAATTATTAGGAAAAAATATTAAAAGAAAAAAGATGGATAGAACCCTAGGACAAATGGTGAAAGCAACACTATACAGGCAAAATCTCACACAGAAGTATACACATACACACTCACAAAAAGAGGAAAAGGGGAAAAAATAATAAATCTTGCTCTCAAAGTCCACCTCCTCAATTTGTGGTGAATCGTTGTCTATTCATGTATTCCACAGATGCAGGGTACACCAAGTTGATTGTGGAGCTTTTTAATCTGCTACTTTTGAGGCTGTTGGGAGAGATTTCCCTTTCTCTTCTTTGTTCGCACAGCTCCCGAGGCTCAGCTTTGGATTTGGCCCCATCTTTGTGTGTAGGTCGCTGGAGAGCATCTGTTCTTCGCTCAGCCAGGACGGGGTTAAAGGAGCAGCTGACTTGGAGGCTCTGGCTCATTCAGGCTGGAGGGAGGGAGGGGTGCGGATGCTGGGCGAGCCTGTGGCGGCAGAGGCTGACGGGTCATTGTACCAGCCTGAGGCATGCTGTGCATTCTCCTGGGGAAGTTGTCCCTGGATCCCGGGACTCTGGCAGTGGCAGGCTGCACAGGCCCCCCGGAAGGGAGGTGTGGGTAGTGACCTGTGCTCACACACAGGCTTCTTGGTGGCGGCAGCAACAGCCTTAGTGTCTCATGCCCATCTCTGGGGTCTGCCCTGTTAGCTGCAGCTTGCGCCCGTCTCTGGAGCTCCTTTAACTGTACTCTTAATCCCCTCTCCTCACGCACTAGGAAACAAAGAGGGGAGAAAAAGTCTCTTGCCTCTTTGGCAGGTCCAGACTATTTCCCCCAACTCCCTCCCGGCTATCCGAGGTGCACTAACCCCATGCAAGCTGTGTTCACGCTGCCAACCCCATTCCTCTCCCTGGGCTCTGACCGAAGCCCGAACCTCAGCTCCCAGCCCCGCCCATCCTGGCGGGTGAGCAGACAAGCCTCCTGGGCTTGTGAGTGCAGGTCTGCACCAATCCTCTGTGCGGGAATCTCTCCACTTTGCCCTCCTCACCCCTGTTGCTGTGCTCTCCTCCGTGACTCCAAAGCTTCCCCCCTCCACCACCCGCAGTCTCTGCCTGTGAAGGGGCTTCCTAGTGTGTGGAAACCTTTCCTCCCTCACAGCTCCCTCCCACTGGTGCAGGTCCTGTCCCTATCCTTTTGTCTCTGTTTATTCTTTTGCCCTACCCTGGTATGTGGGTATTTTCTTGCCTTTTGGGAAGTCTGAGGTCTTCTGCCAGCATTCAGTAGGTGTTCTGTAGGAGTTGTTCCACATGTAGATGTATTTCTTGTGTATCTGTGGGGAGGAAGGTGATCTCCACGTCTTACTCTTCCACCATCTTCCCCCTCTCCTCCCCCATAGATTTTTGATCATTCTTTTCATTTTCATTTGTGTCCAGGTATTTTTTTTCTCTTTGCTACTCAATGCCCCATTTGTTGGTTAGTAGCATACTGTTTAACCTCCATTTTTTGTAGTTTTATTGCAGTTTTTGTCTTGCAGTTGATTTCTAGTCTCATAGTGCTGTTGTTTCAATCTTCTCAAATTTATTGAGACTTGTTTTGTGGTCTAGCATGTGTTCTATGCTGGAGAATGTTCCATGTCCTTTTGAAAATAATGTGTATTCTGTTGCTTTTGGATGAAATGTTCTCTATGCATCTGTTAAGTCCAAATGATCTTGTGTGTTGTTTAAGGCCAGTGTTTTCTTAATGGTTTTTTTGTTTGTTTCTTTATTTGTTTTGTTTTGTTTTGTTCTTAGTCTAGATGATCTGTCCATTGATGTAACTGGGGTGTTAACAATACTTACTATTATTGTGTTACTGTCAATTTCTCCCTTTATGTTTGTTAATATTTGCTCTATGTATTTAGGTACTCCTAAGTTGGGTGAATATTTTGTCTGATACAAGTACTGTAACCCCACACTTTCTTTTCATTTTCAATTGCATGGAATAGCTTTTTCTATCCTATTACTTTCAGTCTGTGTGTGTCTTTAAACCAAAATCTCTTTTAGGTAGCATACAGATATCTCTGAATAAATCATTTTCAAACTTTGTATTTTTTTATAATATATTTAAAATATATTTTAAATGAAGTATCACAATTCTGGTTGGGCTGAGGCACTTTAAAGTAGATGACATTGTCTGAGCATGTGAGAACTTGGTCATGTTGTCAATAATGTTCTTACTACAGTTAATTAATGAGTTTGATTGACACCCTACACATTTGGTTTAATTACATTTAAAATATCTTGATTATACTATTAAGTCATATTTATTTTTAAATGATTGTGTATGCAAAAACACATAAAAGCAACAGCAGTGCATAAATGTTTTATTAGTGAATTTAATATTCATCATTGAAGAAATGACTACAGGCACCAACATGTGATGAATGGGTATCAGTGGCTTGGAAAAGTATATCTGAGACTAAAACATACTCCATCAATTACTCTCTCTCAATTAGCCCAGAGAATCAAGAATACTGATAAGTCTGAGAAAAAAAGTGATTCACAAAGGATTTAGGTATTCCTTAGTCAATTTATTTCACTTATATTTTTCTTTTTATGTTCATTAGTGAAATATGACAAAAATGAATTTGTAAGTATATCTAAAGGAGCTTGTTTACTAAATATAAAAATTTCTAAGTGAAAGGAAAGCATTATCTGTGTAATTGGTGCCCCTTTTTAGGTGATACATGCAATAATGTTGCATCTTGCATGTATGGCATCTTAAACTGATGAAATCTGAAAATCTGAAATGTCTTTAGCACTCCTATAATTTTAGGTCCTTGTAATTTTGATTGAGATTCTAATTCCAAAGAGGGCACTGAGGAACCTTACTTAAACCACATGATAATCCCTTGTCCTTGGGGATGGTGATTGGTAATTCCAACAAGATTTAATCGAATGAAGATGAGTTGGATTCCCAAAGGAATATCAGAATTTTATTACAAAAAAAGAAAGGGTGCATAGATATTGAATAATCAAGACAATTGGGTAAAAAAATGTTCATTATTATTACTTATAACTAGGATATTCCTAGGATTAAAAAAAACTAAAGCAATTTAAGTTAATCAACAGATACGAGAATATTAATATCCCAGAATCTTCATCAACACTTGATATTACCACTTTTTTTCTCAATCTGATGGGAGAATAAGATATTTCACAGTTGCATTAATTTGCATTTCCTTGCTTCCTTTTTAAGGCAAACATCCTTTATTTGTATTTCCTCTTTTGCAAATGGTTTGTTCAAAATTTTGCCTATTTTTCTGCTGTGTTTTTATCTTTTCTTATAAACATTATGGAATATTCTGGCTATTTATTTTCTGTTATATGTTGTTGCATACTTTTTTTCAGTCAATGATTTTACTTTTTTTTTTTTTTTTTTTTTTGCGGTACGCGGGCCTCTCACTGTGGTGGCCTCTCCCGTTGCGGAGCACAGGCTCCGGACGCACAGGCTCAGCGGCCATGGCCCACGGGCCCAGCCGCTCTGCGGCATGTGGGATCTTCCCGGACAGGGTCACGAACCCATGTCCCCTGTATCGGCAGGCGGACTCTCAACCACTGCGCCACCAGGGAAGCCCAATGATTTTACTTTTAACTTTGTTTACATGGTGCTTTTTCATACAGATAATTGTTATTTTGCTATTGTCAGACATATAGATCTCCTAACTCACAGAGCAAAGGCAGTTAAGCTCAGCAGAAATCAGTTAGTATAAGTGGGTTCAGTGCAGCTAGAGAATGGAGGCAGATTCTCCAATATGCTGAGGAGATAACTAACTGGGCAATCCAAAATAGCTACAGGTCAGGGACTTCACTCAGAGCTTCAACAGAGAGGTAGGTCCCACATAAGTCACTGGTCTTCAGCACCTTCTTCCCTTCTGCCATGTTGTAAACAGCAAGACACAGAAGACATCTTTCACTGGGTCAGTCTTGATCCTTGAGGATCCCCAGATTCCAGGAATGTGTGAATCCTCTTGTATTAGGTTAAAGAATCCATGTGCACTCCCAAACACCCTTGTCCAACACTGACTTTATTCCATTATTTCCATGACATATTTGGAAAGAGAAGATCACAAGCATGTGGAACTTTAGCCTTTAAGACATGAAGACTTTTTTTCTGTCTGGGCTAAACTTCTACTTCAGCAGTAAAGTGATAATTATGTAAACGTAGTATTTACCCCGAGTAGTATTTACTGAGTATTCAAAAATGCTCAAGATGGAAAATGTGTATATAAAATTTTGCAATTTAGAAAATAAGACCAATAATCAATCAACCAAATACTTTGAGTAGATTTTTTTAATACACCCTGATTTTATTTTTGTGTGTTTTATAATTGGTTTGTTTGTTTTACTCTATAAACAATACTAAGACAGATAAGAAAATTCTTAACTCCTGAAATATAACTAGGAAGACTATATTTTCAATTATACAACATAAAAATTAAATTGTGTCTTCAACTTTCATGCAACAAGATGGGAATTTGTTTGCAAGCACATATTTGGAAACACAAACTTGGAAAATGTGAAACCAAATACCTGAAATACTGCAGAATAGGGAATCTTTCTGTGCTAAAATGTACAAAGCATAGCTGCTTGCAACATCAATCTCATCACAAGTTCTTGGAACATTTACAGAAAGCAATTCCAAGTTCACAGAAAAATGTGTTTTAAATGCTGATGAATAATGATATGTGTGTAGTACTGGAAACCACAAACACTATTATTTTTGAAAAGCAATTAATATAAATTATTGATATTAAATGGGTGTCAACAGAGTAACTCATTAATATAAATGCTTTTCCCAAGTTATAGGGAGAGGTGTTGATTATTCTTAGGCAGAGGAAATTAAGTAAATGCTAATATCTAAGGCCTTGACATTTTGCTTAGTAAGCAAGAGATATTTTAAACTAATCTATGAAATTGGGTGGCTGACTGCCATTATTAGCTCAGATCCTGAGTTGTTAAAGAACAAAGTCATCTTCCAAAGTAATGTACTTGATGCAGTCACTATTTAAATTCCCAGAAATAGAAAAATTACACCAATACATCTAAGAATGAACTTTTGATGTGTTCAATAAATATTTTATAAGCTTTATAAAATGCCTCAGAAACAAACCTAAAGTAATGAAAAATTTTTTGCATTTACTCTGAATTATAACTTTCATGATCCTTTGTTGTTAGATTAACCCTATATGCAACTCTATGGCCAATATTTTTATATTCAGATTTGAAGATTTTTTCAGATCCTTGTTAGCCCTGGGATCAGAGCTCTTTCTACAGTGACATCATCAGTTAAAAGTCAACTTTAACACCTACTTACAAGAAGTTGTTTTTCATATTTTGTTCCAAATTCTTACAATAGTTAAATCACTGGATAATGCATAACATACCTTGATTATTTTGCAAAGGCAATTTAAAAAAAGTGATCTAGAGAAATAAAAGAGAGATAACACATTTTAGAGAAGCATTTTAAAAAGCTTTCTTCATGGAACAAAGCACTGTCCTTTAGAACATTCTGAGATAATGAAAATTTTCTGTATCTTCAAGGTTCAAAATGGTACCCACTAGCCATTGACCACTTGGAATGTGCCAATATAAGGAGAAACTGAATTTTAGGTTTTATTTAATTTTAACAAATTTAAATACCCTCATGAGTAGTGACTACTATGTTGGACATTGCAGCTATAGGCTGTAGACTACCTACTCAACCAAAGGAATGATAACTATTTTTAATTATAAGAAAAGAGAAACAGTGAAACTAATTGAAGCAACTCAGCTCCTCTGGGTAGGGATGGATAGACAATGGATTAAGTCATCCCAAAATGGATAAACCAATTGATTGCTTTACTCTTACCTCTGAATGTTGTTTGGTGTCAACCATTCTGCTAGTGAATAATCAGGACTCATTATTTAATGTGATAAACTACTGATCCACAAAAGTGATTATATTCACTTAGTTTTGCAAACAAAATAATACATTATTCACCTTAGATAACAGGTGTTTGTTTATAAGTTTACCACCATCGACGTGGTAAATATAGACACACCTAGGCATGAGTCTGGCTTGGAGATGGGCTTCCCAGAAGTACTGTCAGACATTTTGCTTAATATCTTGCAAATTTTAAAAATATGAAATAAAAAAAATTGTATAATCTGTACTTTGTTATTACCATTAAATATAGAAACTCCTGTACGTTTATTTGAAGATAAAATTTGCATGTTTAAAAAGTATCCAAGCTATTCAGTGTAAAAAAAAAAACAAGTTTAAAAAAGCAACAAACTATTCCATCACCTAGGTATAATCATTGTTAAATTTAAGTGACCATAATCCAGACATTTGTCTATTCCTACATAAACATAGAGATACAGATATCTAGATTGAGAGACCAAAATAATGTTATTAAAATGGAACTGTACTTGCTTCTTTTATTTTAAAAATTATCAATGTCATTTTATTTTAATTTAAAAGAAAAAAGATGAATTGAAACTAAATGAATTATTGAAGTTTTGGTAATTGTTTCTTCACCAAAAAAGATAGCATATCCTAAAATATCTTTCCAAATTCAATTTTAAATGTTCATGAAAACCTAAAGACGTTATATTATTTTTTGAACTAAATATCTCAGGTTCAGAGAGTAGTAACTGACTGCCTATTATGAAGATGAAGAAATGAACATTCAAATTCATCCTGCTACCACCTACCTCCTGTTCTTCCACATAGCTAAACATTTGTTATACTGTCTATGCTTCTTGTTTGTTTAGATAGTATTTTGTTTTTTATTACATTATGAAGGTTTTATATCACTTACACCGTATTCTGTGACTATTCGGCCTCCTAATAAGCCTTTCAAACTTTATTATGCCCAACACCCAGCTCGCCAGGAGCGTAAAACCTATTCTTCCACAGTCTTGTCCATCTTGGTTATCTGCAGCTCTAGTCTTCTGGTTGCTCAGTACATGAAACCTGAGGTCGTTCTTGAGCCTCTCCTTCTTTCTCACCCCACATCTAGACCGTAAATAAATCCTGCCTGGCTCTACCTTCTAAGTATATTCAGAATCTGCCCATCTTCTCAGCACTTTCACCCCCACCACCCAGGTAAAAGACACCATCAATCTCACCAGGGTCTTTACAACAGCGTCCTACCTGGTATTCCTGCTTTGCCCTTGTGCCCCCTCAGTCACTTCTCAACACAGAGCCAGAATGATCCTTTTATAAAAACAATACAGTTATTTTAACCATTTGAGGGAAACCCTTCAAAGTCTTAACAATGGCCAGCATGGCCCTGCACAATCTCACCCTGTTCCTCATTTCACTTCATCTCCTACAACCTCGCTCCAGCCACACTGGCTTCCTCAAATATGCCAGGCAGCTGTGGACACTATTGGACATGGTCCTTGCTACAGATTTCACACGTTTTTGTTGGATACATACTTAGGAATAGAATGAGTCATATGATATGTCTATGCTCAACTTCATCGACAATGCCAAATGGTTTTCCAGTGTGGTTTTACCAATTTACGCTTTCACCCATGATGTAGGAGAATTGCACTCACTCCACATATTTGCCAAAAATTCCAATTGCCAGTCTTTTTATTTCTAGCCACCTGGTGGTTGTGTAGTAAACCCATTTGCAGGCTTACTCCTATATCTCCAATTACCAGTGAGGTTGGACATTGTTCTGATTTATCTGTTCTCAACTTGGCATCACTACCAAGACGTTCTCTTTGTTACAGAGGAGAAGCCAGAGATTGCATTTCCAAGAACTTCCTGTCTGTTTGATTCTGGGTTAAAGTCTGACGTTGAGAGAATTTTAAGAAGGGAAGGAAAGGTCATATTTCCTAGAGAAGGTTGTAGTCAGACTGACAGATATGAGATCTCAGCAGCTTCTGACGAGCTCTTGAGCACAGCTCACATTACTGATGCAGAGGAAGAGAAATGGGAGCTTCCCTGAGCTTTACTCCTCAGACTCTTTAAATGTCTACTTAAGCTTCTAATTTGTGATAGTAAAACGCTTCATACCCCAAATACATAATGTGGCTTCTGTTTTCCTATCCAGAACTCTGATGGTATCAATACCCTTTCGCATATGTATTGGCTCTTGAGAGTTTTTTTGTGAAGGGCTTGTTCAAGCCTCCTGCCTTTTTTCCGTGCTGAGTTGTCTTTTTCTTATTGATTGGTAGGAATATTTTATATTACTTTGGGGTTCAGTTATAGATGATGTAAATACTTCTCCCACTCTATAATCTGCTTTTTCACTCTCAAATGGTATATTTTGATAAGATTTACTTAATTTTGAAGTAGTCAGTTTAAGAAACACATGAATAATGCTTTTTTGTTTTATTTTAAAAAACGATTTCCTACCAATGGTCATGAAGATATTCTCCTATTTTATTTTGTTTGTTTGTTTTCTTTTTAATTTTTGGCCACACCATGTGCCATGTGGGATCTTAGTGCCCCAACCAGGGATCAAACCCACGCCCCCTGAAATGGAAGTGCAATATCTTAACCACTGGACCGCAAGGGAAGTCCTTTTCCTATGTTATCTTTATCTTTGTTTTTCCTTTCACATCTTTAAAATCTAAAATCTATCTGAAAATAATTTTTTCAGTAAGGCATGAGGAAGAGGTCATTTTTTCTCCCCACATAGCTATCCAATTGACTCAACACTTTATCAAGTAGACCATTTTTCTCCCATTTCTTGGAAGTGCTAACTTTTGCGTAGATAAAATGTCTATATCTAATGTGGGTTTCTTTCTGGGTTATTTAATCTGTCGCATTGGCTTATTTGTCTATTCTTTAGTCACACTCTCTGTATTACCTTTATAACAAACATCGATATTCATTAAAGCAAGCCTTTCTACCCTTTCTTTGCCTTCAAGATTATCTCAATTATTCTTGTTTTTTTTTGTATTTCTAAATAAATTTTAGAATAAGGTTGTCAATTTCCATTTTGAAAAACTGTGAATCTATTTGCTTTATTTGTTCTATTTTGGTTTGATTTAGTTTGGGGAGGGAAGGGGTGCAGTATTAAATCTATAGTCCCTGCCACCAAGGCTATCTGACACACAAATATATCACCTTTCAATTTTAATTCCTAAAGTTACACTCCCTCTAGATAAAATCTATAATACTTAGATTGTTAGACTATTATGCAAGACCATATACTGACTTATGTTTTACTTCATTTCCAGCCACAACATATGCCAAGGATAAAGCTTGGGAACTACATGCTAGATTCATCCTCTTCCTTTAGGTATTAGCCTTGTTGTCATGTTTTTCCAGAAGACTTTCCTGAGTTCCTCAAACGAGGCTAAGATTTCTCTTCTCTGGGTTATAGATAATTGTACAAACCTCTATGCTTACTGCCTGTATATTACTCTGTAGTCTTAAAATTATTTAGGCATTATCCAAATCGCCCTAATAAGAGGACAGAGATCCAATATAATCATCTTGAACACAAATACTTAGGGCAAATACCTCTACTTTAGAAATATAAATAGATAAATACACAGACAGATATTTAGAGATAGAGAGTTGGCATTTTAGTCTAGTATCATATTAGTTTACACTATTTTTCTGTAAGTCACTTCTATATAATATTTCTGATGATTATAAAGACACAAGGACACAAAGCAGCATTAAAAATAGACTGGGGATTCTATAAGGAAATGGCTCTGCCATGGTGCCCTAGTGATTTTGCCTCCACATAATCCGTGTGGCCAACTGTGACCATAGTCTAACCCAAGTTTTGATCCAGAGTCCTGTGACTCGTTTTGGAGCAACCAGAGGTAAGCCTTGTGAGAAACTGCCACAAGGCATTTTTTCATCCTGATCTTGTGAATGACGGACGCAGAGCTAATTCCTGGTCATCTCCCTAGTTTCAGCTGAGCACAGGACTTTCCACTGCACCTCATCTCTGTAGTACAGCTGCAGGCTTCTGTGTAAATTTACATAACTGCTTGCTGTGGTTTAGAAACTGATCCCCAATGACAGAGTGACCAATCACCTGTGTTGTCTGTCATCTGACATTTCTGGTTTAGATTCATAATGTGAAACTGAGAATTTGGGGAGCTGGGACCATGTTGATCTCACTTTGCTTTGACATAAGTAGTAAACTGTCTAAATCTATTTGGGGCCATTGACTCTGTACTGGCCAAATCTATGGTAGGGTAACAAGGCAACCTGTGGCCTGTTACCACCATGATGCTGCTTTTGGAATGTTTGACCACTTGATAGAGTCTTCTTAAAATGCCATCTGGTTAACAAGTTGTGCTGCAAATTCTGCTAACTGCCAACAAAAATACTTATAAATATTCTGTTAAAGATTGAAAATCCACGATATCACTAAAACAGAATTTATAATCTACCTGTTGAAATAGAAGTAACAAAATAAAGCAATAATGAAAGGATGATGGCCTATGTGTATCAGGTTCACTTGCAGGGAAAATCATGCTTCTTACCTCCTTCACTGCATGATTTTTGTTTCACAGACATGAGATTTGGGCCAAGTTCTTTTCTACCTCAGGACATGTAGCAGGCTGTGTTCCTTCTGCCTGCTCACCATCCCAGCTCTCACCTAACAAGCACATATGTACTCATCACATGATTAACCCTTTTTCATACTTTAGTCCTCAACTCAAATGCCTTTTACCCAGAGAATCATTCTCTGAACCACTAATCTATTTAACACTCTGTTCTCTAATGGCATTGTATACTTTCCCTTTGTTATATTTACCACACTTTATAATAAAAAATAAAAGGAAACCTGAGAAATAGAAAAATAGATCTTAATTATTCATGTTTACTTCCTACTAGAATGTGAGGTTCACGAACACAGAGATCATAGTTTTTTGGTTTATTATTATTACTTTGCTAAGGCTGTATTTCCACCACCTAGCTCAGTCCCTGGCATATAGAGAAGCTTAACTGATGGTGTGATAAACTAGAAAAATTGAACTTTTGACCCTCAATTTCTTGGGTACTAATTCTTCAATGCCATATTTCTCTCTCCCCTTTTTTTTCCTGCTATATCTAGTCAGGGGCTTAAAATTCCAAGAGTATTTGATATAAAGCAGGTGGTGTGGTGGGGATTGAGTTGGGAGTTTGCTGGAAAAAGGCAATGCTATTGAAGGGAGATACGTAAGTAGGAAGGAATGATATTAGTGATGTCATGTTGCAACTCTGGAAACAGAGTCCCTACAAGAAAATTATATAGGTAGAGTAGACACTGGAAAAATGTGGAAATATTAACAGTGAGGGGGTAATTTTTTAATATATATTTTTGTTTTATGTCAAAGTAACAGGCTAAGAAATTCTAAGATGTTCCATATCTGCCCCTCAGATATAAGTTAGACATTGATTTGGTGGTTTGGAGCTGTAGACATCCAGAAGCAATATATCTGACTAGTTGTGATCATCACTTAAGTGATAAGAGTTCATATCAATCAAATCAACAGAGCAAATCACCAACTTCAGTTTTCTGCCTGTGTCATGTTCTGTCATGATCTCTGTGAAGCCAAGGTTGAGTTTTTAAAAAGCCATACATAATGACCATGCAAAATTATTGCAGAACAAGTGAAAAGGTCCAGCAGCATAAAGATTCAGAGGAATAACAATGTTTACTAAACCAGATGGAAATTTTAGGAAATTGACATCCTAAATTAAGAAAAAAAGACCCAGACTCAGGACCAGAAAGAATTATAAAAGCAGGTATAGATTCAAAGTTCACAGATAAGAGAATATAGATGTGATGGACATAAATGGGGTAGAGGAAAAACAAATTTAATTAACTAAAAAATGAAGTAATAATAAAAATCAATAGCTTGAAGACAGACTTTAGAAACTCCGCCAGGTTGGAGATGGAAAAGACCGTTAAAAGTCGTAAGATATAACGTAAAGGAGAGAGAATGGTGAGTGAACTCAAGTATTATAGTTATTCCTGAGGAGGCTACCACAACTATTAGAACATAATTCAGAATCCAACCTGCAAAATTTCTAAAAGCAATCTTCTTTCAAGGAAGGTAATATAATTTGTTCAAAGGAAAAATATTATCTTGAGATACATGGTTGGAAGGGAAAATATGTGTGACACACGAGCTTCACCATAAAACATTACAACAATTATTTTTAGTAAACCGTTAAAATGGAGAATAGACTCATGTAGTGAATACCAGAGGTCCATGGAGAAAATAAAAAGAATGTGGACCTAACTAAACTTGGGTAACAGGATCCCGAATGGGGGGAATTTACTAATATGTGTGTATCAAACATGCCTTTTTTAAATCTTCTATCTATAAAATTTATATTAACATTCTCCCCCATTACCTATAAAAAAATCATTTTGTGGACATGTTAAGTGTTTTAAATACCATAGGCATAGTTTGGCAGAATTACTGAAATGGAAGCAGCCCAATGTAAGAAAAATAAATAGTAAGAATAGGAAATGGAAAGTAATTTCATAAAAAGTTACAGAAATATTGTGGAATTTTTGTATCTTTAAATAAACATAATTTTAACTGTATTCTGAACACTTTTAAAGGAGATCTGATAAGAATTAATTCAGATAATTAATTACTGGCAGTTTGTTTAAGAATTTAAATAAATACATTGTAAAGAATAATTAAAGGATAGAATGATGAAGACAGCTGTCCTGTGAATAGCACAATGTCCAACACAAACAATAGTATGTTGCATCTAACTTTACCCACCAGATTTTAATGATGTGCCTCTTTTAATCTTTAGTTTTAATAATTTAATTTTATTAAATTATTATTTAATAATATAGGTTCACTTTTTTATGTTTTAAAGGTAAGTCATGTCAGTTTATAGGTCATAAATCTTTAGGTTTTTTTCCCAGACAGAAAATTGGAAATTGTAGGAGAGCAACATGATCTCACCACCCAACAGAACATCTAACAACAATCATTTTGTTATACTCCAATCTAATAATTCTCCATATATTACTTCACTTGCTTGCAATCCTTGCACACATGTAATTTTATATCCTGATTTTTACACTGCAGCATTTACACTTACTTGTTCATGTAGCAACATAGTTTTCCTAATTATTTTAACAGTTACATACTATTCCATTTAATAGATCTATCATAATTTTATCACCCATTTTTCTTCATTTTAATTTTCAAGTTGTTCCTATTTTGGCAGCAATAGGAAACAAATCATGCACATCATTTTCATTTTATTAATTATTTCTTAGAATGTTTTTCACAAATGTTACTACTTTATTAAAATATAAATTATAGTCAATTTATATTGCCTAATTAAACTAAAGCATGGTCTTCCCAATATGCACGTATGAAAGTACCAGTTTTGCTGCATGTTTTTATCACTTATAACATGATTAAAAATTATTTTTCTAATTTGAAAGACGATGTGTTCCATTATTTTTTAAAAAGATATTTGAAAATTAACAAAATTGAAATTTTTCCATATATTTGTTTATTAGTTTTATCAGCTGCAACATTTGATAACTAGGAGTAGGATATAACAAATAACCAACCTAAAAGTTAGCATCAACTTAGTGGAGGCAGAGAGGAGATAGATATTGGAGGTTGGAAACATGGTAACTCTTGTTAAGAAATGGCAAAGCATTTGTTCAAAATATCATCTACAGTACTTTGGAAGGCAGATCAAGTGCCAGCCAAGACTGTAGCATTAGGTAAATAACTAGTGAAAAAAGCAGAATGGCCTTATGTAATGGCTGCCAATTGATACTTCCAGTAAACAAATTAATCAAAAAATTTCTGCAATGAATTCACATTAGAGTGAACTAGTCTGCAAGAAGAGACAAAGGGAAATAAAGCTTTGTTAAGAAAGATACTGCCCCTGACCTATAGTCTAAATTGACTGAGAATCCAGGAATTTGAAATCTTAGTGCATGAAATAGCCAATAATATCTATACCCAAACTGAAGCCATCCTTAGAGACTAGTATCTACAAAACTTCGTGAGACTGCTGATAAAGATAAGATTAAGGGGATTGTCTTACTATTCTCACCCATTATTTCAGAGTTAGTGGGGTATGGGCAAAAGAAGAGAGATCAGAAACCAAAATACCATGGTCTATGTCTAAATGATGGTTACCCCATCCTAGTTCAGCTCCTATGACAAACTGCCATAGACTGGTAGGATTATAAACAACAGAAATTTATTTCTCACAGTTCTGGAAGATGGAAGTCCATAATCATGGTGGCTGCATGGTCACATTCTGGTGGGAGCCCTCTCTATGGTTGCAGACTGCAACTTTTCATTGTATCCTTACATAGCAAGAGCAGAGAGAGGAAGCAAGCACTCTCATGATGTTATAAGGGCACTAATATGACTCATGAGGGTTACACCCTCATGGCCTAATCTAATGTTAATTACTTCCCAAAGGCCTCACCTCATAATAGCATCACATTAGGGAGTAGGATTTCAACATATGAATTTTGGGGGGACACAAATATTTAGTGCATAACATTCTGTCCCTGGCCCCTCAAAATCCATGTCCTTCTCACATGTAAATATATTCATTCCATCCCAATGATCCCAAAACTCTTAACTCATTCTAACATTAACTCTAAAGTCCAAAGTTTCATATAAATATCATTTACATCAGAGTTGGGTGAGACTGGAGACACTATTCATCCTGAGACAGAATTTCTCTCCAGCTGAGAACCTGTAAAACCAAATAAGTTATACTTCCAAAATACAATGGTAAGACAGACATAGAATAGATCTTCTCATTCCAAAAAGGAGAAACAGGAAAGAAGGAATGGGTGACAGGTCCCAAGCAAGTCCAAAACCTAGCAGAGCAAAATACATTAGAACTTAAGGCTTGAGAATAAACCTCTTTGGCTTGATGCTCTGCTTTCCAGGCCCACTGAGGTGGTAGTCCTGAAATAGTAGTTCTGCACCCACCAGAACTCTGCCAGGTGGCCCAGTCCCCAGGGCTTTGGGCAGAGGCCAACTGGCCTGTTGAAAGCAAGATGATGGTCAATCTCCTTTTTGAAACAAAGGGCACAGCCTGATGATCTCTGAATCACCTTCAGGGTCATTCTTCCCTGTCCTGAAGAATAGTGCAAGTTCAGAGCTGAATAGCTCTATGATACTGTCCTATAAAATCCAAGAAGTCCACAGCCTTCCTTCATTCTTTCTTATCTCCTTCCTCTTCAGTTCAAACTGGCAGTTTCCTGCTGCGGTGGCTGATTGAGTCTATGGTTCAGATATATACTCATCTTGTCAAACAGATGCTGGCCACACCTTTACTGTTTTCTTCTGAACATGCTTTCTCATTTTTCACGATATGGATACTAAGACGTTTCCAAATCTTTTAGCTATTATTTCGCTTTGCTAAAAAATTCCACCTTTAAGTCATTTCTCTCTTCTTGCATTTTACTATAAGCAGTCAGAAGCCAAGCTGCACCTTCAACACTTTGCTTAGAAATCTCTTCAGGCTAATATCCAATTTTATCACTTGCATGCTCTTCTTTCCACAAAAAAACTAGGACACACACACAACCAGCCAAGTTCTTTGCCACTTCACCTTTCCTCCAGTTTCCAATAATACATTCCTCATTTGTGTCTGAGATCTCATTAAAATGACCTTTACTGTCCATATTTCTACCCACATTCTGTTAAGGATTTCTTATGCATTCTTTAAAAAAAACTAAGGCTTTCTCTATGGCTCTCCTCTTTTCTTTCTGAGCTTTCACCAGAACTGCCTTTAAAGGCCCACTCAAAGCAATGTACGCTTTTTGTAGTAAGCACCTCAAAATTCTTCCGGCTCCTCAGATTTCAGGCCAAGATGGTATGAAGACCCTGAGCTCACCTCCTCTCACAGGCACACCAAAATTGCAACCATTTACAGAGCAACTATTGATGAAAAAGACAGGAATCTAGCATAAAATATCTTCTACAACTAAAGATATGAAGAAGAAATCACAATGAGATGGGTAGGAGGGGCAGTCACAGTATAGTCAAGACCCATAACCCTGGGTGGGTGACCCACAAACAGGAGGATAATTACAATTGCAAAGGTTCTCCCCAAGGAGCAATAGGTCTGAGCCCCACTTTGGCTTCCCACCCTGGGGGTCCTGTACTAGACAGATGAGCTCCCAGAACATTTAGCTTTGAAGGCCAGTGGGGCTTACTTTTGGGAGCTCCAGAGGGTTGTGGAAAATAGAGACTGCCTTTTAAAGGGCACACACAAAGTTTTAGATGCTCCAGGACCCAGGGCAGAAGCAGTAATTTGAAAGGAGGTTCAGACCCACCTGCTGAACTTGGAGAGTCCCCCAGAGAAGCAGGAGGCAACTGGAGCTCACCCTGGGGACAAAGACACAGGTGGCAGCCATTTGGGGGAGCTCGTTCTACCACATGTACACTGGTGCTGGCAAATGTCATTTTGGAATCCTTCCTCTAGTTTACTAGCACTGGGACCTGGCCCCACCGGCCTTTAGCGACAAGTACTGGAAAACTTTAGCTCAAGCAACTAGCCAGGAGGGGACACAGTGTCACCAACCTGAAGGCAGGCTGCTGTAAGACCTCCTGATCCCACAGCCACCCCGGCACATGGCTGTATAAACCAGAGGAACCGGGACCCAAGCCCAAATACCAGTGTATGAGCACTAGCCCTGGGACCCCAAGGGCCCTGCAGTCAGAGACCTCAGTACACGACTTTGCTCACAAGCAGGCTGACATCAGCCCCAGAACCCCTGAGCCCTGGCCCCAGCCCCCCCACCAGCAAGCCAGCACCAGCTTTGGGAAACCTTGGGACCTGCAGCCATCCATGTCAGGAAGTGACCGCTTGACAAGCAGGCTGACAGGATATCTGAGAACGTCAGCACTAAAACCACCCCAGGACCCTGCTCTGACCATAAGTGAGCCAGCACTAGCCCTGTAACCGACCAGGATTCCTCAGCCAGCCACTTTGTCACCCAGCCCCCACAACCAAGGTCCAGCAGCCTCTGCACAAGGCAAGGACTGCCAAACAACAAGTCCAGTGGCCGACCACACCGACCATAGAGCCTACAGTAGTCAGCCTGCCACAATAGAGGGTCACACACAGTTCACACAGGGGGTACCCCTGGAGCACATAGCTCTGGTGACCAGAGGGGAGTGGACTGCTAGGACTCACAGAATTTCTCCTACAAAAGGCCACTTCTTCAAAGTTGAGGAATATAACCAACTTACCAGATACATAGGAATTTAAAAAAGCAAATTAGGGCTTCCCTGGTGGCACAGTGGTTGAGAGTCCGCCTGCCGATGCAGGGGACACAGGTTCGTGCCCCGGTCCGGGAAGATCCCACATGCCATGGAGCAGTGGGGCCCGTGAGCCATGGCCGCTGAGTCTGCACGTCTGGAGCCTGTGCTCCGCAACGGGAGAGGCCACAACAGTGAGAGGCCCGCGTACCGCAAAAAAAAAGCAAATTAGGCAAATTTTTGGTGACACAGAAACATGTTCCAAATGAAGGAACAAGATAAGACCCCAGAATTAAGTGAAGAGGAGACAGGCAATCTACCTTAGAAAGAGTTCAAGATAACAATTTAAAGATGATCTAAAAACTCAGAGAAGAATGGATGAACAAAGTGACTAATTTAAGAAAGAGGAGAAGCCAACAGAGCTGAAGAAAATAATAACTGAAATAAAAAATACAATAGAAGGAATCAGCAGTGGATTAGAATACACAGCAGAACTGAAAGGTGAGCTGGAAAATAGAGTAATGGAAATCACTGAAGCTGACGAGAAAAATAAAAGGAAATGAGGACAGTTTAAGAGACCTCTGTGACAACATCAAGCATAGTAATATCTGCATTATAGGGACACCAGAAGGAGAAAAAAGAGAGAAAGGGGCACATATTTAAAGATATAAAAGCTGAAAACTTCCCTAAGTTTCTTGGGAGAGGAAAAGATATCTAGGTCTAGGGAGCACAGAGAGTCCTAAACAGGATTGATCAAAGGGGACCAACCCAAGACACATTGTAGTTTAAATAGCAAAAATTAAACATAAAGAGAGAATACTAAAAGCAGCAAGGGAAAAGCTATATACAAGGACACCTGCATAAGGCTACTTTTCAGTGGAAACCCCAGACCAGAGGAGGTTACATAATATATCTAAGGTGATAATAGGGAAAAACAACCAAGAATACTCCACCAGGCAAGGCCTTTTTACAGATTTGATGGAAAAATCTAATGTTTAACAGACAGACAAAAGCTAAAAGAGTTTAGCACACAAACCAGATTTACCAGAAATGTAAAAGGGAATTCTCTAAGCAAAAAAGAACAGGCCACAACTAGAAACATAAAACTACAAAAGGAAAAGGCTCATTGGTAAAGATAAATACATAGTAATCATAGTAAATTAACAATGTACAAAGCTAGCAGTAGGAAGGTAAAAGACAAAATAGTAAAATCATCTATTTCCAGCATAAGTAGTTAAAGGATGCACAAAACAAAAAGCTGTAAAACATGACATGAAAAACAGTAATTGGGGCTTCCCTGGTGGCGCAGTGGTTGAGAGTCCGCCTGCCGCTGCAGGGGACACGGGTTCGTGCCCTGGTCCGGGAAGATCCCGCATGCCGCGGAGCAGCTGGGCCCGTGAGCCGTGGCCACTGGGCCTGTGCATCTGGAGCCTGTGCTCCGCAATGGGGGAGGCCATAGCAGTGGGAGGCCCACGTACCGCAAAAAAAAAAGAAATTATTAAAAAAAAAAAAAACAAAAAACAGTAATTGTGGTGGTGGTAGAAGTACAAATGCAGGGTTGTTAAAAAATTGTTTGAAATAAATATATCAGCAAATTATCATATACGTATGATATGTATATACATATCATATGTAAATGCAAATATATATGTATAACATATAAATAAATATATAATGATACATATTATATATGTATAGATAATATACATTTATAATAATATAATAAATATATGTGAATAAAAATGGAATAAATATAATATAATACATATATACCATGATAATAATAAAATATATATAATGTATTATTACATAATAATATGTAGTAGTAATGATAATTTAATAAATAAAAATTATGTACCATATATCACTTATACGATATGTTATATAACAGTGTAATTCTATAATATTATGAATATTAATATAATTTATTCTACTATATATTATAATATATTATATAATTATTAATAAAATAATATATAATATTACAATGTATATTATTATATATCTTATAACACATATAATATACAAATAATATATTATATTGGTATATTTATAAATCATACACTTATAAATATAATATTTTAATATTTATAAATTTAATAGTATAATATATAATATTATATATAACTATATATTATATATAATATTGTTAGTATTAATATAATATTATTACTTATATAATAATATATATTATAAGATGATATAATAGTATATAATATATAATAATTTTATACTATTATATTATAAAATAATCATATATTATTATAATATACTATACAATTATATTATAATATACAATGTAAAATATATTATATATCATATAAAATAAATAATTATATATGTATCATATTATACACTATGATATACATGTATATATGTATATATATTATTATATCATGGGAGAACAGTAATTGAGGTGGAGGAGTAAAAATGCAGGACTATTAAAATTTGTTTGAAATTAATACATCAGCAAATAATCATATGTAAATATATATACATAAATAAATATATATTATATATATTTTAAAATATATAAATAAACATTTTAAAAATATATATGTATAATATATAAATAAATATATATTATAAATATATGTATAATAGAAATATAAAAATATATAAATGAAATATAATTTATTATTATAATAATATAATAAATATATTAATACATATATTTATTATGTATGCAATACATATAGTATAATAAATATATATTCATATATACAATAAATGTAATATTATAAATATGTATTCATAATAAAAATTATTATTTAATTACTATTGGTAGTATTTTTAATTATAATAATTATAATATACATTGAATTATATAATTTAATTACTATCATTAAAATTATTATTCATAATAATAAAATAAATATATAATTTATTATTATATAATAATATATAATAATAATACAACTTATAATAATATAAATATATCACAAATATGATATATACTATATATATCATATAACATTATATATCATATATATTATGTATGAAATATATCATTTTTAAATATATATTTTAAAAATATATGTATATTATGATATATATGTTTGATATATATGATACATATATACATATATACAATATATATCATATATGATCATATATATCATATATAATATATATTATATCATATCACATCTTACTATGTTTTGTATGATATATATCATATATTATATATATATATATATATATATATACAAAGAGAGAGAAAGAGAGATTGCTATATATAAAATTCATGGTAATAAACACTTAAACTATACTAGATCCACACACAAAGAAAATTCAAGCATAACATTAAATGTAGTCATCAAGTCATAAGAGAACAAGTGAAGAAAGGAACAAAAAAGAACTATCCAAACACCCCTAAACCTTTTTTTAAAATGGCAATAAGTACGTACTTATTAATAATCACTTTAAATGTAAATAGACTAAATGTGCCAATCATAAAACATAGAGTGGCTAAATAAAAATGAAATCAAGACTCATATACATGTTGCCTACAAGAGACTCACTTCAGGTCTAAAGACACAAAGAGACTGAAAGTAAGAGAATGGAAAAAGATATTCCATCCAAATGAAAATCAACAGAAATCTGGGATAGCAAAACTTATATCAGAACATAATAGACTTCATACAATATTTGTTTTTCTCTTTCTGACTTACCTCACTCCGTATAACAGTCTCTAGGTCCACCACATCTCTACAAATGATCCAATTTTGTTCCTTTTTATGGCTGAGTAATATTCCATTGTATATAGGTACCACATCTTCTTTATCCATTCATCTGTCATTGGGCTTTTAGGTTGCATCCATGACCTGGCTATTGTAAGTAGTACTGCAATGACTATTGGGGTGCATGTGTCTTTTTGAATTATGGTTTTCTCTGGGTATTTGCCCAGTAGTGGGATTGCTGGGTCATATGGTAATTCTATTTTTAAGGAACTTCCATACTGTTCTCCATAGTGGTTGTATAAATTTACATTCCCACCAAGAGTACAAGAAGGTTCATTTATTCCACACCCTCTCCAGCACTTATTTGTAGGTTTTTTGATGATGGTCATTCTGACTGGTGTAAGGTGATCCCTCATTGTAGTTTTGATTTGCATTTCTCTAATAATTAGTGATGTTGAGCAGTTCTTCATATGCCTCTTGGCCATCTGTATGTCTTCTTTGGAGAGATGTCTATTTAGGTCTTCTTCCCATTTTTTGAATAGGTTGTTTGTTTTTTTAATATTGACCCAAATGATCTGTTTATATATTTAGGAGATTAATCCTTTGTCCATTGATTTGTTTGCAAATATTTTCTCCCATTCTGAGGGTTGTCTTTTCACCTTGTTTATAGTTTCCTTTGCTGTGTAAAACCTTTGAAGTTTCATTAGGTCCCATTTGTTTATTTTTGTTTTTATTTCCATTACTCTAGGAGGTGGGTCAAAAAAGATCTTGCTGTGGGCTTCCCTGGTGGTGTAGTGGTTGAGAGTCTACCTGCTGATGCAGGAGACACGGGTTTGTGCCCCGGTCTGGGAAGATCCCACATGCCGCGGAGCGGCTAGGCCTGTGAGCCATGGCCACTGAGCCTGCGTGTCCGGAGCCTGTGCTCCACAATGGGAGAGGCCACAACAGTGAGAGGCCCACATGCCACAAAAAAAAAAAAAAAAAAGATCTTGCTGTGATTTATGTCAAAGAGTATTCTTCCTATGTTTTCCTCTAACAGTTTTATAGTGTCCAGTATTACATTTTGGTCTTTAATCCATTTTGAGTTTATTTTTGTGTCTGGTGTTAGGGAATGTTCTAATTTCATTCTTTTACATGCAGCTTTCCAGTTTCCCCAGCACCACTTACTGAAGAGACTGTCTTTTCTCCATTGTATATCCTTGCCTCCTTTGTCATAGGTTAGTCTCATCACGTTGTGGTTGGAAAAGATGCTTGATATGATTTCAATTTTCTTAAATTTATGAAAGATTGATTTGTGACCCAAGGTGTGATCTATCCTGAAGAATGTTCCGTGTGCACTTGAGAAGAAAGTGTAATCTGGTGTTTTCGGATGGAATGTCCTATAATGTCAATTAAACCTACTGGTCTATTGTGTCATTTAAAGCTTGCATTTCCGTATTAATTTTCTGTCTTTATGATCTTTCCATTGGTAAAAGTGAGGTGTTAAAGTCCCCGAGTATTATTGTGCTAATGTCGGTTTCCTCTTTTATAGCTATTAGCATTTACCTTATGTACTGAGGTGTTCCTATGTTGGGTACATATATATTTATAATTGTTTTATCTTCTTCTTGGATTGATCCCTTCATCATTATGTAGGGTCCTTCCTTGGCTCTTCTAACATTCTTTACTTTAAAGTCTATTTTCATCTGATATGAGTATTGCTACTCCAGCTTTCTTTTGATTTCCATTTGCATGGACTATCTTTTTCCATCCCCTCACTTTCAGTCTGTATGTGTCCCTAGGTCTGAAGTGAGTCTCTTGTAGACAGCATATATATGGGTTTTGTTTTTGTAGCCATACAGCAAGCCTGTGTCTTTTGGTTGGAGCATTTAATCCATTCACATTTAAGTTAATTAGCGATATGTATGCTCCTATTACCATTTTCTTAATTGTTTGGGTTTGTTTTTGTATGTCCTTCCTTCTCTGTCTTTCCCACTTAGAGAAGTTCCTTTAGCATTTGTTGTAGAGCTGGCTTAGTGTTGCTGAATTCTCTTAGCTTTTGCCTGTCAGTAAAGCTTTTGATTTCTCCACTGAATCGGAATGAGATCCTTGCCAGGTAGAGTAATCATGGTTGTTGGTTCTTCCCTTTCATCACTTTAAGTATATCATGCCACTCCCTTCTGGCTTGTAGTGTTTCTGCTCAGAGATCAGCTGTTAATCTTATGTGAGTTCCCTTGTATGCTATTTGTCATTTTTCTCTTGTGGCTTTTAATAATTTTTCTTTGTCTTTAATTTTTGTCAATTTGATTACTATGTGTCTCAGCCTGTTTCTCCTTGGGTATATCTTACCTGGGACTCTGTGAGTTTCCTGGACTTGGGTGGCTATTTCCTTTCCCATGTTAGGGAATTTTTCAACTGTAATGTCTTCAAATATTTTCTCGGGTCCTTTCTCTCTCTCTTCTCCTTCAGGACCCTATAATGACAATGTTGGTGTGGTTAATGTTGTGCTAGAGGTCTCTTAGGCTGTCTTCATCTCTTTTCATTCTTTTTTCTTTATTCTGTTCCGTGGCAGTGAATTCCACCATTTTGTCTTCCAGGTTACTTATCCGTTCTTCTGCCTCAGTTATTCTGCTCTTGATTCTTTCTAGTGTATTTTTCATTTCAATTATTGCATTGTTCAGCTATGTTTGTCTGTTCTTTAATTCTTCTAAGTGTTTGTTCTTTAGTTCTTCTTGGTCTTTATTAAACATTTCTTGCATCTTGTTGATCTTTGCCTCCATCCTTTCTCTGAGGTCTTGGATCATCTTCCCTATTATTATTCTGAATTCTTTTTCTGGAGGTTGCCTATCTTCACTTGGTTTAGTTTTTTTTCCTGGGGTTTTATCTTGTTCCTTCATCTGGTACATAGCCCTCTGCTTTTTCATTTTGCCTATCTTTCTGTGAATGCAGTTTTCATTATACAGACTGTAGAATTGTTGTACTTCTTGCTTCTGCTGTCTGCCCTCTGGTGGATGAGGCTGTCTAAGAGGCTTGTGCAAGCTTCCTGATGGGAGGGACTGCTGGTGGGTGGAGCTGTGTGTTGCTCTGGTTGGCAGAGCTCAGTAAAACTTTAATCTGCTTGTCTGCTGATGGATGGGCCTGGGTTCCCTCCCTGTTGGCTGTTTGGTCTGAGGCGAGCCAGCACTGGAGCCTAATGGGGCTAATGGCGGACTCTGGGAGGGCTCACACCAAGGAGTGTTTCCCAGAACTTCTGCTGTCAGTGTCCATGTCCCTGCAGTGAGCCACAGCCACTCCCTATCTCTGCAGGAGACCCTCTAACACTAGCAGGTAGGTCAGCTTCAGTCTCTCATGGGGTCACTCCCTCCCCAGGGTCCTAATGTGCACACTACTTTGTGCATGCCCTCCAAGAGTGGAGTCTCCACTTCCCCAAGTCCTGTGAAAGTCCTGCAGTCAAATCCCACCAGCCTTCAAAGTTTGATTCTCTAGGAATTCCTCCTCCTTTTGCTGGACCCCCAGGTTTGGAAGCCTGATGTGGGGCTCAGAACCTTCACTCCAGTGGGTGGACCTCTGTGGTATAAGTGTTCTCCAGTTTTTGAGTCACCCTCCCAGTGGCCATGGGATTTGATTTTATTGTTATTGTGCCCCTCCTACCATCTCATTGTGGCTTCTCCCCTGTCCTTGTATGTGGGGCATCTTTCTTGGTGAGTTCCAGTGTCTTCCTACTGATGATTGTTCAGCAGTTAATTGTGATTCCGGTGTTCTTGCAATAGGGAGTGAGCATACGTCCTTCTACTCTGCTGTCTTGAACCAATCTCCCTAATAGATTTTAAAGAAAGACAAAGAAAAGAGACAAAGAGAAACATAACAGAACGGTCAGGGATCAATCCAAGAACAAGATCTAACATTATAAATATATATTCACCCTAAGATCATCTAAATACCTAAAGCAAATATTAACAGACATGATGGGAAATTGACAATAACACAATAATAGTAGGGGACTTTAACACTCCACTTACAACAATGAGCATGTTGTTCAGACAGTAAATCAATAAGAAAACTCTGGCCTTGAATGACACACCAGACTAAATGAATGGATGTTCATATATATATATGCATATGACATTCCATCCAAATGCAGTAGAATACACATTCTTTTCAAGTGCATATGGAACATTCTCCAGGATAGATCACATGCTGGGCAACAAAATAAGTCTCAGTAAATTTAGGAAAATTGAAATCATATCTAGCATATTTTCAGCCACAGTGCTATGAGACTAGAAATTAATTACAAGTAAAATACTGCAGAAAACCACAACCACATGGAGGCTTATCAGTATATTGCTAAACAACAAATGAAGAAATCAAAAAAGAAATTTAAAAATACCTGGAAACTATTGCAAATGTAAACATAATAATCCAAAATCTATGGAATGGACTGACAGAAAAACAAATACTGTATGTTATCACTTATATGTGGAATCTGAAAAATAAAACAAAGGAATGAATACAACAAAACAGAAGCAGACTCACAGATGTAGAGAACAAACTAGTGGTTACCAGTGGGGAGAGGGGAGGGGGGAGGGGCAAGATTGGAGCAGGGGATTAAGAGGTACAAACTACTTTCTCTAAAATAAACAAGCTACAAGCTACAAGGATGCATTGCACAACACAGGGAATATAGCCAATATTTTATAATAACTTTAAATGGAGTATAATCTATAAAAATTTGAATCAGTATGCTATGCACATGAAACTAATACATTGTAAATCAACTTTGCCTCAGTTTTTTAAACAATAAGTCTTCCGGCCCCTACTCATTACTCAGTTCCAAAGCTGCTTCCACATTTTTAGGTATTTGTTACAGCAGCATTCCCACATTTTGGTATCAATTTCTGGCTTAGTTCAGACTGCTATGACACAGCACAATAGACTGGGTGGTTTATAAACAATTGAAATTTATTTCTCACAGTTCTAGAGCATGGAAGTCCAAGATCAGGTTACTAGCATTTTCAATTTCTGGTGAGTGCCCTCTTCCTGGTTGCAGCCTGCCAACATCTTATTGTATCCTTACATGGCAAGAGCAGAGAGAGGAAGCAAGGTCTCACAGGACTCTTATAAAGGCACTAATCCCACTCATGAGGGCTCCACCCTCATGACTTCATCTAATCCTAATCCCTTCCCAAAAGCCTCACCTTCTGATACCACCACATTGAGGGGTAGGGTTTCAACACACCAATTTGGGACAGACAAAGTAAATCCATTACACCCTCACATGGAACTGTCCAGAATAAATTATGAATCCTTTTGAATAACATACAATATGTTACCTTGCCCTTGCCTACCAGTTTCAACCATTGCTGCTATCTTTCCATTTCCCACTATCCTACAAAACACAAGACACCTTCTATCTCCCAATGTGTCTCACTTTATTGAAAGCCCACTTACTTTTACAAATAGCTCACTGTGACCATCACTCCCTTTCTCTCCTTCCCCTGATTAAACTTCTACCAAGCTTGGCATCCACAGTAGTATCTCTCACAGTGCCATAAATAGTGAAATAAAAATTCTATAAGTTTTAATTGATACAAGTCACCAAAAAATGTACCTTCTTCTATTGATTCATAGTAGTAGAGGGGGCACCTTCATCTAAGTGGGACTGTTTCATCATACTTTTTCTGTTAAGTTACGACTGAATACATATTTTTATTTAGGTAATTTATAGCCAACCATGGCAAGAATAGAAGAGTAAGGGAAAAGTCTCTCTGTCTCTGTCTCTGTCTCTCTCTCACAGACACACACACACACACAAATAATACTTTTCACCCATTATTACATGAAACATGTTAACTGACTGTAAACCACATGCCCCAAGCTGTTCTACAACCCACAAATTATTGAAAAATCACTTGAAATAAAATCTTTAAAAAAAAAACTGGCATATTATTGCTAGCCCACGAATCCAATTTTTTCTTAATTTTCCTACATTTTTGTTATGCCAGGTATTGCCATGACAACATGTGTGAACCTCAGAAAGGCTCTTTTCCTCAGTGTAGCCCCACAGCAGTCAGGAAATGTTCTTGTATGAACGGCAGAGCATAAAAATCTCAGAATTACAAATTTTATCCCATTGCAGATATACATCCATTCCCTGTCTTAAAATGGCATTGCTCCTTTTACAGAACAGCAAGCCAAATGTGAACGTATTCACAAAGCAGTAGGCTGAAGAGCATGTGGAATGTTGAACAACTAATAAACAAGAATGTAAATGAAACTGGACGTTCTGCCTAGAAAACAGATTCTATGTGGAAACAACAGTATTCAGTGCAAAATTTTAGACCCATTGAGAGGCCATTCAACTATGTTCTCTCTAAGCATAGGGCCAAAGAGGAAACAGGTGAATTTTCCATCAATACACAGTATGGAGGTATAAGGTGTAAAGATTATAAATCTACTCTAGGAAAGACTGAACAAAAGGATGAAGAGTCAACCAACCATCCCTAATTTGACAAGTTGACATGCCAACATACTAATAGCTACCATCACCCATAGCAAGTCCTAGGAATCTCTTCATAGTTGAGCTCCATGTTTTATAATTTATTTAGGCTTGTTAGAGGTTATATTTTTGTAGCACTATTAGATACCTCAAAGGCTAATACTGGTATCAAATGGCATGTATCTTATCTCAGATTATGTGATTGGACAAATCACTTTCTTCTGGTCCCATCTTTAAAGCAAAGCTAACCATTTCCCAAAGTCATAAGTATAAAACACTCTATAGGGCTTCCCTGGTGGCACAGTGGTTAAGAATCCGCCTGACAATGCAGGGGACACAGGTTCGAGCCCTGGTTCGGGAAGATCCCACATGCCGCGGAGCAACTAAGCCTGTGTGCCACAACTACTGAGGTTGCACTCTAGAGCCCACAAGCCACAACTACTGAGTCCACGTGCCACAACTACTGAAGCCCACGTGCCTAGAGCCCATGTTCCACAACAAGAGAAACCACTGCAATGAGAAGCTCGCGCACCGCAATGAAGAGTAGCCCCCACTTGCCACAACTAGAGAAAGCCCTCACACAGCAACGAAGACCCAACGCAGCCAAAAATAAATTAATTAATTAAAAAAGAAACCACTCTGTAAATATCAGGTGCTATTATTTTTATAAATAACAAGGAAGAGTAAGTGCATTCCAAAGAAAATAATGCTCAGTTTGCAGATCCTAAATATGGCAATAGGAAGTAGCCAGGCCACATTTGGGAAACAAACAGTATACATCTCTGGTTGACCTGATAAATTCCACAAATATTTTTGAAGCTTCCACTAGTCTGTAACTATTAGTTCAGAATAACTACACCTTCCTTTGATTTTGATGGCTTTTCCAACTTATCTCTCCACAGGCAGTTAATTCTTTGCTAGGATTATTATCTGAAAATTAGAAGAAAAAAAACAAGCTTCTACCTGATTTTAGGTCTTATGACTACAGTTTCTCTCCATTCCAATCCATGTCAAAATTTCTCATATATAGTTTTCATGTACCTGCTGAAAATTCTACAAAAATTGAGTGTAAAAAGCTCACTATTTTAAGTCCATTCCCTACCAAGATTTCAAAGTCATTTATTATCTACCTTCACTCAAACAGTCTAATTTCATTTTCTGTCAAATTCTGGTCAGAGGAATTCCTTCCATTTCTGGAGGATGTTCTTAACCAGATCCACTTCTCCTCCAAAGCTTAGTGTCTTTCTCCTGAAATCTCTTCCTTGTCTTCCTGCATCTTCATTCTTTGCCCATTCATCAAGGGCAGGCGGCCTTGAATTCTCTGACAATGTTTGAAACCTATTTACTCCTATGAATTTATTTAGCCCCTTCCAATTATATCACACCCCTTAACACTTGATTATATTTTGTCATATATATTTCACATTTCAAGATGGCCCAATTAGATTATAAATAGGCACAGGAAATTTTGCTTTTCCCATACATTGTACATGCCTCAAAAGGCAGGCTGATTGATGTATTAACTGGTTAGAAGTGAATCTGGAAAGTGATTCACAGGTCTGAAAATACAACAAAACGGTTCCTATTTAACATTAAATTCATACACTTGCCCACTATCTCCCTTGACAAAAGACTATTGGACTTGGGACTGTACCTCAAAATTACAACGAATGTCCATGGAGATAAAGGAACCTTTTTTGAATCAAATTCGTAGGCTTAAGCCACCAGTACAAAGGAAAGAATGCTTTGTTTAGAATAACAAATTGTCTCTTTTGAGTTTCATGACAGGATGTGCAATAAGTTTCCTCTAAGTGTTAAGATATGATTTAAATGTATTAGTGATCCATACTACTCTAAAATCAGAAATGTAGCTTTCTGAAATGGAAATTATCTGTTACAGTGTAAACTATACGGTCAGCATTATTTATATTTAGTATTTAGATTTTACAAGGAATGAAAAAATGTCATACCACAGCTAGAAAGGGTGTGCACATTGAATGCAACACTCATGGAAAGGTCTGTGTCTTGACAGTATTTTGGTTTCTTTTTGGTGGTGGTGTGTTTTCATTGCTGTATGCGGACGTTCTCTAGTTGAGGCGAGTGGGGGCTACTCTTCATTGCAGTGCGCGGACTTCTCACTGCGGTGGCTTCTCTTGTTGCGGAGCACGGGCGCTAGGTGTGTGGGCTTCAGTAGTTGTGGCACACAGGCTTAGTTGCTCCTCGGCATGTGGGATCTTCCCGGACCAGGGCTCAAACCCATGTCCCCTGCATGGGCAGGCGGATTCTTAACCACTGTGCCACCAGGGAAGCCCTTGACGGTGTTTTTGATCAAAGCTGTTTCCATAGTTACAATACTATTACCCAGATCACGCACTGTGTGATAAGCCACTGTATTTTTTAATGTTACTTGGTTGCTAAAATATGAAATTCAATTTAAATGATTATTTAAAATTTATATGGAATATATGTCTAAAAATAAAGGGGACAAATCTTCTATGCTTTTTTCTGTTAATGAGGAAGACATTTTAAAGTTTCATATAATTTAGTCTTTTGGAGATAGATATGGCTAGATCTACTCTCAGAAATTATCCCTTCTATACAGCTTGATTTGAGGGACTACATTTATTATTAGTATCTGATTTTACTATTAACCTATTAAGTAAAATAATACTGTGCTTCAAAAGAATGAATCCATTATCTGGATATGCAGAGTACATACTACTTACTGCCTCTTTCAAAAAAAATTAGGCCTAGTTTTTATGGAGAAATTCAGGGAGAAGATGAATAGAGGCTTCAGCCATGGACAGGAGTGACACACTGTTCCTTCTGACAGTTTCCAGTTTTACAGCTCTAATCTGATCTATTTTAAAGAGCTGTGGCCTGAAGTCAGACTAACAAATTTTATTATGTAACTGAAATATTGCATGCCTTGTGCCTTAAGTTGGGGGAATTCCTTCCTCAGATAAAATAATCTGAGTCTCAGTCTGGAGGAGTGCAACAGTTTGGGCAAGAGCACATGACATGCAGAGGTCTGCAAAAGCGAAGGGATAGGTGTTGGGTGAAGGAAAGGACAAGATGGAAGAGCAGAGGGAAGAAGTGCTGGGAAGGCACGCTCTCCCTGAAGCCCCCACTCCCTGCAGGAGCTCCCCTGGGGAAGCCGGAAGATTCATCACATCCTGAAATAAATTCGACAGTGAGCTGTCCCCTGGATTAGAGTTTCCTTGGTTATTTCCTCCTGCAAAGGACTTTTGTTACCATAGAGAAACGAAAGCACGTTTATATCCAGAAACTTCCAATACTCAAACCTCCGTTCATTTTATCTACTGACTACATATTTACAGATTAAATATGATGGGTGTGAATATCAGGAAGTGGTTGAAATAACAGCAGCAATGTAATATAAGTTAACACTGACTTCATCTGATCCATCTGTCCATGCCAAGAACACCAAAGTAATTGCCATTTAACAATCCCTGCACCTGGGTTCTGTATTAAATTTCAGGTTGGTTTTTATACAAATTTCACCTTAATTTAATACCAAAACCCTGAAATGAAGTCACCCTAAATGCACCGGTGGACTCAGTCAAGTTAGATGATTTGATATGATAGCTACAGTTATATATTATAAAAAGAAGTTTAGAGCTATTATATTTCCATGTTTATTCTCCAGTTAGTCATATAAAATTTTAATGTTCACATAATTTTCCCAAAGGAAACTTGAATTTCTCTGCATGGCATTATGATAGTCATGGCACTATTAGAAAAATAATGGTAATTTTACCTCTGATTTATGGATTTGGGTGAGTCATATATATATATATATATATATATATATATGATATTAATTGAACAGGATGAAATCCAGAAGCAAATACTCCTCTTCCCATCTCTGCACAAAAGTTCTGAATTCTGATCTGCCAGAAACATTATTTATTAGCCCAGTAGATGCTTCAAGCTCTGAAATGCTCACAAGTCTGTCGGCACATTCTGCTTAAACCTTTGAATGTCCCTATCCACTTTTGCTCTTTTGCCCTGTTTCTCTCTCTCTCTCTCTCTCTCTCTCTCTCTCTCTCACACACACACACACACACACACACACCCCACAGCTTACACTTCCTTTCTCAGTTTGTGATGCACTTGCTTTTGTAAATTTGAATGCTCAAGGGAATTTGGGGACTGTTGATCATGTTTATTTTTTACTATTTCATAAAAAAAAAAAAGTTTGAATCAACAAACTTCCCATCAACACTTTGTCTTTTCATAGAGCTAAATTTCCCCCTCTCAATTTCTTTTAACTCTAAGGGGAGAAGAAAGAAACTTTTAGCCAGTCCCTATGATGAGACAGGCACTGTTTTAGGTACTTGCTGTACTTATGTCATGTAATCTTCAAACTGCTCTGAAAGATTCACTCATTTTATTTCTATTTCTGTTCAAACATCACTCTATCAGGAAAGCCATATAAAGTCTTTATAAACCTACCTAAATAGAAATTCCTCTTATCATCTCAGTCCCCTTTTCCTAAGCTGTTTTTCTTCTTAGCATTTATTATCGTCTGACATATTATATAGATTTTGTTTGTTTTGTTCCCCCCCCGCTACATCATAAGCATCATGAGAGTGACCATTTTTCCTGCTTTCATTCTGAGCTCTGTCCTCATTGCAACCTACACTTAATAGATGTAAATAAATATCTGTAGAATGAATGATTAGATAAGTGATTGAACTACGGGTAAAGAACAAAGACAGTAATCTTAATGTCTGGGCTCAACTCCCCATAGAGTCAACGTAAGGTAGCTGTTAAAACGTGTAACCTTGGAGTCAGAGTGCTTGGGTTGGAAGCCCAGCTTTAGCATTTACTTTACCATTCTTTGCTATGTGATCTTGGATGAGTTACTTCACTGCAACTGATTTCAACATTCCTCATCTGAAAGATGATGATCATAGCAGCAACCATCTCATAGGGTTATGTGAGAATTGTATTAATGAACACAATATACTTAGAAAAGTATCCGGCATTCCACGTTAAAAGTTGTCATTAACTCAGTTCACAGATGAAGAAACAGGAGTTCAGAGAAGTCATAGTACATATTAGGTGAGAGGGTTTCAAACAGAGCTCCTGATGCCACAGATGACTTTTTTAACTATAGATAGTTATTTTTTCCTCTAAATTGGATTTTTTCTCCTCTTCTTCCTCTTTTTTCTTTATAATTTTAATAACACGATTATTAAAAGTAATAATTGGATTTTGAGGTATTACCCAAATGTAAGCTTTGTATGTCATAAATAAAGTGTTCTTCTCTCTTTAAGGAAATAATCATGGAAAAAGATAATAGGGTGAGAAAAATACACTTATATATGTAAGAGGAATAATAACTCATAGTCTCATTTTTCTCTAAAATCTTTGAGTACTAAATTTTCTACCTACAGAGATAGCTTTGACTTGTCATTTAAAAAATGCTTGACCATGAAGTGTTATGCTGTAACAGCACCACAAATATAGGTTCTTTTAAGTGTTAATAAGGCTACTTGATTGCTAATTTTAGTAATTTTGTCTTAGGTATTTCATATGATGAAAGATACTTTTGGCTTTGCAGATTTTAAAAAGTATGTAGTAGCATCTACCTTTTATCCTATCATAACAGTCATTTCTCTGATACTCTGTAGTAGTTTTTTGTTTTTTGTTTTGTTTTGTTTTGTTTTGTTTTAACACACTTCTTTTCTCTTTTGTTCAGTGAATCCTTTCTTCATAAAGCAATTTACCGGGAATCCAAAATAAAAGTAGAGTCACTCTGATTGAAATAAGATTGGGAATTGCAAAGTCCAGCTCACTCAATCCCTTCTCTACCTCAGCACAGAAATGCCCTAAAACACAGAGAAGACTCCAGGGTAAGATTGTCATTTCAAAAGAAATACTGTGAAGCAGAACGTATTTTCCAGACCCCACTTTGGCCTTTGGGAAACTAATCTAGACACTGCAATACCCAACTGGGCTTCAGGACAACGAGCCCCTGGCCAGGCTAGTTCATCCAGACCCCACCCTGGGTGCTGAATGACAGTCACCTCAGCTCAGGGGCTGTGTGCCTGCTTGGAAAATGATCACCTGTGAGATTATAATTAGGGACATTTCCCCAACAGGGAAGACATGAAAATTTCTTAGATGTTGCCTACAATAATGACTAAACACCCATTTTTCAGTTTCAATAGAATGAGAGTTTATTTAAAGCAGGTCAAGAAACTGATTATTATTTTTCACAGTGTTGTCTAAAATATATCTCAGCAACAAATAATTTAGAAGTATTCTTTTAATTTTGGAATATTTTTTCTAATAACTTCTATATGTACAAAAATTATTTCATGTGATTTGGGTGTATAATTGTGTTTTGGGTTTTTTTTCCCAAGGTGGGATATTAACTTGATGTGTTTGCCTAATAATAATTCCCAGTAGAACAGAGAGTCATCAAAAACTGATATTGAGTAAATGGTGATGGGATTGATTTCCTCTGACTGCACACCATATATGAGTGAATATTTTAAATTGCCTTGAGTGAATAGAGTCTCTTAAATATATTCAATTTCCAACCTGATATTTGGGCTATAGTATTAATTTGCTAGCAAATCAAGTCTGTTAAAAACTTGTCCAGCTACAATCATATGGTGAATTATTACAAACTGTATTAAAGTTTTTTTGTATTGACAAAGCTGAGATTTCAACAACACAAGAGACACTGTTTAGCTCATGCAGCTCAATAACAACAAAAAAAACCACAACCCAATCCAAAAATGGGCAGAAGACCTAAATAGACATTTCTCCAAAGAAGATATACAGATTGCCAACAAACAGATGAAAGAATGCTCAACATCATTAATCATTAGAGAAATGAAAATCAAAATTACAATGAGATATTTCACACCGGTCAGAATGGCCATCATCAAAAAATCTAGAAACAATAAATGCTGGAGAAGGTGTGGAGAAAAGGGAACGCTCTTGCACTGCTGGTGGGAATGTGAATTGGTACAGCCACTATGGAGAACAGTATGGAGGTTCCTTAAAAAACTTCAAATAGAACTACCATATGACCCAGCAATCCCACTACTGGGCATATACCCTGAGAAAACCATAATTCAAAAAGAGTCATGTACCAAAATGTTCATTGCAGCTCTATTTACAATAGCCAGGAGATGGAAACAACCTAAGTGTCCTTCATCAGATGAATGGATAAAGAAGATGTGGCACATATATACAATGAACTATTACTCAGCTATAAAAAGAAAGGAAATTGAGTTATTTGTAGTGAGGTGGATGGACGTAGAGTCTGTCATACAGAGTGAAATAAGTCAGAAAGAGAAAGACAAATACTGTATGCTAACACATATATATGGAATCTAAGAAAAAAAATGTCATGAAGAACCTAGGGGTAAGACTGGAATACAGACACAGACCTACTAGAGAATGGACTTGAGGATATGGGGAGGGGGAAGCGTAAGCTGTGACAAAGTGAGAGAGAGGCATGGACATATATACACTACCAAACATAAAATAGATAGCTAGTGGGAAGCAGCCGCATAGCACAGGGAGATCAGCTGGGTGCTTTGTGACCACCTGGATGGGTGGGATAGGGAAGGTGGGAGGGAGGGGACGCAAGAGGGAGGACACATGGGAACATATGTATATGTATAACTGATTCACTTTGTTATAAAGCAGAAACTAACACACCATTGTAAAGCAATTTTACCCCAATAACGATGTTAAAAAAAAAAAAGACAATATGCTAAACAAAAGGACAAATACTGTCTAATTCCACTTATATGAAGTACCTAGAGTAGTTGAACTCATGAAGACAGAAAGTAGAAGAGTGGTTGCCAGGGGATTGCTAGGGAAGGAAATGGGGAGTTGTTGCTTAATGTGCATAGGATTTCAGATTTGCAAGAAGAAAAAGATCTGGAGATTGGTTGTACAACAGTGTGAATATATTTACCACTACTGGGCTGTGCACTTAGAAATAGCTAAACTTTATATGTTTTTATTTTAACCACAATTTAATTTAAAATAAAAAATTTTAAAAACCTAAAAATAAAAAAGACACTGCTTAGCACTGATAACAACAATTTTAATTTTATAAAAATTGAGAAAAGACAAACACAATGGAATGTCTGCACATCCTTTTAGAGGTGTGTAATTTTCTTTCTAAGCATATCTCATGTTCTAATAAAAGTCACAATCCTTTACTCAGCCCCACATGTAAGGGCTTAATTGTTTTTTGTTGATGAGGGGGTGGAGAATGATTAATAATGGGGAGAATTTAACTTAATAAATATTCTGTATACTTTGTATTAAGAAGAATTAAACTAGCTGTGATCACTAGTTTTGCGGACATCTGCAACTACAAGTTCACCAGGTGACAAATAGCTTCAGTGCAGCCTCATAAAGATCACCCCTTGATTGGGATTAGAGCTGATAAATAGCTGTTTAAAAAAAGAAAGAAAGAAAAGCTCCATTTGCTGCTTGGCTTCACTTCAGGTCCTTTTGTTACCACCTCATCCATCATAGAGCCTGGGTTGTCTCTTGTGATAGCAATTTCCCAAAGGGTTGTAATATGGCACACCATGTGGAATTTCCTTCTCTAGGTTTTTGAGGCATGTCTTTGGTCCGTCCCTCTTGTTTAGAGGTGCTCTATACCAGCTGTACCCTATTAGCTATTCTCTCAATAAAATATATTATTATATTAAAGTGGCGCTTAACATATATTGGATACTCAATATGCAAGGCATTTGCGCTAAGCATCTTAGGATCCCTAGCTTATCCCAATTATACAGATGTTGAAACTGAGAAAGATAAGGTCATTTTTCCATGGTTAATATTAGCTAATCCGTATCAAAAATGGAATTCCAATCTAGATCTGATTCTTACATCTTGACAATATATTGCCTCTAAATACCCAGCTTGTATTATTGTGTTAGTTCATTCATTCATTGGTTTAACAAACATTTATTAAGTACCAACAGTAAGGTGTTGGAATATAAAATGCATAGAACAGAGTGCCTGGCCTCTTAGGTTTCTCCACATGGTGAGAAATTTTAAAGCTTCTAAATAATAATATAAATAAATAAATAATTGTCAAATGGGTAGGGAGGAAAACACAATTCGATAATTGTGGAAGCCAAGGATGAAGTTCTCAAATGGGGGTGATATTGGAATTGACTCTTGACGAACAAATAGGTATTGGGATATAAAAAAGTAGGTTGAGGGCTTCCCTGGTGGCACAGTGGTTGAGAGTCTGCCTGCCAATGCAGGGGACACAGGTTCGTGCCCCGGTTCAGGAAGATCCCACATGCCGCAGAGCGGCTGGGCCCGTGAGCCATGGCCGCTGAGCCTGCGCGTCCGGAGCCTGTGCTCCGCGATGGGAGAGGCCACAACAGTGAGAGGTCTGCGTACCACAAAAAAAAAAAAAAAGTAGCTTGACTTTGAAGAACATCAAGGCTAAAGCACAAAAGTGGCAAAACTTGAGAGATAGACAAAGTCATAACTTGTTTACATTCTAATAAAAATAAATATTCTAGATGTAGATATAGGGTAAACATGAGAGTATTTTAAGCATCTCTATGACTATAGGGTACGCTCTCTAAGGATTCTCATCTCGGCATTCAGCACTGATCTTAGCCTTTTAGTAGGTGCTCTGTAAATGTTTTCTGATCCACTTAATGGGTTACAAAAAAGGGATGTAAGGAAATTAAGTCAAAAATAATTTAAGGAAAAGCCCATGAAAGGGAAACAGACAGGTGACCTGGCTTGAGAAGAGCTTTAGCACAAATGCACTAATTATTGAAAATTTGAAGAAAGTGGAAATTTGAGTATGTGAATGTCACAAAGCACTGTGGAGAGAGTAAGTGATCACACATAAAACTACATATGTAATGAAAGGATAGGCAGTAAAGTGAAAAGAAAGTTAGAAATACTAAGGTTAAATGGAAGAGTGAATGGGTAAACCAATAATGAGAAAATGTTGCTGATTCTCCATATGATGAATTTCCAAATGATGACTCCCAGTGATAGATTTCTTAGAGAGTATAATACTAGTATCTGGCTCTTCTGAATGATTTCCTGTTTTACTCCTCTTTAATAATAATGATAACTTATATTTGAATGGATTTTTATTTTGTAAAGTGCTTTCATACCCATAATCTCACTTAATTGTACAATAATTACGTGAGGCACTCAAGGCAGTTATTACTCCCATTTTACAAATGAAGAAGCAGAGGATAGGCTCAATCATTTGCCCAATGGTACTTTCCAGTCCATGTAGGAACCAGAGCAGACTTGCAGATCATGGCAGCTGGACCCTTATTTTGCAGATAAAGAACATCCTAAGGTACATGTCTGGACCAGCTCCAGGGTAAAGAGGTGGCAGCCAGGCCTGCCTATCTCATATCTCCCAGTCAAGCGCATTTCTAATTTATCCAAATTGTTTCTTTATTATTGTCTATATCATAGGCTTTTAAAATGTCAGAAATTTTCATTTATCTTTGTGCTGCATTTTGAGATTGATAATATCCCTGTATTAAAAAATTGTACCTCATAACTCTGTCCCAAGGCAGTTTTATCTGCAGAAGCACTGACAGATAAGATTTTGTGAAGATTGTCTATCTAAGAAAGTGAGGTGATCCTGTTCTTTTTTGGTTCCTTAGCTGAACGAAGACAATGGGTAAGAATTTGCAAAAAAAAAGTATATAATACGTCATTCTTCCTGGCATGGCCCCGGTTTTGAGGCCCTTCCCTGTGGCTGCTAGTATCTGCCTTATTAAGGAGAAGGTGCAGAGGAAGGAATCAGCATGCTCCCCAGATTTTATACAAACATATTTGAACCACCACCAACCCCAGTACCATCCAACCACACACAGAAATCTAAGATTAGAATTCCTTCTGTTTACTGGCTACCAGTATTTTACCTTTAAATATCTGAAGAAAGTCCTTGCTGATTATTCAGCAGAGATAATTCCATACCTAATAGTTTATTTTATTAAAAGGTTTATTTTATGAGTATTGCATGCAAAAAATATCCAGAAACAATGGGAAAAAATGCACTTCAAGTTTGTGGGGAAATATAGACTTCATAGAAGATAAAAAAACAAGAAAAACATTAAAAACCTTTCCTCAAAGGGCCTTTGTGATGGATAACAAGCTAATGTTTATATTCAATTAATGATGAGAATCTGTCTTACATTGCAAGCAAAAAGCTTTAATAATGTCAGGTATTCCCTTATTACAAAGATTTAAAATTATAGGTTTAGGTCTGCACAATGGAATGTTTACTGCTCAGTTTGAAGAGTTCTCAAGTAATACTCTTCCAGTTAAGGTCAAACTCAAGATGCCTAGTTCAATTCAAACAACATGCTCTTAGATCAGTCAGAAAAGAGCAAAAATCCCTGCTTCTGCTTTGCTTAATTTTGTCTTTTAGATCCAATAATTTCTAAATATTTTAAAGAGACAAATTATTGTAATGATTTCCCACCTAGCTGCTGGATTAAAGCAGGGATATTTGTAAATGTTAACACTATGCCTATTGTGAGAAGAAATTATATTTATTATACTTGACTTGTTTGGCTTCTGTAACTCAATTTCAGTTTTCGATACAAAGATGTTAATGCACCACAGAGATTTACCACACCATCCTACTCCACAACTAGAATCACCATAATGTTTCAGCCAGAATTTCATTTATTAAAGTTTGCCATAGAGAGATGCAGAAGTAAAATGATTTCTCAGTAAAATGCAGTTTGATTAGAATAACCCAAGAGAAAACTTTGGAGAGTAAATAGAGGCAGGAAAGGAGAGGAGAAAGAGGGAAGAGGGGGAGAGAGAAAGAATGGTAATATTTTCTCCCTACTTGATATACATCCTTGCTTATAAGTCCTTACTTTTCTCATCGATAAGGCAATTTATTAAGTGGTGAACACTTTTAGTCTACCTTATCACTTCCTTTAGGGGACCATCTTTTCTTTCTCCATATGTTCTTTGTGGAACTGTCAATTATCCTGTTCCACTCATCCCTAAAGACATGTATAAGACTATTTAACCCTCAGTTCTCTATTCCTCAGGATATAGTGATTAGTATAGGAGCAGGCATGTGACCTAGGCTAATCAGAGTCTTTCTGAAAACTAATAGAGAAAATCTCAACTCCCTTTGGACTATGAGATATAAGAATACAAGTTGGAGTCTGCCAGCATCCCTCTTTTTCATCCATGCAGAAAGAGGTTGCCTGAGGTTTAAGTTCACAGATAAACCTAGGGAATATTTTTCAAGTCTCTGGCTCTAACTATGTCTGGACTTCCCATTAACATGAGTCAGTATGCTCTTTCCTTTCCTCTTTTCTTTTATTTTTTAATTAGGTTAACTTTACCAAGTTTGTTACAACCTCCCAAATTTGACAAATACAGCCTTTATATGAATTTTCCTCAATTAATCCTCTCAAAACCTAATTTTACAGATGACAGGCTTAGTGAGGTTAAATAAACTATCCAAGTTCAAAAGTAGAAAATGTCGCAGCTAGATTCAAATCCACATAGTCTGACTGGAGTTTCCTTGAACACACTTCCAGTGCCATTAAAAGGTGGGACCTTGTGGACCTGACATTCATGAGGGTCATATTTTTTCACTTTTCTTTGGTTTTTATTTTTCATTTATTCCATTATTTATTTTAATTAACATGACTTTATTTCTTTTTATTCTAATATATATTTCATAGATGTTCAACTTTTTTCAACAATTTGTCCCCTGCCAGTAGAAAAAACTCACTGTTAGCAAATATGAGAGCATGTTGCATATATAACTTGATAATTTAGAATAATTTGCAGCAATGAAGAACAAATAAAACAATGGCTTATGATTCTCAATTTATATTATTGATATTGTGCACATTTTATAGTTCAACCTCATTTCTGGTATTTTTTCTAAGATATTTAGGGAAGATGTTGAGAGAGAATTGCTAGGCAGCAAAAGATTGTCATGTCTCCTATATGTCCCTTCCTTCTGTCACTAAATCCAGCTTATTCTTTCTCTACTCCACCCATGAAGTCTCTTTTCCAATGTCATGGTCACTAAATCTTTGCATACATAAATCAAAAACTTCCTTTTCCTAGCCCTCTCTTATTCCTCCTTCCTTGGTCTCACCGTTCCATTTGCTGCTACCACAATTATATGCAATTAATTTTCTACCTGCCTACTTGCTCTGCCACATGTGAAAAAATTGTATTAATTAGGGACTTCCACTCTGCTCAGCCATGAATATGCAAAACTTATGACGTGATCTATTGCCTTAGAAGCAGTATGTTTAGTTGGGAAGACAGACATGTTAATAAAATTCTATAGAGAAGCCATTAGTCTTATGTAATGGGTATATACAACTTTCAAAGGAAGTCCAGATATCAGACCAACTAACACAAACAAGACCCAGTGAGAATTTTAGATCTCGGTCATCAGGGTCAGACAAGGCTGCAGAGACATAGTTGGAGAAGGAGAAGTTGTGTCAAACAGAAGCATGCCAAACAGATGACACAACAGGCACAGAGACATGAGCCATAAAGGAATTTGCTTAGGTCACAGAGACATTTTGGGGATGTCTACCCTATTTATAATTCATCCTTTATCAGCAACTCCCTTCCCTGACACTTCTCATCCATAGTAGTTGGTCCTGTAGCAGCTATATTTATACTCTATGTCTGTAACTACACACTCCTGATTACAGTTCATTAGACCAGAGTGCTGCCTGATCCAAGTTGAATACATAAGCATGCCTCCCACCAGAACTTAGAATTTGGCTTAAAAGAGAAAGAGTGATTTTAAGCTATTAAATCTATACTTTGTGAGTTTCTCTAGTAGACCTGCTATGTGGACAAGAGAGGCAAAGAAAGACGTGAAGCTATGAAGAGAACACAGATTAGACTGGAACAGGGAAAGTCCTGATCTATTCATTCATACAACAAAATATACTACAGAATTATGATATGGGAGGCATGGTGAAGGTTCAGAGAGCAAAAGGGTAAGAAAAAAAATGCAGGCTCTGCTCTCATGAAACCAGAAGCCTAATGAAAAAATAGACAATAACCAAACAAGAAGACATCAGACAGTGATTAAGGCTGTAGTGCAATAAATCAAGGGAATGTGGAAAAGACTGTCTTGGGGACTAATTTGGAATGGAGGGTTTAGAGAAGATGTCTATGAGGAAGTTTCATCTAAACTAAGATTTAGTGACAAGAAAAACTCATGAAACTATGGGGAGGAACTTTCCAAGCTGAGAATATAGGAGAGAGTAAATTTAGCATGTTAAAGGCACAGAAAGAAGGCCAGTGTGATTGGAGCTTAGAGACTGAAGTCAAGAATATTAACAGTGAGATAGAGAAGAAATGGGAACCAGAGGAGGTAGGATTTTTTTTGCCAGGTTAAGGATTTGGAATTCTATTTTAAATTCAATAATAACCCATTAAAGCATAGAAAGTAAGCCAATGACATGCTTTGATTTAAGTGCTAAAAAATCACTTTAACTTGCAAAGTGGATTTTAGTAAGGAAAGAGGAAAGCAAGGAAGTCAGGTCACAGACAACCTGAAAAAGCTCAAGTTAAAGAAAATGGAAACTCTTACCACCAAGCTAGTGCTACTGTAGATGTAAGAAAGGGTGCATAGGGAGATAGAGAAAAGGCTTGTTAATAGATTGGAGATAGAAGATGGAGAAAAAGGAGAAAGCAAGAATAATTTCTTGGCTTTCGGATTAAGCATTTAAGTAGATGAAGATGCAATTTTCTCAGATGGGTATGACTGTGAGAAAAACAAATTTGGAGTTTAGTGGGGTGACTTAAGAGTTCTGTTTTGACTATTCTGAATTTGAGTTGCCTATAAGACATCAAGGTGGATAGGTCAAATGGGCAATTAGATATTTGAGTCTGCAGTCCAGAACAGTCTGCGGTAAAGATATAAATTGAGTGTTAATCATCAAATAGATAGTATTTAAAGTCCTGAGCTGGAGGATATCACCTAGACAAAAAGTATAGATAGAAGAAAAACCTCTAGCCAGTTATAGATTAGGACAAGGAGAAAAGTCTTCAAAGAAAACTGAGAAATTTTCCGGTGTGGTAGAATGAAAACACTGGGGTGTGATATTTCAGAATCCAAGAGAAGAAAGGGTTTCAGGAAGGATGGAGTATTTCCCTATGCTGAATAGTCTGGGAAGTTGAGTAAGATGAGGATGTGAGTATAACCACTGAGTCTGGAAATGCTGAAGACTCTGATTTGTTGACAGTATCAGTGTCAGGATAGTGATGGGGAGAGAGGCTGTACTGGAGCAAGTTGAGGAGAGAATCAGAAATGATTTAGTGGAGGAGTTGAATTGACACAACTCTTTCAAGATTCTCTTGTGAAGGAGGCCAGAAATATTCAATAGGCTGGAGGAACTAAAGGAGTAAATTCCCACAATATGACTGCACTGTTGAGACAGTGGTAGGGGATGGGACCAGGGAGTGAGTGAAGGAGTGACCTTTGTTTGAGTGGGAGCATCTCATCTGTTGTAACGGGGGAACAAGCACAGGGTGCTGGTATCCAGGCCAGGAAAGTGGTAGAGTTGGGGCTATGAATGTGTGGGAGTTCCTGCCTCATTCTGTTTTCTCCATAAGGACATTAGCTGAGAGTATGAAAAGAAGTTTGAAATAACTGTTTTAGAGAACTGGAGACCAAACCTTCTAGGGTAGAATGTAGGATTCCTGACCAAAGTTGAGTGCTAACTTGAGATCTGTGGTCATGAATATAAGGTGAGACCAACTGGTTCAGTTGTCCAGCAATACTTATTTGCTCAAGTATTAATAGCTGGGATTTATCAGAGGTAGAGCTTTCTCACCCAGGAATTAAATGAAGGAGAGAGATGCACGATAGTTATGGGTTTTTTCAAGAAAGTGATTTTAATTATTGGACATGAAATCAATGGTGTATAACCATAGCAATGAGAATTAGAGGGGTAAGGTTGATATAAGAAAAAGAAGTGAAGAATTAAAAGTCTCAATAAGGACAAAGAATTAGTGTAGTAGAAGAACTAGAATAAGCAAGTTAAATGGGTAGGAGGTGCAAGGTAGATTCTAGAGATTGAAAGAGAAATTCTGGCGGCATTTGAGTTTTTGAAAATTAGAAATGTCAAGGGTAAAACTGTGGGTGTTGGTAAATGAGATAAGTTAAAGAAAAAAAGTGAAAGTGAGGCCAAAGAATTAAGAAGCCAAGAGATTAGATAGATATCTAAACAGATACTGAGTCAGCAAGAACTATCCCAGAGTAGATGTGGTGGAGATGAAAGGGAGCAAGGGCTCAAGTCATCTTGAATGAAAGGGGAGTGGCTGGAGGTTGGCAGGTGAAACTCAAAAGGAGGGTAAATTTGATAAAATTTGTTGGCATAAACTTCAAAAACCCTGTGTATTTGAAAGGGAAGGATGAAGGCATTTTGGAAGCAGCATGGGGCAGGGTAAGTAAGATTCAGGCCTTCCTCTTCTCTGAGCTCCGAGGTATATGGAGAGAAAACACAACCTCTCCACTGTTGAGTTCTGCCTGGAGTACAGCATCAGTAGGAGATGGCCAGTTTCATTTAGGAAAAGAAAGTTCAGAAAAGAAGTTACTGAAAAAGAGGAGTTGGCTACTAATCTGCCACATGCTCCAAAAGGCACAACAGAAGGTATTGGAGGGTGGAAGGTGGTGACAGACTGGGTCACATTAGCCTCTGCAGTGTTATCTTGTAATCCATGTAGGGATAGGATTTAATGAAAGACCCAGCCCACATACGGGCATGCATATATGTAACTAAAAGCAGTTTCACAAAACAACACTTTCCTATTTAGTATGTGTGGAACACTCTGACCAGTTGCAATCAGTTATAAATGAAAACAATGCCATTTTGGAGCCACTAACTCACTTTCACAAGTGGCTGATCGCCTGTACCTACCCAGGGTTTGAAAACACTGCATTGGGTCCTGCTTTTCCTTCAGGTTCTCGGAAAGTTTTCCCTGTGGTTTTCTAAAGTGGTTCAGTTATTCTCTATCTTCTTTCCTTGGTTATTTGCTTTGTGATGCTTCTAATTTTCCCGTTTATCTTTCTAGTTATTATTGCCCACATTCTCTAAAAAAGTAAACTCTGGGGGACAGGGGCCTGTCTGTCTTGTCTGTCTTTTCACCACCAGCACAGTACCTAGTACATAACACGCTCCACATAAATACTGAATGGATGAATTCTTGAGAATACCAATTTTACATGTTCTGGACTAGAAAATATCTAAGTTGTCTCTAGCACTACGTTCTAGACCTCAGCTATGCTCACTAAATAAATATCCTCTAGAAGGTACCTAAAAAGTTTTTCTTCATCCTTTTGCTTAGCCTATACATCAAACAATAAAGAAGAAAACTTAGCTAGGTATTGACCTTCTGTCCCTCCATATTCACTTTCTTGCCCTTTTCACTTTGTTCTGCGACCCTCTGTTGACTGCATGTCCTGTGGCTTCCAGCTGGCTCTGACCTGTAAAGGTCCCAACAGGAGATCCAGAAGTAGGGGAGCGGGAGGCCAGGTGTTTCTTCACCAGACTCTCTGACTCTCTCCCTCCATGGACGCAGGTTGCAATGGCTGTGTTCCTTCCTGTGCCCCTTCTCCTTGTCCCTTGAGGCCTGGACGTGACAACCGTCCTCTCCCCACCCCAGCCACAAACAAGCCACAAAACCTTGTTTCATTCTCTTACCTCTGTCCAAGGCCTTCTAAATGCTTTCTTCTTTAAACTCTCCCCACTCATCTCATTTGAGTGTACCATTTGTCTCCTGCATGGACCCTGGTTGAAACAGAAATATATTCTATTTAAAATGTGACAGAACCATCCTAGGTGCCTCTGGGTTTAAAAGTCATGCCAAGGGCATTTCTGAACAAGTCTATAGAGGCCTAGGAAGATACATTCTGCACACCCCACATCTAAACTCATAGAATTAAGAGGGTGTTTTGTAGCTACAGGCAAACATTCCATTATAACCACAGTAGTGTCATTCCTTCAATGGAAAAACATTTACCAACCACCTACTATGTGCTGGCTATTGACACAACAACAAATAGGTCACAGTGCCTGCTGCCAAGGAACTCAAAATGTTCTTGTGGAAATCCTAACCTATGCTTGGTATTCAAAGCAAAGGGCTGAGGGTAAGCGTTGAGAGCAATATTATGAAATATAAAAATATTCAATGTGAAAGCTCAGGAGAGAGCAACTAAATATATCAATATTATAACATCTCAATTTGATAATTAGATATTTAGTATTTTGACAGATAAGAAGTAAAAATACTAACTCTTTTTCTAACTAACACTTAGGTGTTATTTGATATAAAATTTTAAAAATCAGGAAGAATGTATGCACATGTATATTTCTTCCTTTGAGAGACAAAAGAGTAAAACACAGTTATAAAGCAGAAAGGAGTTACTTAGCTAATTTGAGACTAATTTTTTTAGATTAGGTAAGAGGCTATCTTCAGTGTAACATTCAAATATGAAGCAGTTGCACTTCTGTATTAAGATCTGTTACACAAAGAGATTTTTATTAGGGTCCATTGAATTTATTTTGTTGTGTGCACGTCATTTTGGTCTCAAACACTTAGCTGTAATAGACATTTTCATCTCACCTCAAGGGGATACTGAGAATGACTCATGAATTGGGTTTTGAGATAAAAAGGTATTAGTGGAAGTTTCCAAAATAAACCTTAGATTCAGTCCTTAGCAACCACCTTACTTTTCATTATGAGTAAAGAAGTATAGATTGGTAATTTAGTGCTCTCTAACACATGTTAAAAGGTTTCTCCATATTTCTTTTCTGTAAAGTGAGGAGCCATTATTGATCCTTTGATACTTGTTCATAAATTTTTAACATAAATGAATCGGCAAAATCAAAAAAGTACTCATGAAAATTAGTTAATATTCAATATCATGAAAAAAAGAAAAGTCCTTTAAAAGTCACATTCAGATGACAGTGATGTTGGGTTTATTGAATTTCTGTTGAAACTTTACAAAACCTTTTCTTTCCCTTATTTTTTTCTGGAAGTTAGAAAGACATACCAATTAAAATAAAATAGGAAGCTTGAAGTTGATTGTACAATATCTCAGGGGGGCTGAAATGCTTGGTATGAGATGTGTGTGAATTGTTTACCCCCAAAGATATGCTGAAGGTATCTGTGAATGTGACCTTATTTGGATACATGGGGTCTTTGCAGATGTCATCAAGTTAAGATGAGGTCATCCTGGATTAGTCTGAGTCCTAAATCCAATGACTAGTTACTTTATAAGAAAAGATAAGTTTGGACACAGACACACACAGATTTCTATCATTTTAAGCCACGCAGCTTGTGGTATTTTGCTATGGCTGCCTTAGGAAACTAACACAGTATATAAGGTTTTCACAAGTGATCAGATGTTTCTTATTCATAGATAAAAGCCAAATACACACATTAAGTTAAAACAAGAAAGCAGAATGTAAATAATTATGAGAAAACCATAAATAAAACATGAAATCAGAGTAGCTATAGTAAAGACTTTGGAAGTTCCAAGACAAAACCTTTATTTCACATTCAGCAGAGACTTAAGCCTAGAATGATAAGAAACACACAATTCATCTTAAAATTTTATTATTATATATATAATAAAGATATATATATGTACATCCTTGAAATCGACATACCATCAGAGACAACACTCAGAAGTAACTAGTGTATTGGCATCTCATTCATATTTCTGACATGTGAGGTATACGGTACTAATTACGTTTTCCCTGATGTTTGCCAAACTTGAACAAAGATTGGTATGAACTCACAGAATGTATATATCAACTGAAAAAAAAATGCACAACAAGAGAGTTGTGAGTTAAGTTTTATCTGGGGCCAAATGAGGACTATAGCCCAGGAGACAGCCTCTCAGAGAGCTCTGAGAACTGCTCTGAAGAGGTAGGGGGGAAGCCAGTATATATGTGATTTTAGTGAAGGGAGATACGTGCAATCAAGCACACATATTGGCAGAAGGTTGCTGCTAGTCACAAGGAGCAGATGTCTCTGTTAATGATTTCAGTGCCTTTTTAGATATGAGGAGATATAAGAAAGTGGACTCATAAAGACTCCTGAAAATATCTAACTAACCGAAGGCCTATTCTGCCAGTTTTTCCCAGAACACAGACTGCCTCATTTCTGACCTCCACCCTGAACTCCTATCGGGGTGTGTTGAAGGTCAGCAACTGTTATGGCTAGTGACCTAATCCTTGTAGAGGCAGATGGCAAGTGACAATATTTAGTTGGCATGTAGAAAATGTTTTTGGCTTGAAAAATACACAAATATTTTATGACATACCACAACGTACTCTGCCCAAACCAGCACCTTATCTATCTTTTCTTTACATCCTTATTGCCCACAACTTCTGCTTCTTTTTTTTTTTTTTTTTTTTTTTGGTGCAGCACAAATCTTTTGTAGCAACTCTATCAATTGGACAATAAAAGCATGGAAATTAACTGATGTTAATCGTGTAGTAGTCACTAATGTGCTACATTTGCATTAATAAATGCAAAATATACATTTTATAAAGGACAAATTTTGTGTTATGTTTTTATTTTCATTGCACTTTATAATATTGTAAGATTATTGTATGTCCTAATTTGCATCATAATTTTTTACTACATAAAAGGATCAATATAGCAACTTTGTATAAAAATAGTTTATTAGATTTTTAGGTTTTTTTGTAAAAAATTAACAGTGAGACTACCATTGCCAAATGATACTGATAAATGTTATTCTAATTCTGTTTCATACTAGCATTTTAAACTTTGGGCATTTTTAATATGCCCTTGGAAAAACTTACCACTGTTGACTAAAGCTTGTTGCATTTGTAACAACATCTTTTGCCTTCTATCTCTCCCCACTCTTGTTCTTTCTCCCTGTCAGTGCCAAATTCAAACACTTTGTAGCATGAAAATAAGAAAGTGAGTTACCTATGTACTAGTAAGCGATAGGGCTAGAATCTGAACCTACATCTAAGGTCAGATTTAGGTTTTACGGGCCTAAAGCTTCTACAATATGTGGCAGTAGTTGCTATTTAAGCAAAAGTAAACAATATTATGAATACAAAATGCCTGCCTGGGGCAAGCAAGAGGTCCTGAAGCTTAAGCTCATTTTGTCAGCTCTTGTCTGGGAATCTCTGACTTTAGGCATTTTCTTCCAGGTATTAGACACCTAATACAAGTTAGTTAAAGAAAAAATTTAAATACAATTAATTATTTTTTAAATCACTCAAAATTCAACCACCCAAAGTTAACTACTGTTAACTACAAATATTTATATATCCTTCGGGACATCTTTCCATACATATGCATTTATAAGTCTGCTTTTTTCCACTTAATATATTATTGATATTGAAAATGTAAACCAGATCACAACAGTCCCTGTTCATAACCATCTAATGGCTTCCATATATATTTGTATTACTTTTGTTTGTATCAAAATGACATGAGTTCTTAATTTAAAAAAGGAAACACTGCTAGAAAGCTTAAAGCTGATAACAAGAACTCCTTGTCACACTATCATCAAATTCCACATCTTAAATGCAACCCCTTTAAATTCTTTAGCTATTTTTTGTGGTTTCTCTAAAATATAAATAAGATATTTGTACAGACACCATTTAAGATATTATCTACTGAACTTCTAACATGGAATATATGAATTTAGTATTTTTATAATCCCCTTCACCAATTTTCTCTCCTCTCACTTTCCAAGCTATTTTGGTCAACTCAATATTCAGGATACACCTTAGGATGATTTTGTTAATGTTATTCATTGTAGAGCCAAGAGATATATATTTTCTTCTTGTGCAACTGCACCTTTTCTTATGGAGTTAATAATTGTCTTTGTTATTTGTTATCCCCTTATTACTGCAGATCAAAAATATTTGAAAAAAATTCCAGAAATTTTCAGAAAACAAAACTTGAATTTGCTGCGCACAAGCAACTATTTACATAGTATTTACATTACATTTACAACTGTTTACATAGTATTTGCATTGTATTAGGTATTATAAGTAATCTAGAGATGAATTGAGGTATAGGGGAGAATGTATTATATCCAAATACTATGCCATTTTATATAAAGTACTTGAACATCTGTGGATTTTGGTATATGAGAGAGGTTCTGGAACCAATTCCCTGAGGATTGCAAGGGAAGACTGTATTCCTTCTGGAGTTCCAAACACACTGCTGTCCTCTTGACCTGCAACACAGCTGCTTCCCTGACATCTCTCAGGGCTTCTCTCATAGGCTGATCCCAATGTTTTCTTTATCTCATTATCTAACTTCAAGGTGGTTCTTTCTTATTTCTGATCTCATAACAAGGCTCTTGCTTGTTTCTGCATATCCCCTTTCTGAAAATCCTTGTCTATCTATTCAAAGTATTTAAGTGTGGGGAACTAAAATGCTAATTGAAAGTTCTGTGTGCATGGGGGTAAACCTTATCAGTTGATAGGTTTCTCAGAGAGCAATTGAGTATTTCAATGCTTGGAGAGTGAGGGGGAAAGCAGTTTTAGTGGTGTGTATGCTTGTCTGTATTCTTCTTGAAGCCTCACAATTATTTGTTTACTTTTACACAATTTCCTTGTTTCAGTACAAGAGCTGAGCTTCCCAATTAAGTACTGCAAGTGAATTTCACATGTTCCATGAAATATTGATTTCCTAAGTCTTTAAATGGTAAGTTGGAGCCTGGGTACGGTCATCGTGAAGTAATCATGTTTCCCATTAGGCTCAACAGCCTTGTTTACACCTGTTGCCCCAGTGTAATTAAATAGCACCCCCTTGTACACTTAAATGTGTCCTGGTTTGGATGATAAATTATAATTTGGTGTTTTTCCTAACAATTTACATTTTTAATCAAAAATTTCATGAAGTCATTTTAATAAAAAAAACTGATACAAAAATAGTCATTCAGAGTGACAACCTCATTATTAAAAATTAAGATATTTTCTATGAAATCTTTATACAAATTTAATATTTCCCAAACACTTTGTTTTCCTTATGATTATTAAATACAAGTAAAGATATTGATTGTTTCACCAAACTCATGTAGATGTTTGCCAGCCACTCCGAGGGCCATATACATTTTTATTTTATATCTTTAGCAAGATATATTAAAGGTATCAGAAGCACTTTCTAGCATCACTCGGTTTGTTAGCATCCTCATAACAAATTTCAACTTTTCCCATTTTTATCCCTCAACTCACCCTGCTTCCTGGTACCTCCAATTCTAGAGCCTTTTCCAGGGTTCTGTGGTGTTAATCAATTTGCTTTTCATTGACATTTGTACTCAAGTTTCTTCTCCCTGGAAACAATTCCATCCTCTTTTAAATTTTAAAAATGTGCTCACATCTTTATATCACCGTTTCACTGTACCTTTCTCTCTGTATTGTGTGTTTATACATTTTTATTACTTCACCTTAATTTTAGTGAAGTCTTTTATGAGAAAATAAAAGAGGTTGGGCTTCCCTGGTGGCGCAGGGGTTGAGAGTCTGCCTGCCGATGCAGGGGACACAGGTTCGTGCCCCAGTCCGTGAAGATCCCACATGCCGCAGAGCGGCTGGGCCCGTGAGTCATGGCTGCTGAGCCTGCGCTCCGCAATGGGAGAGGCCACAACAGTGAGAGGCCCGTGTACTGCACAAAAAAAAAAAAAGAAAGAAAAAGAAAAAGAAAAGAGGTAAACATATATATTCATTGTGTGGTGCTTGACTGGATGGTCAATCCATTTTAAGTGTCTATACTTTCCATGCAAAAAATATCATAGCACTTGGGATTATTATTTGAAATCATACAGCCTGTTTGGCATTCCAGCTTCTTCTCTTTTTGGGTGATTCTAGGAAGGTTGCTTCAAATCTCTAAACCTCAGTCTCCTCTTCCCTAAATATTAATTCTCTCTTCTTAAGAATGTCATGAGAATTAAATAGTTTAATGTATGTAACATACTTAGCACAGTGCTTGATAGCATAATAGGAACTTAACATGTGCAAGAATGCTAGTGGCTTTGCACTGCTTCATACTATATTTTATACCAGTTTAGTTGCTATTTTCCTTATGTTCTTTTGGGCATATTATACTGTTTAACTCAGACACCTAGTTAATACAGCTGACAATTTAAAATACACAACTAACTTTATGATAAAATCTCAGGTAGCATATAGAATTATTTTTTGGTTAACTAAAACACTGCTTTCTTTCTATCGGTAAGCTTGATGCCAAAGAGAGAAAATGAAGAAAGATAATATAAGAATATATGAAAGAGAACATAAGCAAAAGAACTGAGAGTAAGTGTGAGAGAGTATACCAAATAATCTATGTCAGTGGTTCTCAAATTTTAGTTGAATTTGTTCAACTTACATACAACATACTAGCTTATACAAACAATATATTTTCCTGTTCCAACTCCAATAAGTTATGATTAGGTAGTTCTGTGGGAGCACCCAGGAAGGCACACAGTTAATAAGCACCGTATATGGGCAGCAGGTGGCTAGTGGACTATATTTTGAGACACAATAATCTTCCAAGAGCCAGGTATGAAAATTGAGGACAAAACACTACTGGCCTTTTATTACATAACGATGTAGTGCATATACTCCAAGTTGTGGATGAGAGAACATGGCCCCATAATACAAACACTGAAAGATAAAGATATATGAAAAAATCATATAGCAGTCCAAAATAAATTTAACACAATTATGTACTAACACCTCTCAGAAATAGCATCACAACCTCATAAAATCATTTGGGAAACTTGGACTCAATAAAAAGAAACAAATAAGTAGAATGGTAAACACTTTCAACTTTCAATTTGTGCCAATAACTGATTTAAAAACTTAAGTGAGTTAGTCCTCACAACAACCCTAAGAGGTAGGTGCTTTTAATAGTCTAAAGATGAGGAAACTGAGGCACAAATAGTTATGCAATTAATTAGCTTGAGGACACACACAACTATTAAGTGGCAAATGCAGGCACTCTGTCTCCAGAGATATGTTCATGATGACATTATAACTAGCAAAAGGAATAAGGTACACTGACTCCAACTCTAATATTTAGTCTTGACCATTATATAGCTTTATGTATTTTACTGAAATTAAAGTTTAGTTTTCCTTTAAATATCTTGTATTTTTTTTTTCTGTTTCTTTCCGAACATTTCAAGTTTGCATATTTGAGTTCACGACGAACATCAAGGAACAAGTTGAACAGAGGTTAACAAGGGGGAATGGATAAAGTTTGCTGCTTACGTAGATATTACAGCAAGACAAACCCATGATATACTAAGCTCTTTTTTTTTTTTTTTTTTTGTGGTACGTGGCCTCTCACTGTTGTGGCCTCTCCCGTTGCGGAGCACAGGCTCCGGACGCGCAGGCTCAGCGACCATGGCTGACGGGCCCTGCCGCTCCGCGGCATGTGGGATCTTCCCAGACCGGGGCACGAACCCGTGTCCCCTGCATCGGCAGGTGGACTCTCAACCACTGCGCCACCAGAGAAGCCCCCTAAGCTCTTTTTAACATTAATGAGTTGTTCTGTTCTCACAAATTGGATTAGACTTCCATCACACTACTTCATAGTATGAAAAAACACCATCAGAATCTGCATTGTTATCCTATATAATGCTGAAGGGCCAGTTTACTGTGTTCACGTTTAGCACTCTACTTTTTAATGGGAGAAAAATGTTTTTATTTTTTGAAAATGTTTATCTCTATTATGATATACCAAAATAGTCACCAAAGCAATGATATCTGCAATGGTCATCTTTGTTTTAGAAAGAATAAGAGTGCTATCTGAATGCTTCCAGAATGTTCTAGATAATATGCAAACTCTCTTTTTATTCCACTATCTAACTTTTCCAAAGATTGATGATACTTTTTATTTCAACAAATCCACTCATTCTGATCTTTGTTTCCTTTTCTAAAATGATACCAATGACTTACTGTTTGCTGATCCAATGTTACTTCCTATCTTGCTTAAGCTGCCTTGATAGTGTTAACTACTTACTACTTTTGGCACCTAAGATGAATGATTTTTCTGCATCTCTCAAAATCTATTGTTATATTTTACACAGAACTCCATCCTGGGTTCTTTGTTCCTGCCTCTGTGTCCTGTTACTCAAGTTTGTGTTGATAATTTCACAATTATCAATTATGTTCATAATTGCGTTCATAATCTCAATTGCCATTTAAGTGCTAATGGCTACAAAATGCATGACTACTTATATACTTTTTCATTGCATTGAACTTTTGTGTCCTAAACAGTTGGTGGGATACACAGCTGCATTTTTATATGCTTGTTTACCTAAGTTTTTATGTGCTCATTTAGAAAGTCAGCTTGTAGGGACAAAATGGACCACTGAAATGCCTTCCATTCACACATCCTCTTGAAGTTAACCTTCCATGAAATGTTATTTTCCGATAATTCCAACTCACAAAGTTCTGCTTATCCTTAGATCGCCTATAACACTTCATTTTCAGCCATTGAGCTTTTGCTTTTTGTTCATTTTCTTTACCCAATCATATTGTAAATTCATGGGGAACAGAGATTATATCCTCTACCATTATATCTCCTCCAGTGTCCTTTATGGGCACTGTGTAGGTACTCATTAAATACTCACTGAAAGCTTTTTAATCATATTGGTGAGATTTTTAACCCATACTTTGGAGTCAACTCTAACATCATTTAATACATATCCTTTCTTAGTAAAAAAATTACTAACTAAGACTTTTTATCTGGTTACTGGCCTTTAATTATGCTAACTGCCACTATTAAGTTGCATAACTGATCCAGAGAAAATACTGATTGTTGGTAATTTTCTGACTTGTGATTGATGAAATGTTATTGAGTAACATTAGTCATATTCTTTGTCAGAATATAACTTGGTATTTGGCAGCTATACCATCAATTAGCATTACGCTGATAACCTCTATTTATATAGCAAGTAATTTGTTTTCCCATATGAGCTGGGAGAAGGGGAGAGGAAATGATAGTTGTTCATTGCCACAAGTAATCTGCAGTAAGAACAGTAAATTAAAAAATATTTTTTAAGCTTTTGTAAAAATCTCTTAAAATCTATGTTGTTAAGTACATGCAGCCATGCATGCATGGTCATCTTGGTAGGATTTCTTTCTACCATTAAGTATTAGTTTATTTTTATTGCCCACTTTTAATCCAGCACTTTGATGCTTCATTTCTTACCTAGATTTTTGGATAAATCAAATAATCCAAGTCTCCATACCGAGGTTCCACAAGCATTCACAATGCCAAACCAAAGAGTTGTTAACTTAGCTTATTTTTTCCCCTTTTCTGAAATACATTTTAATGAAGCAAACTCAGATCTCAATGCTTTTACTCCACATTCCAAAAAAGGTGATAGGTATTTATTTAATGTCTACTATGTGCCAACCAATGTGGTAGGCATTTCTCATAAATTTATAAATGAGAAAAAAATAAGCCCTGAATAACTTAGACCAAAATAAAGCATAGCTCTTTAGGTGCCAGTCTGGCTTTTAATCTTCAATCTTTTTCACTACCAAGTCCAATTTCCAACAATTGCTCTACCACTAACACAGACACAATCTTCCTTCTATACAATTCTGGAATAAAAATGATATTGATATTCTAGGGAATGCATTAAATAATAATTTTTATGATCTTGAACTAGCACAAGGCCATATTCTGTAATGTTGATTGACTAATATTACATTGGCATGGAGTTAACTTAAAAAGTCTCAGAGGGAAAAATTAATTTTCAGTGTGTTAAGTACCTTACAATTAACACACAACCAATAAGAAGAATCATCTAGTTTGGAATTAGACAATCAAAATCATCTGCATTAGTAGTATGATCTTAGTTCCTATTTTCCCTTAAAAAAAAGAATTTTAGAGAGTTTTCCACCAATCCAACCTCTTTTTTATATTTACCAAGACTATCAGTTGGTGTGGGGAAATATAATTTCAAGATGGATTTCTAAAAAACGTAAAAACAAAACTAAAAAAAATAAAAACAAAACAATTCATTCTAAGCTCCATATATATATATATATATGCGGATGGAAACTAAAACTCTACTTTGGGTAAGTTGTAAACACCAACAGTTTTTTTTTGTTTTTTGCTTTTTTTTTTTTGCGGTACGCGGGCCTCTCACTGTTGTGGCCTCTCCCGTTGCGGAGCACAGGCTCCAGACGCGTAGGCTCAGCAGCCATGGCTCACGGGCCCAGCCGCTCTGCGGCATGTGGGATCTTCCCGGACAGGGGCACGAACCCGTGTCCCCTGCATCGGCAGGCGGACCCTCAATGCCTGCGCCACCAGGGAAGCCCAGCACCAACAGTTTTTATCTAAGGAGTCATTATTTTTCAGATTTCTAAACTAAGTGAAAGGAAAATAAGGGATTAATGGCTTAAAGTCAGATTTACAAAATCTAACACACTGCTCTAACTGATTTAATGCTTTCTACATACAAGTTAACACATTTTAAAGATAAAGTTAGGCATTATGCCCACTAGCCTTCACTTCTTCATGCACTGTAGCCAATCAGTAAATATTGACCAACCATTCTAAGACCCATCCCTATCAGTAGCCCCCGCCTGCCATGCCTATAGACTCATATGTATTTTTATTGGTAATCTAGATATACATCCAACACATGGTGAGGTATATTCAGGCACACATGAATGCACAGAATATAAGTGCAGACTCTAAAGAGCAACGAATATAAAGTGCAATGGAAACCAAGGCATTCCATGTAATTTGGAAAGCAAAAAACTGCATTTTTCTGAATTACATCTGTGTTTAAATTCTAAATAATAATAGTTCTAAGAGTTATTTGAGAGTGGCAGTGAAAACCCACACCCAAACTGTAACATTTAAGAATGATGTGGAGACCTTTTCTGCATTTATTTGTAAATGAGCCCTTTATACAAGTACACCTATTTCTTTCTCAATAATTTTAATTTGTTCCCGAAAGCTCTTCTGCTAGGTGAAAAATTAGTAAATGAAAAAACGTTTTCACTAATTCTAGTGGGAAAAATTATTAGATATTTCATTCCACCCAAAATACCCCAAACGGCTTTCATAGATAGAATTACGTATCAGTTAACTGAAAACAAATTTATATCATAAAAAATTGAAAATAAATATATTTTGTACATAAAAAGAAAGATAATAGAGGTTTGTTGTATTTGACAAAGAAAAGAACATTAGTGGATTAAGGCTGGTGAAATTAGTGGAAGGGTACAAAGAAGTCATTCTCTGGAAGACTGTGGAAATCAGGTGATCACCTCCTGAGCAGGTCTTCAATATTAGAGTCACAAGTGTTTGATGATAACCATAGAGTAAACAGGCCCTTTGAAACACATGAAAATAGCATGCAGTCAAATAAACTGAAGGATTTAGAGGATGCTATCTTTTTATCTTGCTTATTGGTGTACATTTGCAAAGAAAAACATTTTAGTTTCATCCAATTATGACATTCAATCCAAATTTGTTACAAATACAGGCAGTGACTAGAAACTCTGTTTCATGTTAAATGATGAAAATAACATATTATAACATATTTAGTGTGTGTTTGAGTGAAAAGAAAAAAGTATATATGGAATTATTGTCTAAAAAGTTTTTTCAAGCATGATTGGACAAAAAATGATTAACTGAACAGCCCTTATGTGAAATAAGTCTATATAACTTACAGAGAAAACATACAACAATCCAGATGAGAGGTGATAGGGTTCAAATCAGACTGGCAACTATGGCAATGTTGAGAAACAGCTGATTATGAGTGTATTTTGATGTTATACCCAGTATTTCTGAAGAAGTTAAAATGGAGTAGTATGAGAGAGAGAAATCAAGGATAGCTACATGTTTTTTAGCCTGAGCAACTGGAAGGATGATACTGAATGTTGGGAGTAGAGCAGATTCAGGTGAGAAAATAAGGAACTCTGATATGAGTTTGAAATGTTCATTAGATACCCAATTGGAGATGCTGAAGATTGAAGAAGAGGCTTCTCCTAGAGATACAGATCTGGTAGTCTTTGGAAGGTAGATGTTATTTAAAGGTATGAGACTGAGCCCTGGGGTACTCAACCAATGAAGTCAGGGAGAAGAGAAGGAACCAACAGAGGAGATTGGGAAGATGTGACTAGCATGACAGAAAGACAATTTGGTGAGTGCATGATCCTGGAGGGAACCAAGACAACAAGGGGAAAAAAAAGAGGAAGTGACCTACAGTGTCAAATGCTGATGATAAGTCAACAAATATGAGGAATTAGAATTAATCTTTGAATTTACCAACATGGGAGTCATAGATGACCCTTAAAGTAGCAGTTCCTATGGAGATTAATAAAGTCTTATTTATTTATCTTTTTATGAATTTATTTGTGGTAGGTTCAAATTGTTCTTCTGGAGTATAACGAGTAGGTTAATTATTTCAAATAGAATAAGCAAGATCCTTATTCAAAATAACTTGAGATATTGAATTTTACTGCTTTAGCACCAATATGTAACTACAAATTCTTTTCCCTATTTCAACTAATTATTATTCATCTCCTCTATATATTATCTACTTTTTAACATACAAAATTAAATTAGTTACAACATGTAAATAATGTTAGATCATAAATTTATTAAAATATTTCACTTAGTTCTTTGTTGTGATTAAATTTAAAATTATTTGTATTTAATCTTACTCTGAAAATACATTTTTAAATTATTTAGTAAAGAAATAAAAACTGCTTACAAGGCTAGATTTCTCATTGTATAATTCCTTCCATTAGACCCAAACACATATTCCTCTGCAATTTTCTTCATTCTACTATTCTACATCTGAGAAACATTTAAATTTCTACCTTCTGCTGTGTGATATATCATGGAGCCTGGGTTGATTTTCTTTTTTTAAGAAACACTGTTGCTTCCTTCTGTAAAACATTTTTACAATTTTTTAATGTGCACTGTTTACTTTTTTGAGCTATGTAGCTGACAAAAATAATACAATCAATTGATTTGTAAAGTATCAATGGGTTATATAAGAATTTGAAAATAGAAATAATCTTCTGATAAGGATAATGAGGTATATGGCAATCTTGATGCAATTATATGATGTTCTAGAGCATTTTCTGTAAAGATCCTATAGGTGGTAAATATTAGGCCTTGGGAGCCAGACAGTCTCTGCTGCCATTGTAGTGTGAAAGCATAGACAATACAAACACAAATGAGTGGAGCTTTATTCCAATAAAACTGTATTTACAAAATTGGTGGCAGGTCAAATTTGCCCTAAGGCCGTAATTTGCCAAAACTTATCTAGAAAACCAGATTTTCAGCTATGCTATGACCTCTACATTAGACAGCGATTTTAGTGACACGTGCTCTTTTAACATTAATAGGTTTGAAACTGGAAGAACACAGGAAGTATATTCAACATTATCCTCGAAGTGCATGTGGTAGATTATCTTCATGAGTGTAAAACTATCTTATTAAAAGCTATTTTGGACTCTGAAAAACTAAACTAATTTGGATGTAATTCAAGAAATGTTTGCCTATAAATAATTCTGTAGGGAGCAAAATTAAAACTGCATTTCACTATGAATCAGATAAGTTTAGGTTCACATCTTCATAGATTAATATCTTTGATTTTAAATGTTAAAATACTTGCGATTTTGTTCAATTCAGGGTTATGTAGGGAAGGAAAGGTGGCATGCAGAATTTTGAAGTTGCTGAGATATGATTTATTCAGGGATGTTTGTGAGGTTGATTAAAAACATAATTTTAAAACGGCATTTTAGAAATGGAGTAGGGAGTATCTGTTTAAAAATAAATTATTCTACTAAAATGTAGGAATTAATGACTCATTTTAAAAAGTAAAGGGAATGAGTGCATTCAGATATTTGAAAAATGATACAAAACCTATAGGTCTTGGGGAGAGATAAAAAGTTTAGTGCTGGAGTTGGGACATAAAGCAAAGGAATATATCCTCAAATAGTTAGTAATGATATTTTGTTTTTATTATTATCAGTTATAGAAATTTGAGTGCAATTTAATGCCAACACAGAAAGAGTGTGCTATTGACCAATGCGCACATCAAAATAATCTGTTTGAGAAAAAAGAGGTAGTGAGGTTTCCCTCCAATATGTTCTCTGTTGTAAATCTGCTTCAGACAGGGTTATTACATTAGGCTTTAAGCTCAAGCTGAACACTGCCAGCTATAATATATATAGAACAATTAAATTTGAGAGATATTATGAGTCAATGGACAAAAAAGTCTACACAATTAAAACCATTCTGGTGGATTATTTTCTGAATACTAAATAATTTAAAGTATGTTTATCCATAAAGGCATAAAATGCATATTTTAATGACTATTTAACTAATTTTTCTCTTTGATAAGTTCCATAATTCATTCAGACATTGAAAAAAACTAAAGAATATTAATTTTGGAAATCGCATACCAGTAGAACAAGACCTATGGAAATTTATATGCCAAAGTTCACCAGACAGCAGTCTAAGTTTGCATGCAAATGAGAACAGAATTTTTCAGAAGCACAAGAGTTAACTTTCTTTTGGCAATTTGTTCGATTTAATTAAATAAAGTAGAATTAGTAATATCTAGCAAAGGACGTTCACTTGAAGTTTAACAATAGGTATTTTGTTGTGATTGATATTTTATTGCATGTTATTTTTCATTTTAGATCATGTATATTAATTTAATATTTACATAATTTCCTTGCAATTTTCACAAGACTGCTGCTAACTTTATTAGCAGCTGTTCTAGAGAAACATGCCTGTTGGGGGTCCAACTGTTTACAGGAGGTAATGCAGTAAGTGCTTAGCTGACAAGAAGTCAATGTTAGTGTTTATCAGATTAATGGAAGGCAGTTAGAATAGGTGGTAGAAAAACACATTATCAGAGGTTAGTGAAAAGATGAAAGACTATGGAAAAGATAGGATTCCAACCTCACCTGACTACATCACTGAGTTTGCAGGGATTATGCCAAATAAGTGGAGGCATCAGAGTTGAGGATAGGGTGAAGAACAGACAAGGAATAGATTTTAAAACTGCTATCGATGACCCAAATCCTGCCTACATATCCATGTTATTTAAAGTAGATGGGAGGGCTTCCCTGGTGGCAGAGTGGTTGAGAGTCTGCCTGCCGATGCAGGGGACATAGGTTCGTGCCCCGGTCCGGGAGGATCCCACATTCCGCGGAGCGGCTGGGCCCGTGGGCCATGGCTGCTGAGCCTGGGCATCCCCACAACGGGAGAGGCCACAATGGTGAGAGGCCTGCGTACCGCAAAAAAAACAAAAAAACAAAAAAAAAACAGAAAAGTAGATGGGAAACCAATTTCTTTGCTTATGAATTTTCTTCATTCATTCAACAAATATATGTAGAATATCTACCATGTGCCAGACATTGTTTTAGACATCAGAGTTACAACAGTGAACAAAGTTAGATAAAAATCTCCACCGTCATGCAGGCTTTTATAGAATAGGTTAAATAATGAAAATGCATATTTTATGAAACAAAAGATTTTTTAGAGGTCAAGATTCTCACAGGCTAGAACACAGGTATTTTATTAAATAGAAAGCTATGCCCCTTCTTTACTTCCTAACTGAAGCTGTATTTATACACAGAGTCTAATAATCGTTGGTAGGAGGGTTGCAGGTGACTTGTTTCTGAATTAAACCCAATGGTCCAGTTTATTGTTCTGGCTGAAATGTTCCATCTCACTGAGTTGACTTAACTTTTTTACATAGCACTGATACTAAAGAGAGACCAAGAGGTTTCTGGTCAAACATACTTGACTAAGTGGGTTTTTTTGTTGGTTTTTATTTTTAATATTAGGGTGGGGGAAAAGTGTTTTAATAGTCTAATTGCCATTTATATAAAAATAGGCTTTGTGAAAAAATAAGGTCAATAGGTATTATAAAGTTTAAAAATATAGCTATTTTGTGTACAACCTCAACTTTGAGAAGATATTTAAGAAGCAAAAAGGCAATAGTTCTTGGTGCCAACCTTTTTAAAACTAAGGAGGGGGAAAGCTAAATAGTTTAAATATGGAAAAAAAGCATCAATAAAATTCTAAAATTAGATGACCATGGTTCAAATTCCAGCGTGACTTTGGACAATGCATTTAAAGGTCTGACACTCAGTTTTCTCATCTGTATAACAGTGATAATAATAACTGTCCTTCCTTGTACAGTTGAGGTTAGAGAAGATCAATGACATATTGGATGTAAATGTGCTTTGTAAAAACTCAGATCTTATAGAAATTAGAAGAATCATTGTTACTAATCTATAAAATACTATTGAGAATAATGTAATGAGACCAGTTTTAATTTATTCATTTTAAGAGTCAGATATTAAATGTATTGATTCCTTGAACTTTTATCACTTCCTCATTTCTTATGTCTAATGTGACTCCTGTCTAAACAGAAGAGAAAAATAAATATTATAAAATAAGGTCAAATTGACGTTTCTCTATCAAACACAGTTTTTGGTTTTTAACTTTTTTCTATTTTGCTTTTAAGAAGACATGCTGGATTACCCTGATTTTTAGGAACACATCTTGTGCCTAGGTCAAGCAGTAGCACTTACTATGATTCTCTTCACAGATTCTTTTTTGCTTAAATTGAAGTATAGTTGATTTACGATATTGGTTAAGTTTCAAGTATGTAGGATGGTGATTCAGCATTTTACAGATTATATTCCATTATAGGTTTTTAGAAGATATTGGGTATAATTCCCTGTTATATAAGAAATCCTTTTGGCTTATCTATTTTATGTATAGTGGTTTGTATCTGTTAATCCCACAGCCCTGATTTGTCCCTCCCACCTCCCTTTTAGTAACCATAAGTTTGTCTTCTACTAATATAGTATTATTGTCAATTTCTCTATTTACATTTGTTAGTATTTACTTTATATATTTAGGTGCTCCTGTACTGGGTGCATATGTGTTAACAAGTGTAATATCCTCTTCTTGTATTGATTCCTTTATCAGTATACAATGTTATTCTTTGTCTTTTGTTATAGCCTTTATTTAAAGTCTATATTGTCTGATATGAGTATTGCTACCCCAGCTTTCTCATCATTTCCATTTGCACAAAATATCTTATTCCATTTCTTCACTTTCAGTTTGTGTCTTTTGCCTTGAAGTGAGTCTCTTGTAGGCAGCATATTGAAGAGTCCTGTTTTTTTTTTTTTAATCCAATTAGCCACCTGTGTCTTTTGATCAGAGCATTTAGTCCATCAATATTTAAAGTAATTTTTGATAGGTATGTACTTACTGCCATTCTTCCTTGTTTTCCAGTTGTTTTTTTAGTTCTTCTTTGTGCATTTCTTCTTCTTTTTGTTTTTCCTATTGTAGTTTGATGATTTGCTTTTGTAGTATGCTTAAGTTTCTTTCTTTTTGGTTTTTACGAATCCATATTAGGTTTTTGATTTGTGGTTACCATGGGGTTCATGTATGCTGACTGATAATTACATCTACTTGTTTTAAACTGATAATTATTTAAGCTTAAACACATTCTAAAGATCTACATTTTATATTTCCCTCCCCAACATTTTGGGTTTTTGATGTACTATTTTACATCTTCAAGCTTACCCTTTTACTCTTTATTGTAGTTATAGTCACTTTTATAATATGGTGTTGTTTTTTAATCTACATATTGTGTTACTTAAGTGATCATCAATCCTTACTATATATTTGCCTTTCCTTTTGTTACTTTTGCTTCCCTATAGATTCTTGTAGTATAGGCATTTTGACAATATTGATTCTTCCAATCCAAAAGCATGGTAAAGCTTTCCATCTGTTTAAGTTGTCTTCAATTTCTTTCATCAGTGTCTCATAGTTCTCAGAGTACAGGTCTTTTGTTTCCTTAGGTATGTTTATTTCTAGGTTTGTCATATATGGTCTTTGTTATGTTGAGATATTTTCCCTCTATGCTCACTTTCTGGAGAATTTTTTCATGAATGGTGCTGAATTTTGTCAAAAGTCTTTTCTACATCTTTTGAGATGATCATATGGTTTTTATTCTTCAATCTCTTGATGTGGTGTATCACACTGATTGATTTGTGGATATTGAAAAATGCTTGCATCCTGGGATAAATCCTACTTGATCATGGTGTATGATCCTTTTAATGTGTTGCTAGATTCAGATTGCTATTTTGTTGAAGATTTTGAGTCTATTTTCATTAGTGATTTTGGCCTGTAATTTTCTTTTTTGTGGTATCATTGTCTGGTTTTGTTATCAGGGTGATGGCAGCCTCATAAAATGAGTTTGGGAGTGTTCTTTCCTCTGCAATTTTTTGGAATAATTTCAGAAGGATAGGTGTGAACTCTTCTGTAAATGTTTGATAGAATTCACCTGTGAAGCCATCTGGTCCAGGACTTTTGTTTGTTGGGAGTTTTTAAATCATAGTTTCAATTCCAGTACTTGTGATTGATCTGTTCATATTTTCTATTTCTTCCTGGTTCAGACTTGGGAGATTGTACTTTGCTAAGAATTTGTCCATTTCTTCCAGGTTGTCCATTTTATTGGCCTATAGTTACTTCTAGTAGTCTCTTAAGATCCTTTGTATTTCTGTGGTGTATATTGTAACTTCTTTTTCATTTCTAATTTTATTGATTTGAGCCCTCTCCCTTATTTTCCTGATGAGTCTGGCTAAGGGTTTATCAATTTTCTTTACCTTTTCAAAGAACCAGTTTTAGTTTCATTGATCTTTTCTATTGTTTGCTTCGTTTCTGTCTCTATTTCTATTTATTTCTGCTCTGATATTTATGATCTCTTTCCTTCTACTAACTTTGGGTTTTCTTTGTTCTTCTTTCTCTAGTTGCTTTAGGTGTAAGGTCAGTTTGTTCATTTGTGATTTTTCTTGTTTCCTGAGGTAAGACTGTACTGATATAAACTTCCCTCTTAGAAATGCTTTTGTTACTGAGTCCGAGCTCACTTTGCTCACTGCATGACAGGCCAGTAAATTGGAAGATGAGGTGTTGAGGCAAGGAATTTGACTTTATTCGGAAAGCCAGCGGACCAAGAAGATGGCAGACTAGTGTCTCCAAAAATCCATCTTATTGGGGTTTGGATCCCAGTTTCTTTTATACAACAGAGAGGGGGAGGAGATGAGGAAGTAAAGTAAAAAGGCCATAAGATTTTCAAATATCCCCTGGAATGGCCAGCCTCAGGGAGGGGATGTGTTTATTTCTTCTTTCTTGCAGCCATCCACCCGTGGGCAGGATCAGGATGTTTCCCTGAACAAAGGCACTTTGGTTTAATATTCAGGCAGAGGGGTAGTGTTCCCTGAGGCAAGCCATTGTGCATAGACAGTATCCTTTTAATGAATAAAAGCAACAGGAAGCAAAGGTTAAAGTAAAAGAAACAGATCCAACATGTAGTCAGATTTAGCTCTTCCCTGTTAAAATTCCCCACTGTCAATGTCCATTCCACAATCTTGTGGAAAAAGGGGTGACAACTGTTCTAATTGCTTTGTCAGATGGATCTTTCTGCGGGTGTCCACCATCTGTGCCAGCGTTCCAAACGTTGTTTCTTTCGTTCCTCTCTGGAAAGTGTCTCCTTTACACCTGTAGACTTAAAAAAAATTCACAACCTAAAAGATGAGAGTTATGATTTATTTGGCGGGAATTTTGAGGGCTTCAAGCCCAGGAGACAGCATCTCAAGTTAAGGAGTTTAGTACTTTTCTATGTATGGAAGGTTGCAAGAGTCTGGGCTCACTGAAATCATTCCCTTGATATGCACTTCAGCTATCTGGGACCTGTATCCTGTATTCTCATATCCTGAGTTTCCCCAGGGCTCACCATAGGGAGTGGCTGCTGTCTGATGGCTGCTAGATGGCAGATATTCTTCTCCTTCTTGAGTTTCCTCAGGGCTTTCCTCACATTGGAAGGCTATAATCTCTGATGACTGATATGCAGGAAATATTTCATTTCTCAGATCCTCTCCTCTTGGTCAGAAATTTGACCAATATTTGGGAGACATTTCATGATCAAATTTTGTCCCATGGTTCTAGGAGGCTTATCCCAGATCAGTTGAAAATTCTTGATATGCCACTCCAGGTGTTAGTTTTTGGATTAGGCCCTCTTGGCAATTAAAAATTCTCTGTATCCTCTATCTAATTATAGTCCAGGAGATATTTTCTCTTGTTGCTTCTTCCCATATCTAGAATCAGACTATTACAATTATTTTATGTTATTAAAGTGATCTATTTTCTCAAGATGTTTAGCCAGAGAAGTTTTGTTGGAGGCCTGGTTACACACTAGGTATTGTAAGAGACAACGATCTTATAGAATAGACAGGATATAAGTAATGTATCTAGTAATATTGACAAAGACATAGTGCAGCAGGGAGACACAAACAGCTTGGAAACAAAGAACAAATTAAAACAATGATGAGTGTAACTAGTTATAATCCAGTTGCAATAACGAGTGACCAAAGGTACCATAACTGATGTAATGAGCCATCTGCAGTTTTACTATACTGGCCATGCATACTTAGACATGCATGGCTTAATCTTCCAGAAATGCATATGCTACTGGCAGGATCAACCAGGAAGAGAGAAAAAGATAAATGTTTCAATTCTGCTTACAAAAGTATAATTTACCAAATTACTGTAAGTCATAATTAGTTTAAGGGGAAGGTTTTCCTTACACCTGGAAAATCCAGATTTAAACCAGTCATTTTTCAGATAGAAACCATAAAAATTATAACCATATTCACCTTATCACTCAGTCCTATGTAACTAATTCTTTTTGTTAATAGCTTTATGAAGCCATCCGGTTTCCCATTAGAATTTTTCGATTTCTTACCCCATTCAACATTATGGTCTGAAAGTCAGAAACTTATATTTAGCCAAAAGTCCTTTCTATAAATCTTCTTGAAGAGGAAGCATTTTTGAAAAGGCATCAGAGTGAAACCATAACTTGTCTATAATGACAAAAGACTTAAGAAGGCACATTTAAATCTGATTACAATACAATTGACAAAGTAACTTGGTTACTGCTGTGACATACAACATTTTCAGATAATAACTAGAATTATGACTGATAACATTTTGCCAGGACATATCAAATTTTAGGAACTCCATATAATCCCTTGAATACCTATATCATTTGCCATACTATATAACCTAAGAAGATTTATTACTTATTTGACAACATTTCCCATGTAATTCAGTACATCAAGTCAACCTAATTAGTTAATATCTCTCTTTGGGGTGTTTCAGGGGACCTTTGAATCATCCCAACGTTAGCTAGAGATCAAAGGAACTTCATTAAAATTTGATTTGGGAAGATTCGTCCAAAAAAAAAAATCAAAATATCAAAATATCAAAAAAAAAATCAAAATATCAAAACTCAGTCAGATAGGATAACAGGTCACTGTGAAACAACAGTTATTCACTTAGCCAAAGTAACAATAAAAGATTTCAAAGGCAAATACAGAATAGATCACTTAAAAGGTAAAGAAACTTAAAATCTGTTATCAAAGGCAGATCAACATCTTAAGAAAACTTGTCTTCTTAACAGAGAGAAAAGCCAAATTCAAGTTTTGTACTGGCTTACTTTTAAAATTCACTTACTTGATTAAACTTATTTTGAACTTAGTCAATCCTGACCATGCACAAAACTCTTTTCTTGGGATCCACTTTCCATAAACCTTCCATCACATAATTTACCTTAGCACAGTTCTAACTTTCAAGTTGTCGAATACCTGGAGAGATTAATTTTAGGTAGACGTTCCTAAAATATAATTATTTTTAAAAGTTCACTTAAAGCTCTTATCTCATTTGCATTTTCTTTCCTTAAAATTTTCTTCACATCAAGTTACTTTCCTTGCTGACAAATTTGCAACAGATACAACAAGATTTTATTTAGCTTATGTTAAACCTAGGCACAATAAAAGTATTATACTTAATGTTGATGACTTTAAAGACATGTCTAGGTTAAACAATCACCGACAGGAAGACATTGGAACTCACCAAGAAAGATACCCCACATCCAAAGACAAAGAAGAAGCTTCAATGAGATGGCAGGAGAGGGCAATCACAATAAAATCAAATCCCATAACCGTTAGGTGGGTGACTCACAAACTGGAGAACACTTATATCACAGAAGTCCACCCACTGGAGTAAAGGTTCTGAGCCCCACATCAGGCTTCCCAAACTGGGGGGTCTGTAACAGGAGGAGGAAATCCTAGAGAATCAGACTTTGAAGGCTAGTGGGATTTGATTGTGGTACTTCAACAGGACTGGGAGTACTGTGGTACTTTGACAGAAACAGTGATTCCACTCTTGGAGGGCACACACAAAGTAGTGTGCACACTAGGACTCAGGGGGGAAGGAGCAGTGACCCCAGAAGAGACTGAACCAGACCTACCTGCTAGTGTTGGACGGTCTCCTGCCAAGGCAGGGGGTGGCTGTGGCTCACCACGGAGACAAGGACACTGGCAGCAGAAGTTCTGGGAAGTATTCTTTGGTGTGAGCCTTCCCAGAGTCCACCATTAGCCCCACCAAGGAGAGTGTGGGCTCTGGTGTTGGGTCACCTCAGGCCAAACAACCAACAGGGAGGGAACTCAGACCCACCAATCAGCAGACAAGCAGATTGAAGTTTTACTGAGCTCTGTCTGCCAGAGCAACACTCAGCTCTACCCACCACTGGTCCCTCCCATCAGGAAGCTTGCAATAGCCTCTTAGACAGCCTCATCCACCAGAGGGCAGATAGAAGAAGCAAGAAGAACTACAAACTTGCAGCCTGTAGAATGAAAACCACATTCACAGAAAGACAGACAAAATGAAAAGGCAGAGGACTATGTACCAGATGAAGGAACAAGATAAAACCCCAGGAAAACAACTAAATGAAGTAGAGATAGGCAAACTTCCAGAAAAAGAATTCAGAATAATGATAGGCAAGATGATCCAGGACCTCGGAAAAAGGATGGAGGCAAAGATGGAGAAGATGCAAGAAATGTTTAACAAAGACCTAGAAGAAATAAAGAACAAACACCTAGGAGAATTAAAGAACAAACAAACAGAGATGAACAATACAATAACTGAAATGAAAAATATACTAGAGGGAATCAATAGCAGAATAACTGAGGCAGAAGAACGGATAAGTGACCTGGAAGACAGAATGGTGGAATTCACTGCTGTGGAACAGAATAAAGGAAAAAGAATGAAAAGAAATGAAGACAGCCTAAGAGACCTCTAGTGCAACATTAAACGTACCAACATTCACATTATAGGGTTCCAGAAGAAGAGAGAGAGAAAGGACCCGAGAAAATATTTAAAGAGATTATAGTCTAAAACTTCCCTAACATGGGAAAGGAAATAGCCACCCAAGTCCAGGAAATGCACAGAGTCCCAGGCAGGATACACCCAAGGAGAAACACACTGAGACACATAGTAATCAAGTTGACAAAAATTAAAAACAAAGAAAAATTATTAAAAGCCACAAAGGAAAAGCTACAAATAACATACAAGGGAACTCCCATAAGGTTAACAGCTGCTTTCTCATCAGAAACTCTACAAACCAGAAGGCAGTGGCATGATATATTTAAAGTGACAAAAGGGAAGAACCTATAACAAAGATTACTCTACCTGGAAAGGATCTCATTCAGATTTGATGGAGAAATCAAAAGCTTCTCAGGCAAGCAAAAGCTAAGAGGATTCAGCACCACCAAACCAACTCTACAGCAAATGCTAAAATAACTTCTCTAAGTGGGAAGCACAAGAAAAGAAAAGGACCTACAAAAACAAACCCAAAACAATTAAGAAAATGGTAATAGGAATATACATATCAATAATTACCTTAAATGTGAATGATTTAAATGCCCCAACCAAAAGACACCTACACAGGCATGCTGAATGGGTACAAAAACAAACCTATACATATGCTGTCTACAAAAGATCCACTTCAGAACTAGGGACACATAGAGACTGTAAGTGAAAGGATGGAAAAAGATATCCCATGCAAATGGAAATCAAAAGAAAGTTGGAGTAGCAATACTCATATCAGATAAAATAGACTTTAAAATAAAAATATTACAAGAGCCAAGGAAGGACACTACATAATAATCAAGGGATCAATCCAAGAAGAAGACATAACAGTTATAAATAAATATGCACCCAGCATAGGAGCACCTCAATACATACGGAAAATGCTAACAGCTATAAAAGAGGAATTCGACAGTAACACAGTAATAGTAGGGGACTTTTAACACCCCACTTACACCAATGGACAGACCATCCAGACAGAATATTAATAAGGAAACACAAGCTTTAAATGACAAAATAGACCAGATAGATTTAATTGATATTTATAGGACATTCTATCCCAAAACAGCAGATTACACTTTCTTCTTATGAGCACATGGAACATTCTCCAGGATAGATCACATCTTGGGTCACATATGAAGCCTCGGTAACTTTAAGAAAATTGAAATCATATCAAGCAACTTTTCCGACCACAACACTATGAGGTTAGAAATAAATGACAGGTAAAAACATATAAAAAAACACGTACATATGGAAGCTAAACAATACGCTACTAAATAACCAAGAGATCACTGAAGAAATCAAAGAAGAAATTAAAAAATACCTAGAGACAAATGACAAAGAAAGCACAACAATCCAAAACATATGGGAAGTAGCAAAAGCAGTTCTAAGAGGGAAGTTTACAGCAATACAATCCTACCTCAAGAAACAAGAAAAATCTCAAATAAGCAATCTAACCCTACACCTAAAGGAACTAGAGAAAGAAGAAAAAACAAAACCCAAAGTTAGTAGAAGGAAAGAAATCATAACGATCAGAGCAGAAATAAATGAAATAGAAACGAGGAGACTCGGAGAAGATGGCAGAAGAGTAAGACGCGGAGATCACTTTCCTCCCCACAGATACATCAGAAATACATCTACATGTGGAACAACTGCTACAGAACACCCACTGAATGCTGGCAGAAGACCTCAGACCTCCCAAAAGGCAAGAAAATCCCCATGTACCTGGGTAGGGCAAAAGAAAAAAGAAATAACAGAAACAAAGAATAGGGACGGGACCTGCATCAGTGGGAGGGAGCTGTGAAAGAGGAAAGTTTTCCAAAAATTAGGAAGCCCCTTCATGGGCGGAGACTGCGTTTGGCGGAGGGGGTAAGCTTTGGAGCCACGGAGGAGAGTGCAGCCACAGGGGTGCGGAGAGCAAAGCAGAGAGATTGCTGCACAGTAGACTGGTGCTGACCAGTACTCATCAGCCCGAGAGGTTTGTCTGCTCACCCACTGGGGTGGGCAGGGGGCTGGGAGCTGAGGCTCGGGCTTTGGAGTTTAGATCCCAGGGAGAGGACTGGGGTTGGTGGCATGAACGCAGCCTGAAGGGGGCTAGTGCACCATGGCTAGCCGGGAGGGAGTCCGGGAAAAGGTCTGGACCTGCCAAAGAGGCAAGAGGCTTTTTCTCCCCTCTTTGTTTCCCGGTACGCGAGGAGAGGGGTTCAAGAGCACCGCTTAAAGGAACTCCAGACACAGGCGTGAGCCGCGGCTATCAGCAAGGGCCCCACAGACGGGCATGAGACGCTAAGGCTGCTGCTGCCGCCACCAAGAAGCCTGTGTGAAAGCACAGGTCACTATCCACACCCCCCTCCCGGGAGCCTGTGCAGCCCGCCACTGCCAGGGTCCCAGGATCCAGGAACAACTTCCCTGGGAGAAAACATGGCGCACCTCAGGTTGGTGCAACGTCAAGCCGGCCTCTGCCACCGCAGGCTCGCCCCGCACTACATACCCCTCCCTCCCCGCTGTCCTGAGTGAGTCAGAGCCGCCAAATCAGCTGCTCCTTTAACCCCGTCCTGTCTGAGCGAAGAACAGATTCCCTCAGGCAACCTACACGCAGAGGTGGGGCCAAATCCAAAGCTGAACCCCGGGAGCTGTGTGAACAAAGAAGAGAAAGGGAAATTTCTCCCAGCAGCCTCAGAAGCAGCAGATTAAAGCTCGAAAATCAACTTGATGTACCCTGCCTCTGTGGAATACCTGAGTAGACAGTAAATCATCCCAAATTGAGGAAGTGGACTTTGGGAGCAAGATAGATTATTTTTTCCCCTTTTCCTCTTTTTGTGAGTGTGTATGTGATGCTTCTGTGTGAGATTTTGTCTGTATATCTTTGCTTTCACCATTTGTCCTAGGGATCTGTCCATCTGGTTTTTCTTTTTCTTTTTTTACTTTTTAAATTTTTTTTAATAATTATTATTTATTTCAATAACTTTATTATATTTTATCTTACTTTATTGTATTTTATTTTATCCTCTTTCTTACTATTTCTTCTATCTTTTATTCTGAGCCAGATGGATGAAAGGCTCTTGTTGCTCCAGCCAGGAGTCAGGGCTTTGCCTCTGAGGTGGGAGAGCCAACTTCAGGACACTGGTCTACAAGAGGCCTCCCAGTTCCACATAATATCAAATGGCGAAAATCTTCCAGAGATCTCCATCTCAAACCCAAGACCCAACTTCACTCAACGACCAGCAAGCTACACTGCTTGACACCCTATGCCAAACAACTAGCAAGACAGGAACACAGCCCCATCCATTAGCAGAGAGTCTGCCTAAAATCATAATAAGGCTACAGACACCCCAAAACACACCACCAGACGTGGACCTGCCCACCAGAAAGACAAGATCCAGCCTCATCCACCAGAACACAGGCACTAGTCCACTCCACCAGGAAACCTACACAACCCACTGAACCAATCTTAGCCACTGGGCACAGACACCAAAAACAACAGGAACTACGAACCTGCAGCCTACAAAAAGGAGACCCCCAAACACAGTAAGATAAGCAAAATGAGAAGACAGAAAAACACACAAAAGATGAAGGAGAAAGATAAAAACCCACCAGACCTAACAAATGAAGAGGAAATAGGCAGTCTACCTGAAAAAGAATTCAGGATAATGATAGTAAAGATGATCCAAAATCTTGGAAATAGAATAGAGAAAATGCAAGAAACATTTAACAAGGACCTACAAGAACTAAAGAGGAAACAAGCAATGATGAACAACACAGTAAATGAAATTAAAAATACTCTAGAAGGGATCAATAGCAGAATAACTGAGGAAGAAGAACGGATAAGTGACCTGGAATATAAAATAGTGGAAATAACTACTGCAGAGCAGAATAAAGAAAAAAGAATGAAAAGAACTGAGGACAGTCTCAGAGACCTCTGGGACAACATTAAACGCATCAACGTTTGAATTATAGGGGTCCCAGAAGATGAAGAGAAAAAAAAAGTGACTGAGAAAATATTTGAAGAGATTATAGTTGAAAACTTCCTTAATATGGGAAAGGAAATAGTTAATCAAGTCCAGGAAGCACAGAGAGTCCCACACAGGATATGTCCAAGGAGAAACACACCAAGACACATATTAAACAAACTATCAAAAATTAAATACAAAGAAAATATATTAAAAGAAGCAAGGGAAAAACAACAAATAACACACAAGGGAATCCCCATAAGGTTAACAGTTGACCTTTCAGCAGAAATTCTACAAGCCAGAAGGGAGTGGCAGGGCATATTTAAAGTGATGAAGGAGAAAAAGCTACAACCAAGATTACTCTACCCAGCAAGTATCTCATTCAGATTTGATGGAGAAATTAAAACATTTACAGACAAGCAAAAGCTGAGAGAGTTCAGCACCACAAAACCAGCATTACAACAAATGCTAAAGGACCTTCTCTAGGCAAGAAACACAAGAGAAGGAAAAGACCTACAATAACGAACCCAAAACAATTAAGAAAATGGGACTAGGAACATACATATCGATAATTACCTTAAATGTAAATGGATTAAATGCTCCCACCAAAATACACAAACTGCTTGAATGGATACAAAAAGAATACGCATATATATGCTGTCTACAAGAGACCCACTTCAAACCTAGGGACGTATACAGGCTAAAAGTGAGGGGATGGAAAAAGATATTCCATGCAAATGGAAATCAGAAGAAAGCTGGCGTAGCAATTCTCATATCAGACAAAATAGACTTTAAAATAAGACTATTAGAAGAGACAAAGAAGAACACTACATAATGATCAAGGGATCGATCCAAGAAGAAGATATAACAATTGTAAATATTGTTTTGTTGTTGTTGTTGTTTTTGAGGTATGCGGGCCTCTCACTGTTGTGGCCTCTCCCATTGTGGAGCACAGGCTCCGGACGTGCAGGCTCACGGGCCCAGGCGCTCCGCAGCATGTTGTATCTTCCCGGACCGGGGCACGAACCCATGTCCCCTGCATCAGCAGGCAGACTCTCAATGACTGCGCCACCAGGGAAGCCCAATTGTAAATATTTATGCACCCAACATAGGAGCACCTCAATACATAAGGCAAATACTAACAGCCATAAAAGGAGAAATCAGCAGTAACACTTTCACCAATGGACAGACCATCTAAAATGAAAATAAATAAGGAAACACAAGCTTTAAATGATACATTAAACAAGATGGAGTTAATTGATATTTATAGGACATTCCATCCAAAAACAACAGAATACATATTTTTCTCAAGTGCTCATGGAACATTCTCCAGGATAGGTCATATCGTGGGTCACAAATCAAGCCTTGATAAATTTAAGAAAATTGAAATCATATCAAGTATCTTTTCCGACCACAACACCATGAGACTAGATATCAATTACAGGAAAAGATATGTAAAATATACAAACACATGGAGGCTAAAGAATACACTACATAATAACCTAGTGATCATTGAAGAAATCAAAGAGGAAATCAAAAAATACCTAGAAACAAATGACAATAGAGGCACTATGACCCAAAACCTATGGGATACAGCAAAAGCAGTTCTAAAAGGGAAGTTTATAGCAATACAATCCAAACTTAAGAAACAGGAAACATCTCAAATGAACAACCTAACCTTGCACCTAAAGCAATTAGAGAAAGAAGAAGAACAACAACAAAAAAAACCCCAAAGTTAGCAGAAGGAAAGAAATCATAAAGATCAGATCAGAGATAAATGAAAAATAAATAAAAAACGATAGCAAAGATCAATAAAACTAAAAGCTGGTTCTTTGAGAAGATAATCAAAATTGATAAACCATTAGCCAGACTCATCGAGAAAAAAAGGAAGAAGACTCAAATAAATCGAAGTAGAAATGATAAAGGAGAAGTAACAACGGACACTGCAGAAATACAAAGGATCATGAGAGATTACTACAAGCACCTTTATGCCAATAAAATGGACAACCTGGAAGAAATGGAAATTTTCTGAGAAATACACAACATGCCAAGACTGAACCGGAAGAAATAGAAAATATGAACAGACCAATCACAAGCACTGATTGAAAATGTGATTTAAAATCTTCCAACAAACAAAAGCCCAGGACCAGATGGCTTCACAGGCAAATTCTACAAAACATTTAGTGAAGAGCTAACATCTATCCTTCTCAAACTCTTCCAAAATATAGCAGAGGGTGGAACACTCCCAAACTCATTCTAAGAGACCACCATCCCCCTGATACAAAAACCAGACAAACATGTCACAAAGAAATAAAACTACAGGCCAATATCACTGATGAACATAGATGCAAAAATCCTCAACAAAATACTAGCAAAAAGAATCCAACAGTGTATTAAAAGGATCATACACCATGATCAAGTGGGGTTTATTCCAGGAATGCAAGGATTCTTCAATATACGCAGATCAATCAACGTGATACACCATATTAACAAACTGAAGGAGAAAAACCATATGATCATCTCAATACATGCAGAGAAAGCTTTTCACAAAATTCAACACCCATTTATGATAAAAAACCCTACAGAAAGTAGACATAGAGGGAACTTTCCTCAACATAATAAAGGTCGTATATGACAAACCCACAGCCAACATCATCCTCAATGGTGAAAAACTGAAACCATTTCCACTAAGATCAGGAACAAGACAAGGTTGCCCACTCTCACCACTCTTATTCAACATAGTTTTGGAAGTTTTTGCCACAGCAATCAGAGAAGAAAAAGATATAAAAGAAATCCAAATCAGAAAAGAAGAAGTAAAACTGTCACTTTTTGCAGATGACATGATACTATACATAGAGAATCCTAAAGATGCTACCAGAAAACTGCTAGAGCTAATCAATGAATTCGGTAAAGTAGCAGGATATGAAATTAATGCACAGAAGTCTCTTGCATTCCTATATACTAATGATGAAAAATCTGAAAGTGAAATTAAGAAAACACTCCCATTTACCAGTGCAACAAAAAGAATAAAATATCTAGGAATAAACCTACCTAAGGAGACAAAAGACCTGTATGCAGAAAATTATAAGACACTGTTGAAAGAAATTAAAGATGATACAAATAGATGGAGAGATATAGTATGTTCTTGAATTGGACGAATCAACATTGTGAAAATGACTCTACTACCCAAAGCAATCAACAGATTCAATGCAATCCCTATCAAACTACCACTGGCATTTTTCACAGAACTAGAACAAAAAATTTCACAATTTGTATGGAAACACAAAAGACCCCGAATAGCCAAAGCAATCTTGAGATCGAAAAATGGAGCTGTAAGAATCAGTCTCCCTTACTTCAGACTATACTACAAATCTACAGTAATCAAGACAGTATGGTACTGGCACAAAAACAGAAATATAGATCAATGGAACAGGATAGAAAGCCCAGAGATAAACCCACGCACATATGGTCACCTTATCTTCGATAAAGGAGGCAAGCATATACAGTGGAGAAAGGACAGCCTCTTCAATAAGTGGTGCTGGGAAAACTGGACAGGTACATGTAAAAGTATGAAATTAGAACACTCCCTAACACCATACACAAAAATAAACTCAAAATGCATTAAAGACCAAAATGTAAGGCCAGACACTATCAAACTCTTAGAGGAAAACATAGGCAGAACACTCTATGACATAAATCACAGCAAGATCCTTTTTGACCCACCTCCTAGAGAAATGGAAATAAAAACAAAACTAAACAAATGGGACCTAATGAAACTTAAAAGCTTTTGCACAACAAAGGAAACCATAAACAAGACCAAAAGACAGCCCTCAGAATTGGAGAAAATATTTGCAAATGAAGCAACTGACAAAGGATTAATCTCCAAAATTTACAAGCAGCTCATGCAGCTCAATATCAAAAAAACAAACAACCCAATCCAAAAATGGGCAGAAGACCTAAATGGACATTTTTCCAAAGAAGATATACAGATTGCCAACAAACACATGAAAGAATGCTCAACATCATTAATCATTAGATAAATGCAAATCAAAACTACAGTGAGTGTCATCTCACACCAGTCTGAATGGCCATCATCAAAAAATCTAGAAACAATAAATGCTGGCGAGGGTTTGGAGAAAAGGGAACACTCTTGCACTGCTGTTGGGAATGTAAATTGATACAGCCACTATGGAGAACTGTACGGAAGTTCCTTAAAAAACTAAAATTAGAACTACATACAACACAGCAATCCCACTACTGGGCATATACTCTGAGAAAACCATAATTCAAAAAGAGTCATGTACCACAATGTTCATTGCAGCTCTATTTACAATAGCCAGGACATGGAAGCAACCTACGTGTCCATCAACAGATGAATGGATAAAGAAGATGTGGCACATATTTACAATAGAATATTACTCAGCCATTAAAAAAATGAAATTGAGTTATTTGTAGTGAGGTGGATGGACCTAGAGTCTGTCATACAGAGTGAGAAAAACAATTACTGTATGCTAACTCAGAAAGAGAAAAACAAATACAGTATGCTAACACATAAATATGGAATCTAAGAAAAAAAAAAAAAAAAAGGTCATGAAGAACCTAGGGGCAAGATTGGAATAAAGACACCGACCTACTAGAGAATGGACTTGAGGATATGGGGAGGGGTAAGGGTAAGCTGTGACAAAATGAGAGAGTGGCATGGACATATATACACTACCAAACGTAAAATAAATATCTAGTGGGAAGCAGCCACATAGCACAGGGAGATCAGCTCGGTGGTTTGTGACCACCTAGAGGGGTGGGATACAGGGGGTGGGAGGGAGAGAGATGCAAGAGGGATGAGATATGGGAACATATGCATATGTGTAACTGATTCACTTTGTTATAAAGCAGAAACTAACACACCATTGTAAAGCAATTATACTCCAATAAAGATGTTAAAAATAAATAAATAAATAAAAACGGGCAAAAAGAAATAGAAACAAAGAAAACAATAGCAAAGATTAATAAAACTAAAAGCTGGTTCTTTGAGAAGATAAACATAATTGATAAACCTTTAGCCAGACTCATTAAAAAAAAAGAGGGAGAAGACTCAAATCAATAAAATTAGAAATGAAAAAGGAGAAGTTACAACAGACAATGCAGAAATACAAGGCATCCTAAGAGACTACTGCAAGCAACTATAGGTCAATAAAATGGACAGCCTGGAAGAAATGAACAAATTCTCAGAAAGGTATAACATTCCAAGACTGAACCAGGAATAAATAGAAAATATGAACAGACCAATCACAAGTAATGAAATTGAAAGTGTGGTTAAAAATCTTCCAATAAACAAAAGACAAGGACCAGATGGTTTCATAGATGAATTCTAGCAAACATTTAGAGAACAATTAACACCCATCCTTCTCAAAGTCTTCCAAAAAATTGCAGAGGAAGGACCAATCCCAAACTCATTCTATGAAGCCACCATCACCCGGATACAAAAACCAGACAAAGATACTACAAATAAAGAAAATTACAGACCAATATTACTGGTGAATATAGATGCAAAAATATTCAACAAAAGACTAGCAAACAGAGTCTAACACTGCATTAAAAGGATCATGCACCATGATCAAGTGGGATTTATCCCAGGGATGCAAGGATGCTTCAGTATACGCAAATCAATCAATGTGATACATCATATTAGCAAATTGAAAAATGAAAAGCATATGATCATCTCAATAGATGCAGAAAAAGCTTTTGACAAAATTCAACACCCATTTATGATAAAAACTCTCCAGAAAGTGGGCATAGAGGGAACCTACCTCAACATATTAAAAGACATATATGACAAACCCACAGCAAACATATTCTCAATGGTGAAAAACTGAAAGCATTTCCTCTAAGATCAAAAACAAGACAAGGATGTCCGGGCTTCCCTGGTGGCACAGTGGTTGAGAGTCTGTCTGCCAATGCAGCGGATACAGTTTCGAGCCCTGGTCTGGGAAGATTCCACATGCCGCGGAGCAACTGGGCCCGTGAGCCACAACTATTGAGCCTGCGCGTCTGGAGCCTGTGCTCCACAGCAAGAGAGGCCGCGACAGTGAGAGGCCTGTGCACCGCGATGAAGAGTGGACCCTGCTTGCCACAACTAGAGAAAGCCCTTGCACAGAAACGAAGACCAAACACAACCAAAAATAAATAAATAAATTTATAAAAAAGACAAGGATGTCCATTCTCACCACAATTATTCAACATAGTTTTGGTAGCCCTAGCCATGGCAATCACAGAAGAATAAGAAATAAAGGGAATACAAATTGGAAAAGAAGAAGTAAAACTGTCACTGTTTGCAGATGACGTGATACTATACATAGGGAATCCTAAAGATGCCACCAGAAAACTACTAGAGCTAATCAACGAATTTGGTAAAGTTGCAGGATACAAAATTAATGCACAGAAATCTCTTGCATTCCTATACACTAATAATGAAAGATCAGAAAGAGAAATTAAGGAAAAAAACCCATTCACCATTGCAACAAAAAAGAATAAAATACCTACGAGTAAACCTACCTGAGGAGGTAAAATATCTGTACTCAGAAAACTATAAAACACTGGTGAAAGAAATCAATGGTGACACAGATGGAGAGATATACCATGTTCTTGGATGGGACGAATCAATATTGTGAAAATGATTATGCTACCCAAAGCAATCTACTGATTCAATTGTAATCCCTATCAAATTTCCAATGGCAGTTTTCACAGAACTGGAACAAAAAGTCTTAAAATTTGTATGGAGACACAGAAGACCCCAAATAGCCAAAGCAATCTTGAGGGAAAAAAACGGAGCTGAAGGAATCAGACTCCTTGACTTCAGACTATACTACAAAGCTACAGTGATCAAGACAATATGGTGCTGGCACAAAGACAGAAATATAGATCAATGGGACAGGATAGAAAGCACAGAGATAAACCCACACACCTATGTTCAACTAATCTATGACAAAGGAGGCAAGGATATACAATGGAAAAAAGACACCCTCTTCAATAAGTGGTGCTGGGAAAACTGGACAGCTACATGTAAAAGAATGGAATTAGAACACTCCCTAACACCATTCACAAAAATAAACTCAAAATGGATTAGAGACCTAAATGTAAGACTGGACACTATAAAACTCTTAGAGGAAAACAAAGGAAGAACACTCTGACATAAATCACAGGAAGATCTTTTTTGACCCACCTCCTAGAGTAATGGATATAAAAACAAAAATAAACAAATGGGACCTAATGAAACTTAAAAGCTTTTGCACAGCAAAGGAAACTATAAACAAGATGAAAAGACAAACCCTCAGAATGGGAGAAAATACTTGCAAACAAATCAATGGACAAAGGAGTAATCTCCAAAATATATAAACAGCTCATGCAGCTCAATATTTAAAAGCATACAACCCTATCCAAAAATGGGCAAAAGACCTAAATAGACATTTCTCCAAAGAAGACATACAGTTGGGCAAGAGGCACATGAAAACTGCTCAACACCACTAATTATTAGAGAAATGTAGGTCAAAACTACAGTGAGGTATCACCTCACACCAGTTAGAATGGGCATCATCAGAAAATCTAGAAAAAACAAATGTTGGATAGGGTGTGAAGAAAAGGGAACCCTCCTGCACTGTTGGTGGGAATGTAAATTGATACCACCACTATGGAGAACAGTATGGAAGTTCCTTAAAAAACTAAAAATAGAATTATCATATGGTCCAGCAATCCCACTACTGGGCATATACCCAGAGAAAACCATAATTCAAAAATACACATGCACCCCAATGTCCATTGCAGCACTATTTACAATAGCCAGGTCATGGGAGCAACCTAAATGCCCATCAACAGACAAGCAGATAAAGAAAATGTGGTAAGTATATACAATGGAATATAACTCAGCCATAAAAAGGAATGAAACTGGGTCATTTGTAGAGACGTGGATGGATCTAGAGACTGTCATACAGAGTGAAGTAAGTCAGAAAGAGAAAAACAAATGTCATACATTAACACATGTATGTGGAATCTAGAAAAATGGTACAGATGAACTGGTTTGCAAGGCAGAAATAGAGACACAGATGTAGAAAACAAATGTATGGACACCAAAGGGGGAAAGCAGGGGTGAGGGTGATGGTGGTGGGATGAATTGGGAGATTGGCATTGACCTATATACACTAATATGTATAAAATAGATAACTAATAAGAACGTGCTGTATAAAAAATAAATTTAAAATTTATGTTATCTTGTAATAAATTATTAATAAATAATATTAACTACTTATGGATTACCTTTGAGTTGTGGAAAATGCGCAAACAAGTGGCTTCAGAAACCCAAAGGAGAGTTACAGTGGTCCCTCTTATCCACTGGGGATATGTTCCAAGATGCCCAGTGGATGCCTGAATGTGCAGATAGTACTGAATCCTGTATATACATCGCTTATAATTAGGCCCAGTAAGAGGCTAACAATAATAACTAATAATAAAATAGAACAACTATGAGAATATACTGTAATAAAAGTTATGTAAATGTGGTCTCTCAAAATATCTTATTGTAATCATCCTTCTTTTTGTGATGATGTGAGATGATAAAATGCCTATGTGGTGAGATGAAGTGAGATGAATGACATAAGCATTGTGACGTAGCATTAGGCTTCTATTGACCTTCTGATGACACCTCAGATGGAGGATCATCTGTTTCCGGTTAACCTGAATCATCAAGCCATGATGATGTTGATGGTTGGGGATTCCGAGTGGGATAGAGTGGAATGGTGCTACACAGAATGCTGTGCAATTTATAATCTATGAATTGTTGATTTCTGGACTTTTCCATTTAGTATTTTCAGAATGCAGTTGACTATGGGTAACTGAAACCATGCAAAGCAAAACCTCAGATAAAGGGGAGCTACTGTACTGAGGGTAAATGTGATTAGTAACATTTTTCCTAGTGTTGTCTTCAAATCCTACTTACATTATTAATTTTACGCTCTGGTCCCCACATCATTATAGCAAGTAGTAAAAACCAAAAATGAAATTCAACAAAATAAGTTGTTGGCTTTCACTAAGCAACAAGTTTATTTAATGAATTTACCATATCTCAAAATTTTGTGACTTTGTGGAGAAACAACTAGAAGATATTCAGTTACAGAAAATTTTCACTGAAGAACTAAACAGAAAATAAGAGTTCAGTCAAAATATATAGTGATTGATTAAGCCAGGATTTAAGGAACTGGGACAATTGGCTTATTATATAGAAAACTCCCAGCTATTTGAGACCAGTTATATGGGACAAAGTGATCTAAAAATATAACCACATTGGTATTACACAGAACAATTAATAACATAAATATTCACATCAATTACTTAAAGATCTCTAATACATATGACCCTAGGTTTTCCCTCCTTAAAGAAAAGAAAACAAAAAAGTGGTAGCCTTTGAACAATGGAATTCAAATAGACACAGTTATAGCTTCAATTCACAATCAGGTTTGATGTGCACATTTTATCCTAAAATAACTCAGCAGTCAAGATGAAAAAAAAAAAGTCATTACAGTGTAGTGTTTGAGTGAAAGGTCTTTAATGAGGCAAATCTTGGTTTAATCCCAGGTTCTGCCACTTTTTATTTGTGTAAACTTGGGCAACTTGTGGGAATAATAATAGTATATATCCAAAATGGTCATTGGGAGAATTGAAAGAGATTTTGCATATAAAGATTGCCTGTCATATAGTAAAGAGTTATTACACATTACCTCTTATAATTGTTTTTGATAATTTCCCTCTTTGTCAGTGACTGTGACTCACAGAGATATAGCAAAAAAATCAAGGTTAATTAAATACAGGATTTATATATTTTCCTGTACAAACCATCTCTCACAATAGACCTCTCTTAAATAGGATAATAATGTTACCTTAACTAATGTCTCAGTGATTTTAGAAAGTTAGGCCATAAGTGAATTGAAAGTTGCCAAAATTTTTAATTTAATATCTCACTTTAACTCAGTTTTCTTCAAATTCTCCGTTTCGCTTTGTCTGACAATTCATTTCCACAGAGACTGCACAGTTACTGTAAATCATTTACTGCATTTGGTGTGCATAACAGTTTTGTTCATATCACTTTATTCCTCTTAAAAATAGCATTCTGCGACTTCCCTGGTGGTGCAGTGGTTAAGAATTGGCCTGCCAATGCAAGGAACACGGGTTCAATCCCTGGTCCGGGAAGATCCCACATGCTGTGGAGCAACTAAGCCCATGTGCCACAACTACTGAGCCTGCGTGCCACAGCTACTGAAGCCCGTGTGCCTAGAGCCCGTGCTCCACAACAAGAGAAGCCACCGTAATGAGAAACCCATGCACCGCAACCAAGAGTAGCCCCTGCTTGCTGCAACTAGAGAAAGCCCGTGCGCAGCAATGAAGACCCAACACAGCCAAAAATAAATACATAAATACATAAATAAGTAAATAAATAAATAAATTCATTTAAAAAATAGCATTCTGCACTGTCATGATGCCCCTTCTAACTCTTCATTTTGCCAAAGGCAGTCAAAAAGCAAGATAATAGCAAATAACTCGTAAATACAGGAATTGTAAGGGGTGATACTGCTCTCTGTTCTCTGGGTGTAAGCAATTCTCTATTTACCAAAGAGTAAAACACAAATCCCAAAGTGTCTCTTATTTGGCATAGTATGTTATCAACCTATCTTATAAAAATACCTGCCTTGTTTTTAATAGGCTTTCAAAAACTCAATTTTAAAGCATCTTTCATTGTTTTTATCAAGTTTGGAATTTTTAAATAGTCTCAAGTTGACCTTCTTATTATCTTATGCTTTCTGAACATATTTATTTATGCTACTAGGTGCAATTCTGATTCTAGATTATGATGCAAAAACTGTCAAGATAAGAACAAAAGTGAATGTTAGTTTCAATCATACAGATAAATATATTCCACAGGAACTATTTTAACCTGAAGCAGCTGGCTGTTTCTGTCTTACCTATCAGAGTAATATTATATAGTTGTAGCTTAAATTTAGGGCACTTTGGGAAAATATATTTGATTATAGCCCATAACATTAATTCATGATAAATGGCCAGGGAATCAGAGAAAAGAAAATATAAATGAGATTTCAAGTTCTTATAACAGGAGATTTAAAAATTACTCTTGTATTAAAAGTACCAAATTATGCTATATGAACATATATGAAATAAAGAAATGACTTATTTAAAGTTTTCTTTGAAAAAATTTCCCCAAGCTTCCTGATCTTATGATTCTCAATCAAATGCATGAGACAACATGACACAAATCATAAATGAGTTGGTTTAAAGTACTATCTATGCATGGGGTGGAAAAAAATATCTCTTCTTTATTTTTCATGTCTCCATTCATCATTTGTGAGTCTTGGAATATAGCATTTCAGTATTTGGTCTTTTAACATTTGACTTTTAGCAGTAAGTAACTTTCTGATTCCCTATTCATCCTTGGCAGTAGGGATGACTCAGAACTGGGTTGGAACCCTGCTTCTCACTCAAAACACACACAGGCATACTTTAGTTTCATTACTGCTCTAGAAATTAGCCCAAAGAATATAGCAAGTTAATTTTTTAATTTGTTTTCATGAATATATGATTCCTGACAGTGAATTGAAGCAAAAACTAGTTCCCAAGCTGAAAATTCCAAACCAATTACTGACTACTTAAAGATATTTTGAGTCAAGCCAGAGTCCGTGGCTTGGAGACGAACTAAGTCTATGTACTGTCTTTCTCTTGTCTCTCAGTTGGCCACGCATATTCTCAAGTTCAGTCTGAAGGAAAGCTTATAAGAAAGGGGACAGGCATGGTCTTGGCCACAACCAGCAGGACAGCTGGACCAGAAGGAAGACAGCAGCTTACCTTTCAGCTCTTCCTCCAATATTGCTATTCAGCCTGAAAACTTCACTAACCAGGCCTTCTTAAAAGGAAATTATGATCAGTGAAAACATAGGTATATGCCCAAGCTAATGATGCAAGGTGCTAATTTGTCTCATTTGACAAAAAACATTCAAATATTACTGGATCTGTTTTGCTGAAATATTTTGCATATTTAAAACTTATTCCAAGTGCTTACATCAGCTAATTACCTCAATCTAATTAGGCTTCAAGTTTCCAGCTCACCCAAGCTTTTCCTAGATATTACTATTTTCCTTATACATAGAATAATATTTTATAGTCTGGGAAGTGAAAGCAGACTCTGGCTCAACTGATGTCACAGATTTTCAGATGGGAAGAGTCCATGGGGTTCACTTTAAGTGTGTCCATTCCCTTAGGGTTCAACTGTTGTAATATTTTTCTCCTGGTACTTAACTCTTTTGGACACGCTCAGGCTTGCATTTTCTCAGAATTAAAAGATTTTTCCCTAGTTCCTTTTGGCCTACTTCATTACTTGGCTTCACTTCACATGTTCTCATTTTTGAACTTGTTATTCTTTTTGGACAAGGTCTTTGACATCCATCTTCTCTTTAACAATCAAAATGTTATATATCCTGGAATAACTCATACCATAATCTGCTCACATTCCTAACTTTTGCTACAAGAATTGCATGGCTGGACCAAGGGCATCACACAACCACTGTTTTATTTTTTTCTTTTCAAGTAACTGCAAGTCTAATTTTCCTAATATCTCACTAGAATATTTTTAGATTCCATCTCTTCATGCTCTCTTTTAAAAAATGTTCTCAGTGCCATTGCTTTTATTGTGAAACAATAATTGCCAAGCTCCATCTATAAAGCCATAGCTGTAAGTCGTAGCTTTTTCCAACAGCCTAAAAAGATGGAATAGATGCCTCTGGCCCCAAACTATTTGAATAAATTCAATAAGGTTCTGCTTTTCCTGATTTACCCAATTCCCAAGTATATGTACATGCTGTTCTTGTTAAATGATTTCTTATTTATTCAGGAATTTATTGTTTATTTAGTTGGCCAAAGGGGAGGGTGAAATGTAGAGCACTGGGACAAATGTTACTTTATCATATATCTGTATGTATAAAATATGAATTATAGCTTTTTATTTTGAAACAAGTTTAAAAACATATCAAATATTTGGCAAGCCACCCCAGGATCCTCACTTGCTATTGAACTACTCTAATGAAATCTCTTTCAAACAGAAAAAAGGCTCAGAAGATTCTTATTAGCCTCTACTATTAGTGTTTGCTAATTCTTCAGTTAGTGCCAAGGATTTAAAGAACAAAGTCTGGAGCGTCTTTCATGTGTTTCAACTGATACATTTTGGCACTACACCAAAGTACTTGATTTTCTGGGAACAATGAGGAATCATCAATGACTAATTTAGGAAGCTCATCCTAAGTTATGTGGAAGTAGCATCAGGATAATGGCAATAAGTGGTGTGTAGCCCGGCCATAGGGTTGCTTTGCATTCCTAAGGTTCAGAAGATGGTGAAGGAAGCTGGGGCAGGAGGGCTTGGAGGGTTCCCTTACTGCATGTTTTCTGTAAGGCCTGGCTGCTACACACTTTGAAGAGTCAAACTGGAGGGAGGGGCAGTTTGACCTAAATTGTATATTCAAGACAAATAGAGGCAAGCGGTTCATTATTTTATTGCTATTATTTCACTTCTTTCTTTCATCATCATTTCCTTTAATTCTCATTTCCAGGTGCCCAAATGATCACATTCCCATTCCCAAAGGTAAAATGGCTGTGGAGGTAGAAGACGGATGGTGTGGCGATTGAACCTGCAGCCAGACTGCCAGGTAATAGAATCCTAGCGTCCTCCCGCCGTAGGAGATCTTGAAGGGCGGTTCAAGTTCTCCCTAAGAGGGTGGTGTCCTAAGGCGAGCACCTGGCCTTTTCCCGGTCTTTGCTGTCAGTCATCATCCCGCCTCGCTTACACTCACCCGATTTCTGGATCGTGATTTGAGAAGCCGGGCTCTGTAGATACCTCACAGTGATTTCCTTCGGTTGCAGACACTTAGCTGATGATTTTGTAGTTGATTTGAAAGAACAGAAGTGCATCGATTTCAAACACGTTTATTGAAGAACGACTGAGTGTGGGACGATGATGATTCAGAGGAAAACCGAACAAAGATCCTGCTCTTCTGGAGGGAGCTTTCATTCTGCTGGAGTTGTGCTGTTTCTCAACACCCGCGCTGTGCCCATTACCAGCTCTGCCCAAGGACTGCTTGAATCTCAGTGTTCAGGCAAACGGGCACACAGCTTTCCAAAGGACCACTGTAAGCTGGCCTCAGCTCTCCGCAGACAAAATTTGAAAGAACATAAATTGCAGAGCAGCGAAGGAGTGGGCAGGTTGGGAGTGGGGGGTTGGGGGGGAGGGAGGCCACTGGAAGTGGCGTCTATTCGTATCAATACGGCAGAGTCAGGGGACCTAGTCAGAGCCAGAAAACTTCAAGCCTAACAAACTCTGAGATCACAATCCCTCACCCTTCTCCTCCCCTCCGACGAGCCATCGCAGCGGGTGCACTGTCCCTGGGGTAGTTCGTGGGGGGACAAGGGGTTCGGAGAAAGTGGACTCCTCGTTCGCTTCCCCTTTTCCCCCATCCCTACCATGGGCTTTGCCCTGGAGCGCTTCGCCGAAGCGGTGGACCCGGATTTCCAGTGCAGGCTATGCGGCCAGGTGCTGGAGGAGCCCCTGTGCACGCCGTGCGGGCACGTCTTCTGCGCCCGCTGCCTGCTGCCCTGGGCGGCGCGGCGGCGCCGGTGCCCGCTGCAGTGCCAGCCCCTGGCGCCGGGCGATCTGTACCGGGTGCTGCCTCTGCGCAGCCTCGTCCAGAAGCTGCGCACCCAGTGCGACTACCGCGCCCGCGACTGCGGCCACTCGGTCGGGCTGCGCGAGCTGGCGGCGCACGTCGAGCTCTGCGACTTCGGCCCTGCCCGCCGCCGCCGCCGGGGATGCGTCTCCGGGCCGTGCGGCCGGGGCGGCGGGGACGCGTCCGCGCGGGGGGGCTGCGGCTCAGCGCCCGGGGTCCACCGCGGCGGGACGCCGGGAGTCCGTGGCGGGAGCGGGCGGGCGCCAGGGCCTCAAGTCCTGGCCTGGAGGCGGCGCGAGAAGGCGCTGCTGGCGCAGCTCTGGGCGCTGCAGGAGGAGGTGCTGCTCACGGCCCGCAGGTACCAGAAGAAGTTCACCCAGTACATGGCTCACGTCCGCAACTTCGCCAGGGACCCGGGCGGCGGCCGCGGCCGGGTAAGCACTGAGGGGCCGGCACCCGGGGAACGGTCGATCGGGGTGGAAAGGGGAACGGTTCCTTCTGGCACTTCAGAATTCCTTCGCAAAGTGACATACTTCTTTATGTGGTAGGAAGAAGCATCCACCGCCGTGATCATCCTATACTATTAGTATTTTTCGAGTGTATTAGTATTGCAGTTTACAAGGATTGTCCCCTTTCCACTTATATTGGGATTGGAAAAGAGTTAAACAGATTAAATTCCAGCTTTTCGTCGGAGAACGAGGAATTAGGAAAACTCCTTTTCCCACCCAGACCCTTGCTTCCCATCTTTCACTCTCCTGCCTACCCTCTCTGCGTATTTTTTGTACCTTCGGCCTCGGCCTGAAGCCAGTTAGAGAAGGAAAGCCAGGTAGCGAGGACCTCTCCTAACCTGCCTCCCCTCTCCCGCTGGCTAGCATCCCGGGACATGTCATTCCCACACCTTTGGCTCTGCATGACTTAGTTTCCCTACCAAACCACCCATATCAGCCACTTTGTACTCAGCACAGGGACTCAGGGATACGGGAAACCAGGATAACTTGGAGTTAAGAAATTAAGAGATGGAATTTCTTAGACCTGCAGGGTTCTTTTCATCACCCCGACCTTCCCTAAATAGTTCTTAAGTGCTTCCAGATTTCATTATTAGTGGAACGTGAGTGGGTGAGTGTGAGACTTGGGGAACCTAGTCTGAGAGCTCACATCTATCTGCGCTCAGACTAGCCATGTGACCTCCCGGGATGTTTCCCTTCTTTGTCGAGGTTGCTGGCCCTGAACTGTGTTAATGGACTGCCGGCTTTCTGACGGAATAAACAAGCCTCTTTGCAGCGGCTCGTGACAAGAGGCTTGTTTATAAAGATGTTCCTTCTCTTCTGAAGGACTTCTGCACAGTGTTTGACATTGTTGGCTGCTGCCATGGTGAGCAGGGATTTAGCAGAACTTACACTCCGTTCAAGGAGCTGTTTTCATTCCCCAACCTCCTGGGGAGGAGCAACCCAGGGTGATGCCCATTTGGAACTGCTTTGCATAGCCTCCAACTCAGGCACCGAATTTAGAAGCTTCTGTCCTTGAACCTAAAAAGGATTATTGAAGTGTGAGAGGCTGAACTGTTTCTACTCTGATAAATGGAAGCACACACTTATTAAAAGTTTGGATGCTCTCTATGATTCTTTATCTCTCATATTTACATCCACATAAATTTACAAAAATGGGAGGACCAGGGAGAAGCACAGAAGTATGGTCTGTAATACCAGTTCAGGGTTCAAGGTCTTGGGGAAGCAATGGTTGGTGGAAAGGAGCAAGGCTAGATTATATGACAGAAAAGTCCATGCAACAAGTCGAGAAGTCAAGCTGTGGTTCTGAGAAGTGAGGCAAAACTGACCATGATCTGCAGACTGCTTACCAAAAGGCTTCTCCGTGCTGCTCAGTAATGTTTTCCCACTACCAGCAGGGGCTGCTGTGCACACTGCCTGGGAAAAGTTCCTGGGAAAAGGTGGTGATGATGGTAGCAGTGGTGATGATGTTTATGGAAATTTATCATTCTGAAGTAATTGCCAAATATGTAATTTCCTAGAATAGTTAATAATATGAATAACCATGAATAAAATTCATATAGCCTTGCACTATTTCATCTTATGTTTAAATTGGTCTTTTTTAACAAGCAGGTTTGTAGATATAATTCCTGTTTGTTTAACTGTTATTTGGCCATCAGGGAAGCAACACATACTGCTTTAGTTAGCATAAATCCTCTCTTTTTAAAATTCTGCAAAACCAAATAAAAATACAATTTAAAATTACGATTACTGTAACCTACAAAATCCTGTATTTCAGTAGCAATGTGAATATTACTGTTGAAATAAATTTATAAATAGCTCACTATTATTTACATCCCTTAAGATTTTCCAAAGTGAAATTATTACATAAAATATTTCTTAGATTCTTTAACAATTTATTTTACTCATCTGGAGGGATGAGCCCTACCATGGGCTAATGGAGGGAAAAAATAAGGATACCTGCATGGTCGAATCAGAAATCTGTTTAAGTTACAGTGGAATCAGAATCAGATGCTGAGTTAGGATAAAAGCTTCATGTATAAACATGCAAAGCCATTTAGTCATTTTTGAAAATAGTTATTTTTCTCACATGCATGGTTGTTCCTTCAAATACATACTTTCAAAGTAAATTCAGGAAGAAATTAACCTCCCAAATTCAGCCATCCTTAATTTTAAGATTTTAAGGTTTTCTCTTTTTCAAATCAATTTATTTACAGTTAAAAAACACCTTTATTGTAGCATTTTTTTCTTTTATATTTTTTAACTAGTCAGTTATTTTATCCCTTTTCTTCTAGGATGGAGAGCATAAGCCATTCACTATTGTGTTAGAAAGAGAAAATGACACTTTGGGATTCAATATTATAGGAGGTCGACCAAATCAGGTAACCCACCCTGTTAATGCATAACTCACTCTTTGCTTAAAATAATAGAAGACTTAGCTTTCAGTTGTGGATTTTAAGTAAAAAAAACAAACAAAAAAAAAGAAGGTTTAATCTTTAAAATAGTGCTTGTCATCAAAATGCAAATGTTCCAGTATAAATATTCCAGAACAAACCGAGAATTTTTTTGAGAAAAATAAAACAACAGCTAACAAACTTTGCTACTTAAAAAAAAAAAAAGAGTACATTTCACATTTTACCTACATCATACAGCCCTGTTGGCAAATTTCTTAAATAAACCTATTTCACAATAACACATATAGGCAATTTCTACTTGATAATCTTAGACAGGTATATTGCTTGCTTGTACCTCTTATTTATTATGTCAAATTGGTCAGTTTTCAGATGCTAACACAGACCAGGCAGTTTATAAAATATCTTGAATGAATGAATGAAGAGTTAAAATAAGTTGAAATGAGGGATAATTGTTTTCACAATTACATAGGTAATACCATGTCTAAAAAAGATAGTTGATTTGATATATTTTTGGCTCTCCAAATCAAATTTTTTATTAAATTGAATGAATAATTTTTTCTACATTGATGCCAATTGTTTTCAAAATGCATGAGTTAATAAACTTATACCAAATACTGTAGTTGCAATGTTCTTTCATATCCTTCAAATAGTACATCAACTTAATTTTCATCCTAACTAGGAAAGGTAGTGAAGTTTTTAAAAAATCATGTTCTTTCATTTTCCAATCAGCTGCCATGAAAGTTTTGCATCCTGCATTGCAGACGTTGGCCACAGAAACTGTCTGAGCATTGTTGGACATATGCTGTGTTCAGGCCAGGATGGCAATGACATATTTCCTCTTTGTATTCAGCATTTCGAAAACCTAGCAACTAATGACTGCTGTATTCTGTTTCTAGAACAGTTGCCATTTATTATGAAAAGATAAAAGTCTTTTCAGCATATCATATTTGTTTTCTTTTCCTCTAAGGAATATTTTTATAAATGCTAGTAGGGTGTTTGACATTTAGATGACACTAGACACTTTTAAGAGCCTCTTACAATTCATGTTAAAGAAGGCTGATTAAGGAGAAATAATTTTGTTTAACTTGCTATAAAGCGAAATGACATTTAAAATTATACGGTGTATTATTATAGAATGTTGGACATTTTCCCTAAATAAGTTTTGCAGGGTAATTGGTTTTCTGTGACTTGCTAAAATGTCCTATATGTATGATATTGGCTATGTGTTTGAGGTTTAATTAATCATTAGTCTCATTGTACCTGGAACTGTGTAAAGATTAGTTTTGAATGGGTTCTCCTACAATTTGGAGTTGATCTTTTGGGATTTTATACTTGAGTAAGCTCCTAGTCTCCCCTGTGAATAGATACAGTCAGAGCTATATTTCCAAATCTGTCACATCGTGAGGCTAAATTATATTTTCAGAACTATGACCACATTTCAAACCAATTATATAGTTAGGCTGGATATGCTTTTTGTTTTCTTTAACTTATAACCCTTTTTAATTGCTATACCTCTTTATACATGAGACATTTTATAAATAGTACTTAGAAGCCCATTGTTATCATTGTTCATGCCCTTTCCCCATAGCTTTTATGTATACTGAAAAACATGAGGTAACTAGATAATCTTGTCAAAGATGTTCATTCATTAAAGCTGCCATCTTGATTAATGACTATTTGGTGTTAAGTAAGTTAAAATTCAGTACCAATTCTCCAGCTAAGAAAGAGAATTGCATGTTTAGAGAGGCTTGTCAATGTTACATTTACTAAATTGTTTTTTATCCAACTTAAAATTTTGTTTACATCTTTCTTACTGCTAAAGATTTTATTTTTTAAAGGATAATCAAGAAGAAACACCAATGGAAGGAATTTATGTTTCAAAGATTTTGGAAAATGGACCTGCTGATAGAGCAGATGGCTTGGAGATTCATGACAAAATCATTGAGGTAAGACAATAATAAAGCACAAATAAGATCTGTGGAAGAAATATTTGGACATTTAAAATTTCCAAACTTATTGCTTTTCCTTGGTGTGGTACTTATTAGAGTGTATATCTATCTAGAGTGTATAACTAACCTGTTTTAATTATTAGATATTGGAATAGAAGAATGAATCACCCAAAATTTCCAAATGTGTTAATGAATGTCTCCATTTTAATAAATTGCTTTTCCCCATGAATTATAAAGATAATTGTGTGATTATTAAGGGACTGATTTGTTATAACATCTCAAAAAAGGATGATAAATCTCTGCTGAAGAACACTTTTGACAAGTAAATATTACTATCTTTAAACTTGTAATTAGTATGTTATATGTAGAATTATTTATACATTCCCTTTTTACCATTTCTTAGTTTAATATGGTTATCTTGTTCATGTATCTTCTACATGAAAAAAAAAAAAGAAGCAGCTATTGCAAAAACTTGGTGGGAACTCTTCATTTTCTCTAATGTACATTGTGGCTGTATTGTTTGTATTTAGGGTTGACAAAGTAAATACTCACAAGTTAGTGAAACTTGAGCTGTGATAATAGAATTTTGGGTCACTGCCATTTACCGCCTCAGTGCTTTTCAAATTTTAACTGGTTGAGATAGTATTATTTGGCGTAACTGAAAATTAGGTTAGCTTTGTCAATGGAATTATTTCCAATGTATTAGTAAAGACATAAATAGAAATTTGGAAGGTATACTTGACTCCACTATTCTTTTGGAAAAATTCTGTTCTTTCTAGATTATATAATCATTTGCACTACCTTTCTGAATGTCTATATAAACTATCTGGATGGAGACTGTTTTTCTTTATTAAACTTTGAATAAAGTTTTAGATGTTCATTTATCATTTGTGCATTAAAAAAGTTGAATTTTGAATAATTTGACCTAGAATGAGAGTGAAGAGTAGAGAAGAGCCTATCGTTTGTTGTTGACTCATAACATTTAAAAATTAGCTGATTAGGCACTTTGGGGAAGAGAGAGGAGTCGCCTTTGGCTGAGAAATTGTGGTTTTTATCTGAAGAGGTCTCTTGCATCAAGGTTTTCTCTTTCCAGTTTTGTAGCCAAGAAAGTATGGAGCTACTTTCACTGATGCTATCCAGTTTGTCGTGACAATTTGCCTGGTGGAAACATTTACATGCTACAGTTTCTAAAGTTAGAATTTTTCTGTTTCTACTCATGTTTGTGCAGCACTATAAAGGACAAGATAACCTAAACAAAAAATTGTTCTTTTTACTTTCTGCCTTATTGCTAGCATTTTGGTTTTTCCAGTTAAATGGAAAACAAATGCCTACATATGCTACTATTAGAAGGGCTGATGGAACTGGATATGTATATTCAGCTAACACACACACTCACATATACTCATAACAGAAACACATACTGGGGATTTAAAAATAATTTATTCCAGCTAGGTAACAATGTTATGTACGCTTCCTTAATGTTGCATGGAAAACGAGGAAGAAGAATTTGTCTTTTATATTGTGATATAACATATTTGTTAAAAATTTACTGGTTTTGTTAATGTATAGATGTACTTTTATAAAAACTATGGTTGATTAATCAAGTGCATCTTTATATCTAATACTGTTACAAATATATGTCAAAATAACCTTATTTAAATAATATAAGATAAATAGCAAAGAGATCAACCATGGAAATCTAAATTATAATTTATAACCAGCTGCAGTATTATTATTTCACCTTGATGTGCATATATTAGCTGCTAATGACAAGAGCTTGAAATTTGCTTCAATGATAGAGATTTATCAATGTATCCTTTATGCAAGGGTAAATTGGTATTATGCATATTTTTATTATAGCTCTGTAATGAATTCATGTGACCACATTTGCAGTTAAGAAATGAGTTAGGTGGTATACATATTTCTGGAATGTTGCCTGTTAAACAGCATGAAATATTTTGCAAGGAAGATTATTAGAAATAAATCTCTTATATTTAGTTGTTCAGTGATGCCATCAACTTTTTTAAAGTGATAGATATTTGTGTGACCTTATTTCATGTACATATGTAAATAAGCATGCTTGTTCTTATACATATATATGTGTAAATACCCCCATGTACCAATTAAAGTAAGAAATATTTGATTCTTGTCAATTATTTTAGTTCATCTACCATTATGGTACCAGTCAACTTTACAGAGTTTATAATATTGGGAAACTGATAAGAAATATATTGATTAATTTAAAATATGCAGAGACAGAAAAACAGATTTTATATTAGAGGAATTTCTTTTCCATTTTTTTGTTCTCAGTGATTTGTTTAGTGAGCTAATTTGATGGACTGTTTTTTTTTTTTTCAGTTTTTGAATTTCAAATGGCCTTGCTGATTTAAACCTAGTGCAACAAATAAATTTGTTTGCAGAATAAAGTACACAAATAGGTCATATATTATGAACTACCCATATGACTTAACTCCCACAGTCTGACACATTACTAAATGCCTTGAATTCAGTGTTATGTAACTTAAATAAAAAATAGAAACTGTTAGATAATTTATTTTTTACTTAAATCAAGATATACTAAAAATATTTTGTGTAGTTAATTGCTTAAAGCACTCATTACAGCGTTTATGAAATAAATTTATAAAATAAATTTTCATAAATCACTCATTTAAAGGAGGAAATACATATGTTAAAAGTTTGGTTCTACTAATACTTAAAGAAATTTGAATAACCCTAATAAAAATATAGCTATAACAATTTTGTTAAAATTTAACAGAAGACAAATACTCCAAAAGTATTGCTTTTTAGTATTGCACATTCTACTGAAGCTGAACTCAAGAATTATAAAAGCAAAAAATCATAGTCATGAGGTAAACCCATGTCATATTTTTCACATAATACAAGGCAAGTTTATTTTTGGAGCCAGTCTCCATGAGCAGTCATATTTACCAGTTTCTAGATGTTTACACGTCCACATTTGTTAAAATATTTATGTGTGTAGATTCAGAAAAGACATCAGTTGTGATAGTTCAGTTACATTAGGTGTCAAAGTATCACCGGAGACTGAAAAGACAGATGTTGTTAAAGACATTTTGAAACATCACAGAAGTTCACATAGACCAGGAATTCACCAGAGTCTACATCTGAATAAAAGCATCTTTTACAAGCTGTTTTTCACCATTTCAAGGCTCAAAGGACCACAGAAGATCCTTGATACTATCAGAGGCTTTGAAACAATTTTATGCAGGCAATACCGTTACAGTCCTTATCATCATGTTAGGATGCCTGAGGGGTATGTGGGAGGGAGTTGAGAGTCAAAGTTCACTGCTGCCGTCAGCAACTATTCCTCTATTATTATTTCTGTGATGCTGATAGTGGGCTACACAACTATAACCCCTAAGTGAGAAAGTGAATAGAGGGGAAGATAGTCATTCATGGCTCTTTGTGCACATTTTCTTCTCCCTCCCCCAACCCCCTTCCTGAGTTCCTACCAACGCCCTGTGACTGTGACAGGAAAGTCCATCCTTCTTTCAGCTTCTGGAGACCAGGGAGTTGGGGTGGAGTGCTGTGAAGTCTTTGAGAAGAACAGTTTGAAGCAGAAAGCAGAGTTTTCTTTAGTGTATACATTAAAATCTATTCTATTTAGTTCGAAATTCATTATGAAATGCAACACACAAGACATTTCCATTTACTTTAGAAACAATTCCCACATGGAAAAATGTCAGTGTAGCACTTTCTAGAAAGTACTGAGTTTAGTACTAGCAGAAAGAACTTTACAAACATCTCTACAAGAACTTCTTAACTATTCCAGACTGCCAACTACAATTTCTTTTAGTTCTGTAATGGTAGACATTCTGCATTCTCTATCACTACTTTCTCCTCCACTAAAGTGTCAATCTTTGGTGGTTATCATGTTTATTTGCCCAAGACTCTGCATAGTTTTGTTGTAGCTATTAACACAGGAAATTTAAATGCAGATCAGACCTAAACATTCAGGAATGCTTTTGAATCAGTTCTTCAATGTGGCACCCCTGTATGTGCCTGATGGCACAGTGTAATTTACCACTTCATAAAGCAGCCATGCTAATTTGTTTATGCATTAGAAGCATTTACAAGTTTTGTAGGTCACTTGTAAATCTGGTGGGCAATTAGAATTTTTGACAAATTGCTATTTAATTCAAACATATCACTGAATTTGTCAATAAAATATTATCCTCACACATCTTTAAAGTATATTTTAACTGTTCAAATAACATTGACTGATTGTCTGAAAGAATTAGGAAAGAAAGCAATCCTGTTAATGCAAGTAAAGAAGTACATTGTAATGAGTTTTGTAATCATGATTACATTTGTAATACATGATTGTCATTATATAAATTGTATAATTTAATGTATCTTGAAAAGTACTGTGGTGCAGTAAGAGCATGAATTCTGAAATCAAGGAGATCTGGCTGGAATTCCTGTCCTGCCTTTTAAAACGTGTGGCCTTGAATAAGCCAGCTGTGCCTCAGTTTCTATGCCATTCATACTTATTGTGTGCACATAGTGCCTGGCACAGGGCAGATTCTTGGAACCTGCTATCAGAGCCTGATGTGCCTCATTCAGCTTATGCAAGTAGTTTTGCTCTCCAAAGCAGATAGACAATGCAGGGAGAGGAAGGGGAGTTGTATTTTTCTTTTTGAAGAATTCAGATCACTCTCTCCAGCTTTCAGCCATTCCCATTTCCATAGGCACCACAGTTTGAATGAGTAAATGTAGAAAGTTTTAAGTTGTACATTTCACCCACTCATATGGACCTCAGATGCAGAAAGGGCTGTGGGAGAAAACTTTACACTTATGATTTAATTCAGTCATTCAACAAGTATTTTACTAACTGCCTATATGTGTCAGGTGGCATACCCTATGTTGTGGAAATAAGACTCTGCTCTTAAGTAGCCTGTGGTGTAGAGGTCCTGTTTTCTGTCTATACAAGGCAAGGCAGGCCTTTATGTGAAACTACTCTTTCAATTGTTATGAGCGTAAATGGACATCACCATCTTGTCTGAGTGGAATGACACTATGGATTTATTCTAATTTTCCCATTGTCCTACAGGTAGTTCAATTCATTTTGAGACATGATAAGGGGTTAGTAAAAGAGTAGAATCTGTGGATGTAACATAGCAATGTGGTTTCAGGAGGAGGTGCAGGCCTTGAACTTGGATCTCAGCCTTGAATTTGAACTGGGTTATCTCACAAACGTTTCTCAATTTTTCTTATTCCCAGTTTTGTGCCTATAACTATGAGGGTAACAATAGCTAGTCCCTCAAATTTTCTATCCAGTTAATCATAGTATTTTGCCACTCCACTGAGTTTCCATTATTGATAAATACAGTTTTGTTTAAAATGTAGTTTTATTTTAGCTTACAAAAGAAAGGCTGGAAAGGTCTTTAAAACCTTGAGATTTAGTGTGTTAAGCACTGCTTTATCTGTTTTAAATTTATAAGATATGAACTTTGATTTCTTTTTTTTGAGTACTAAGCTTCTGAGAAAGTAAACAGGGTCACCACATATGACTATGCAGTTTGCGCACTACATAACTGCATGTGATGTCCCTGTCAGAAGGTCTAACTGTGGCTCCCCTTTCCCCTTTTGTTCCCTGCTACAAAAATCCTCAACAGAGCACTTATAACATTTATTTTTATTTAGGTGATTTTTATTAGGTATAATTGACATACAACATTATATTAGTTTCAGGTATATGACAGTGATTTGATATTTTGTATATATTGTAAAACGATCACCACAATAAGTCTAGTTGAAATCATCACCATACAGTTATAGAATTTTTTCCTGTGATGAGAAGTTATAAGATCTACTCTCTTTGCAGCTTTCGAATATGCAACACAGTATTATAACTGTAGTCACCATGCTGTACATTACATCCCCATGATGTATTTATTTTATAACTGGAAGTTTGTACCTTTAGACTCCCTTCACCCATTTCCTCTACCCCTCACCCCCAGCTTTGAGAACCACTGAACAAGCTGTTCGCTGTATCTATGAGGTTTTTTTTTTTTTTTCAGATTCTACATATCAGTTAGATCCTATTGTATCTGTTTTTCTCTGTCTGACTTATTTCACTTAGCTGATATATATATATATATATATATATATATATCACAGTTTCTTTATCCATTCATATATCCATGGACATATATGTTGTTTACATATCTTGGCCATTGTAAATAATGCTGCAGTAAACATGGTGGTGCATACATCTTTTTGAATTAGTGTTTTTATTTTCTTTGGATAAATACCCAGAAGTGGAATTTTTGGATCATATGGTAGTTCTATTTTTAATTTTTTGAGGAAACTTCCTAATGTTTTTCATAGTGACTGCACCATTTACATTCCCATCAATAGTGCACAAGGGTTCACTTTCCTCTACATTTTGGCCAACATTTGTTATCTCTTGTCTTTCTGATAATAGTTATTCTAACAGATGTGAGGTGATATCTCATTGTGGTTTTGATTTACATTTCCCTGTTGTTTAGTGATGTTGAGCATCTTTTCATGTACTTATTGGCTATCTGTATGTCTTCTTTGTAAAAAAATATGTGTTTACTTCCTCTGCCCATATTTTAAGCAGATTGTTTGATTTTTAGCTGAGTTGTAGGCATTCTATATATGTTTTGGATATTAACCCCTTATCAAGTATATGATTTGCAAACATTTTCTCCCATTCAGTAAGTTGCCTTTTTGCTTTTTCTCCTTTGCTGTTCAGAAGCTTTTTAGTTTGATGTATTCCCATTTGTTTATTTTCACTTTTATTCCCTTTGCTTTTGGTGTCAAATCCCCCCAAAATTGTTGCCAAGACCAGCATCAAGAACCATATTGCCTATGTTTTCTTCTTGGAGTTTTATGGTTTTTAAGATTTTACATTCAAGTCTTTAATCCATTTTGCATTAATCTTTATAGTGTAAGACAGTGGTCCGATTTGATACTTTTGCATGTGGCTGTCCAGTTTTCCCAGAACCATTTACTGAACAGACTGTCCTTTTCCCATTGTATATTCTTAGCTCCTTTGTTGTACAGTAATTGATTATATATATGCATGGGTTTATTTCTGGGCTTTCTATTCTGTTAATCAATGTGACTGTTTTTTTATATCAGTACCATACTGTTTTGATTACTATAGCTTTGTAATAGAGTTTTTAATCAGAGAGTGTGATGTCTTCACCTTTGCTCAAGCAAAGGGTAAGATCACTTAAGATTACTTTGGCTATTTGAGGTCTTTTGTGATTCCATACAAATTTTAGGATTGATTTTTCTTTTTCTCTGAAAAATGCTGTTTGAATCTGTAGATTGCTTTGAGTAGTATGGACATTTTAACAACAGTAATTCTCCCAATCCATGAGCACAGAATATCTTTCCATTTATTTGTGTTCTTCAATTTCTTTCCTCAAAGTCCTGTAGTTTTCAGTGTACAGGCCTTTCACTTGTTCAGTTAAATTTATTTCTAGGTATTTTATTCTTTTTGATGCAATTGTAAACAGGATTGTTTTCTTCATTTGTCTTTCAGATAGTTCATTAATACTGTGTAGAAATGCAACTGATTTCTGTGTATTGATTTTGTATCCTGCAACTTTACTGAATTTATTTATTAGTTCTAACAATTTTTGGTGGTGTCTTTAGAATTTTCTATATACAATTGACTGTCTGTATACACTAGTTCTGTATCTGCAGATTCAACCGTGGGTTGAAAGTAAAAAAAAAAAAAAAAAAAAGAAAGTTCCAAAAAGCAAAACTTAAATTTGTCATGCACCCGCAACTATTTACATAGCATTTACATCATACCTAGAATTATTTACATAGCATTTACATTGTATTAGGTATTGTAAGTAATTTAGAGATGATTTATATATATGGGAGAATGTACATAGTTTACATGAAAATACCATGCCATTTTATATATGGGAGTTGAGCATTCACAGATTTTGGTGAGGGCTGGAGCCTAGAAACAATTCCACATGGATACCAAAAGATGACTGTATAAAATTATGTCATCTGAATATAGTGAAAGTTTTACTTTTTTCTTTCCAATTTGCATGCTTTTTATTTAATTTTCTTGTCTGATTGCTGTCTGATTAAATCTTCCAATACTATGTTGTACAATAGCGGTGAGAGTGGGCATCTTTATCTTGTTCCTGATCTTAGAAGAAAAGCTTTCCTCTTTTTACCATTGAATATGCCATTAGCTGTGGAACTGTCATATGTGATATTTATTATGTTGAGGTAGGTTCCCTCTGTACCTACTTGCTTGAGAGCTTTTATCATAAATAAAATGTTTACATTTTGTCAAATGTTTTTTCTGCATTTACTGAGCTGATCATATGCTTTTATCCTTCATTTTGTTAAAGTGGTTTATCACATTGATTGACTTGTGGATACTGAATCATCCTTGCACCTCTGGAATTAAGTCCCACTTGATTATGGTGTATGATCCTTTTAATGTATTGTTGAATTCAGTTTGCAAATATTTTGTTGAGGATTTTTAGATCTGTGTTTATCAGGGATATTAGCCTATAATTTTCCTTTCTTTTGGTGTCTTTGTCTGGTTTTAGTATCAGGGTAATATTGTCCTCATGAAATGAGTTTAGAAGTGTTCCCTCCACTTCTGTGTTTTGGAAGAGTTTGAGAAAAATTAATATTAATTTTTCTTTGAACATTTGTTAGAATTCACCAGTGAAGCAACCTGGTCCTGGACTTTTGTTTGTTGGGAGGTTTTTGATTACTGATTCAATCTCCTTACTGGTAATCTGCTCAGATGCTCCATTTATTTGTGATTCAGTCTTGGATGGTTGTATTTCTAGGAATTTATCCATGACTTCTAGGTTATCCAGTTTGTTGGTATATAATTGTCCATAGTAGTCCCTTATAATACTTTGTTTTTCTGTGGTATCAGTTGTAATGTCACCTCTTTCATTTCTGATTTTATATATTTGAGTCCTCTCAATTTTAACTTTTCAAGAACTAATTTTTTGTTTCATTGATACTTTATATTGTCTTTTTGCTCTCTATTTTATTTATTTCTGCTCTGATTTTTGTTATTTCTTTCCTTCTGCTAAATTTTGTTCTTTTTCTAATTTCTTGAGTGTAAAGTTAGGTTGTCTATTTAGGATATTTATTCTTTCTTGAGATGGGCATTTATTGCTATGACCTTCACTTTTAAAACTACTTTTGCTGCATCCCATAAGTTTTGGTATGTTGTATTTCCATTTTCATTTGTCTCAAGATATTTTTTTAAATTTCTCTTTTGATTTCTTTGTTGACCCATTGGTTGTTCAGTAGCTTGTTTTGTAATTTACACATATTTGTGAAATTTCTAGTTTTCTTCTTGTAATTGGTTTCTACTTCAATACCATTTTGGTGAAAAAAGATCCTTGATGTGATTTCAGTCTTCTTAAGTTAGTTAAGACTTATTGTGTGGCCCAATGTGATCTATCCTGGAGAATGTTCCATGTGCACTTGAGAGAATGGCTATTCTGCTGCTTTTGGATGTACTGTTCTGTGTAGATCTGTTAAGTTCATCTGATCTAATGTGCCACTTAAGGCCAATGTTTCCTTATTGATTTTCTGTCTGGATGATCTATCCATTGTTGTAAGTGGGGTATTAAAGTTGCCTATTATTATTTTCTTCCTTTAGGTTTGTTAATATTTGCTTTATATACTTAGATGTTTCTATGTTGGGTGCATAAATATTTACAAATATTTAATCCTCTTTGTGTGACTGACCCCTTTATCATTATGTAATGCCTTTCTTTGTCTTTTATTTTAAAGTGTATTTTGTCTGATATAAGTATAACTACCTTAGCTTTCTTTTGGTTTCCATTTGCATGGAATATCTTTTTCCATTCCTTCAGTTTCAGTTTGTGTGTCCTTAAGTGTGAAGTGAGTCTCTTGTAGGCAGGATACAGATGAGTCTTTTTTAAAATTTTATTTTATTGAAGTATAGTTGATTACAAAGTTGTATTAATTTCTACTGCACAGCAAAGTGATTCAGTTATATATATATATATATATATATATATATATATATATATAATATATACACACACACACATTCATTTTCATATTTTTTTCCATTATGGTTTATCACAGGGTGAGTCTTGTGTTTTTATTCATTTAACCACTCTGTGTCTTTGATTGGAGAATCTAGTTCATTTACATTTAAAGTAATTATTGATAGTTATGTACCTATTTCCATTTTGTTAATTGTTTTCTGGCTGTTTTGTAGTTCCTCTGTTCCTTTTTTCTTCTCTTGCTCTCTTCCTTTGTGGTTTGATGACTTTCTTTAGTGGTATACTTAGATTCCTTTCTAATTATCTTTTGTGAATTTACAATAGCTTTTTCCTTTGTGGTTACCATGAAGCTTAAATATAACAATTAATATTTACAACTGTTTATTTTAAGTTGATAAAAAGTTGAGTTTGAATGCATTCTAAAGTTCTATATTTTTACACTCCCCCCACCCATGTTTTATATTTTTGATGTCACATCTTACATCTTTTTCGCTGGTGAATTCCTTAACAAATTATCATATATAATTATAGTTATTTTTAGTACTTTGTCTTTTAACCTTCATACTAGTTTTATAAGTGATTAATTCACTATCTTTACTATATATTTACCTTTACCAGTGAGATTTATATTTTCATATTTTTTCTTGTTACTAATTAACACCTTTTTCTTTCAGTTTAAAAAAGTCACTTTAACATTTCCTGTAATGCCAGTTTAATGGTGACGAACTCGTTTAGCTTTTGCTTGTCTGTAAAGCTATTTATTTCTCCTTTAATTCTGATTGATAATTTTGTTGGGTAGAGTATTCTTGGTTTGAAGTATTTTTTCTTTCAGCACTTTTAATATATCACGTGACTCCCTTCTGGCCTGCAAAGTTTCTGCAGAAAAATCTGCTGATAGTCTTGTGTGTGTAACAAATTGGTTTTCTCTTGCTGCTTTTAAGATTCTCTGGTTGTCCTTAACCTTCGACATTTTTAATTATGTTTCTTGGTGTAAGTCTGTTGGGGTTCATCTTATTTGGTACCATCTGGGTTTCCTGGATCTGAATGTCTGCTTCTTCACCAGATTAGGGAAGTTTTCAGCCATGATTTCATCCAATAAGTGTTCTGCTCCTTTCTCTCTCTTCTCCTCCTGGGACTCCTATAATGCAAATGTCATTTCACTTGCTGTTGTCCCATAGGTCCCTTAAACTATCTTCACTTTCTTTCATTCTTTTTCCTTCTTGCTTCTCTGATTGGGTGAGTTTCTTTGTCCTGTCTTCAAGTTCATTGATTTTCTTCTTCTGCTTTATCTGGTCTGCTGTTAAACCTTCTAGTGTATTTTTCAGTTCACTTATGGTATTCTTCAGTTCTTTTTAGTACTTGTATTTTCTATTTTTTTATCTTTTTGTGAATTTTTCACTGTGTTCCATCCAGTCTGCTCCCAAGTTTGCTAAGTGTCTTTATGATCATTACTTTGAACTTTTTATCTAGTAAGTTACTTATGTCTGTTTCATTAAGGTTTTTTTTTTTTTTTTTAGGTTTTAGCTTATTCTTTCATTCTCTCTTTCTTCATTTTGCTTGATTCTCTGTGTTAGTTTCTATGCATTAGATGAAACAGCCACCTCTCCCATTTTTGAAGTGTCGGCCTTGTGTAGACAAACCTTAGTGTTCAACTTTGCTCTAGCTCTTGGCTGTCTCCCAAACCTTTGTGATTGTCCAAGCATCCTATTTTATTTTTAATAGCTCCCAGTGTTGCGGGTGTGCCAAGACCAGTTATTGTCCCAAAGGGGAGGCTGTCAGTCATCAACTAGATTCAGGCTGATTGGAAGCCAGACCCTCAGGCAGCAGTTTTGAGAGTACACAAATATATACTGTCCTGTTGGACGACAAGTGTAAAGTCTGCTGGCCATCAGTTTCAGGTGATGTATAGGTGTCATTTGGCAGCAGCTGCAAAAATCAAGGCACCATACAAGGATATAAGCCCCTTTCTGGAAGATACCAGTGAATAGGAATGAAGCAGAGGGAGAGTGCAAAGATTATATCCGCAGCATCAGTTCCCTGACAGCATCTCTGTTGGCCCCTTTAAGTATGCCAAACCAGAAGCCTGCCTCACAGGCCAAACTTCTGGATACATAACTAGGCCTCTTTCTCAGAAAGACTGGGCACGTTTCAGTCTGCTATCTGTGCAGTGCCCTGGGAATGGCAGCTTGTCAAGAACTGTCTCTCCAATTGTTACAGTCCCATGGGACCCAGGAACACAAAGCTCCCCCAGTCTCTAGAGCCAGGCAATCAAGAGGTGTTCTCTGGATGATAGCCACAAAAACTAGGTACCTGATATAAAAACTGGGGCACCAAACACGTGTAGAAGCTTTCCTTCAGGAGTTAAGGGCACCCTGGTGTGTTTCAGAAGGACAGTACAAAAATGGCATCCTCTGAAAAAAAGAAAAAAAAAAAAGATGGCTCCCACTGTCTTCGGTATAAAGATGGCACCTGCTCAAAATGAAAAGAAAAAAAGATGGCAACTGCCGGCTTTAGTGAGGCAGAAGGAGAGCAGAAAGATGGCACCCACAGCCTCTGCCCCTGGATAGTATCCCAGCAGGTCTCTGCCACTCAGACCAACATTTTAAAATTAGCAAATGAGTCTCTTTTAAATAAAGGCTGGGCATCTTTTTGCACAACAAAGGAAACCATAAACAAAATGAAAAGGCAAACAATGGAATGGGAGGAAATATTTGCAAATTTTGAATGATAAAAGTTTGCGCTACTCAGGATATCTGAAATTAACCCAGAGATAACGCCATCATGATTCTCAAGTGTTTATCATTTCTACCTGGACAAGCACAGTAGCTTCTTGAGTAAACTTTGCCCTCACCCAGTCTCTACCACGTCAGCTCAACTTACTTACTACTGGCAGAGTTGTTATTTTTTTACTCCTTTGCTGCAGCCCCTTCATTATCATTCTATTGTCAATAGGGTAAAATCCTAACTTATCAGTGAAGCAAAAATGGACCTTCAAAATCTTTTTCAATTTTCTTTCTTAAACTCGCTACTGTAGTCACATGAAACTCCTCCCCTTTTCTCAGGTCTCTCTGCCTTTATTCCTTCTTTCCCTTTTACTTGGTATTCTGGCCTTCCCCCCACTCCACATCTCTTCTTTCCCTGGCATATTTCTGAGTATCCTCAAGAATCCTCCACTCCTTGCAGCCCTTCACAATTCACTAAGGGGAATTATTTTCTTCTCTTCATTGCCAGTAGATTTTTATACCTCTCACTTTCGTAGCACTCTTCATAAGCTTTGCTGTTTATTTATTATTTGGTGTTCTTCCCTGACAAATGTATGGATTTCTTAAAAGTGGTTTAGAATTTTATTGGACTTAATAGTTCTAGCACCCTTCCTGCTCTCAGCATTGTGTCTGGTAAACCAAAGTTTCTCTGTTATTTATCTTTGAATTATGGAATAAATGGATGGATAGACTTCAAGCTCAAAATTTTTGGCATTATGGTCTAGATCAAACGATTTTTCAGGTGCCAGGTGGGCAGCCCCTGAAGGCTATCCCTGTTACACCCTGTTCCTTCTCTTTGCATCTTTATCACAAGGCCAATCAGAAGTTGAAAGATTCACTGTTTCTTAAGTTTTAAAATCCCTAAAATCTAGTGTAAATGGATTGAAGCAGTTTTATTTTTCTAGACTGTTTTGTCTAGCCTGTAAATAGGAAAGAACTCAAGTCTGCAGCACAATGTTTCAAATTCTGTTTATGTAAGTGCTTGAATTGGATCTGAAGATGTGTATGTTTGCCTTTAGATTTTTTGTCATTGAACTTGAAGAACACTGGTAAAGCTTACTAAATTCACATGCTTGCCTACAAAGCAGATTTGCAGAAAATGGTACTGGACTGAACATGGAATCGAACAAAAACATGATTAACCACAGAGGAACTGAAAAGATGAAAGGTGTTATCAATGTTTCCAAACCTTGTAAATGGTTTGGTAAAAAGACAGACTTTGGAGCTTCCTAGAGCACTGCGGATGGCTGTGGAGACTCTTTGAAGTTCTCCTGATGAGAGCTGCTTGGACTAACAGTAGCCCCAGCTGTGAGCTTTTCTGAGGAAGCTTAAGGAACAACTCACTAAGCTTGTTGTTCGGAACTATTTAAGGCAACTTTTATAAAGTTGTGCTTTTGTAGAGTATGTGCTGTTGTACTTTTTGTAGATTCTGGTGCTTTTACAGAATTTTATACATATTTCTCCATTTTTTTTCTAAAATTTTGTTTTTCCTACTGCCTTGAGAAAGCATCACAGAAGAGCAAAGGGCAGCTGGCATGTGTTGGGTGGATTTGATCCTCTTAACCTATGAATTACTGTGGCCACATCACAGTCCAATGGCTGTATGGACAGTTCCTTTAATCAGCTTCCCTCCTCTTTCTTAAGCAGTTAATAGTGTTCTTATGAAGCTTATCACTCCTTTAATAATCAGCATCTCACAGGTGATTCATCACTCTAATAATCAGCATCTCACAGGTGACTCATTATCTTCAAATAAAAAGTGCCCCAAAGAATAGACATTATTCATTATGTTTAAAATATTTTATATAATTCTATCTTGCTATCAAAGATGTAGAAATAAATCTCCAACTCATGAGATTAAATGAGCAATTTAAATGAGCAATTGACTATTCTGCTCACTTTATAGGGAAATGACTATATTTCATGATATAGATTAGGATAAAATTTAGCACTGTATAGTTGGAAAATATATATAATTTTAAATTAAATTTTAAAGGGATTTTTTGGGTAAAATTAGGTAATTCAATATTATACTTACATAATCTGTCATAATGAAGTAAAAGAAAATAAATTTTCTTTATGAAATCATATTTAGAAAAGAAATCATTAGTTAACAAAAATTTGTTAGTCATATAAAAGATAATCTGTTTTCTACTCTGTTTCTATGAGTTTGACTTTTTAAAAAAAATATTCCATAAATAAGTGATACCATGCAGTATTTGCCTTTGGCCTATTTCACTTAGCATAATGCCCTTGAGGTTCATCCATGTTGTCACAAATGGCACATTTTTTCTTTTTCGTAGCTGAATAATATTCCTGTGTGTGTGTGTGTGTGTGTGCACGTGTGCATGCATTATATGTTCTTTATCCAGTCATCTGTTGATGGACACTTAGATTGTTTCCATATCTTGGCTATTGTGAGTAATGCTGAAGTGAACATGTGGGTACAGATGTTCACTCTTCAGTATCCTATTTTCAGTTTTTTTGGTTGTATATCCAGTAGTGGGATTGCTGGATCATATGGTAGTCTTATTTTTATTTTTCTAGAAACTTCTATATTGTTTTCCATAGTAGCTACAGCAATTTACATTCCTACCAACAGTACACAGAGATTCCCTTTTTTCCACATCCTTACCAACATCTCTTGCCTTTATGGTGATAGCTATTCTAACATGTGTGATGTCATATTTCACTGTGGATTTGATTTGCATTTCCCTGATGGTTAGTGATGTTGAGCACTTTTTCATGTACCTGTTTTTCTATTCAGTTCCTCCGACTTTTTAAAATTTTTATTATTTTTTTTTTTGTGGTACGCGGGCCTCTCACTCTTGTGGCCTCTCCTGTTGCGGAGCACAGGCTCCAGATGCTCAGGCTCGGCGGCCATGGCTCACGGGCCTAGCCGCTCCGTGGCACATGGGATCTTCCCAGACCGGGGCACGAACCCGTGTCCCCTGCATCAGCAGATGGACTCTCAATCACTGCACCACCAGGGAAGCCCCCCGAATATTTTTTTAATCAGATGGTTTGGGGTTTTATTCCTATTGAGTTATGTAAGTTATATATTTTGGATATTAATCTTTTTTCATATATATGATTTAAAATATTTTTTCCTTTCTATAGGTTGCCTTTTCATTTTGTTGATGGTTTCCTTTGCTGTGCAGAAGCTTTTTAGTTTGATGTAGTTCCACCTGTTTATTTTTGCTTTTGTTACCTTTGCTTTTAGTGTCAAATCCAAAAAATGATTCTCAATACTGATGTCAAGGAGCTTACCTCCTATGTTTTTTTTGGTGTTGTTGTTGTTTTCTCCTAGGAGTTTTGTGGTTTCAGGGCTTACTTTCAAATCTAATTCATTTTGAGTTGATTTTTCTGAGTGATGTATGATAGGGGTGCAGTTTCATTCTTTTGTTTGTGGCTATCTGTTTTTCTTAACACCATATTGAAGAGACTGTCCTTTTCTCGTTTAATATTCTTGGCTTTTTTGCCATAAATTAATTGACCATATGTGTGTGGCTTTATTTTGGGGCTGTCTACTCTGTTCCATTGATCTATGTGTCTGTTTTTAGTCTAATGCCATACTGTTTTGATTACTGTAGCTTTGTAATATAGTTTGTAATCAGGAAGTGTGATGCCTCTAGCTTTGTACTTCTGTTTTCAATATTTATTTAGCTATTCAGAGGTCTTTTGTGTTTCCATACAAATTTTAGGATTGATTTTTCTCTTTCTGTGAAAAACGCCTTTGGAAACTTGATAGGAATTTCATTAAATCTGTAGATAGCTTTGGGTAGTATGGACATTTTAACAATAGTAATCCTTCAAAGCCATAAGCACAGAATATCTTTCCATTTATTTGGGTCTTCTTCAATTTCTTTCATCAATGTTTTTATAATTTGTCTTTCACCTGTTCAGTTAAATTTATTCCTAGGTATTTTATCCTTTTTAATGTAACTGTAAGTGGAATTGTTTTCTTAATTTCTCTTTCTGATAGTTCATTATTTATAGAAATGCAGCTGATTTTTGTATATTGATTTGGGGGGTGGAGGTAATAGAGAAAGGTTGCCAAAAGGATATAAACTTTCATCGCTAAGGTGAATGAAGTATGAGGATCTAACATAGAACATGATGATTACAGTTGAAAATACTGTATTAGATAATTGAAATTTGCTAAGAGAATAGAACTTAAGTGTTCTAAATAAATAAATAAATAAGGTGACAGATGTGTTAATTAACTAGATGGTGGGAATCATTTTACAATGTATACATATATCAAATTATCACAATGTACACTTTGTCTTACAATTTTCTTTTCAATTATAATTCAATAAAGCTGATCAAAAAAAGATAATCAGTTTTCACAGTGAAATTTACTATACACATGACTTACTAAGTAATGAAACACACTTGAATTTCAATAGGCTTTTGTTGCTGGAGGTAAAAAGACCAGTTAGTGATTGTACTTACTTCAAATACCTTAAACTCAAGACACGAAGACAGTGTATATTAAAAAACAAAAGCAAAAGAACACGTGATGAATGGCTGGCACAGAGGGACTTCTAAAAAGACCTCCCTTTTATTAAGGTGGCCAGAAGCTTTAATAATGAAATGATAGTTTAAAGGAAAGATGAGAGATTGGGAGGGAAGAGAGGATGGAGCAAGGGCTTTCCATATTTAGGAAGAATGCCATGAGCCAAGTGACAAGGCAGGATTGACTATGTCTTGTTTGGCAGCCATTTTGGATGATTAACATAATGAAAAAATAATAGTCAATACCTATTGATTTACTCTTCAGATGCTCTGTAGGTATTAACTCATTTCATCCCCACAAAAACTCTGTGAGGTTGGTGTTATAGGTACTAGTAGTGTCCCCATTTTGCAGACAAGAAAACTGAGGCACAGAGAGATCAAGTAATTTGCCAAAGTCAAAGAGTAAGAGATCTTGGGTCTGTGCCCTTAACCATAATTTGATACTGTTATTATTGAGTTATATAGGTGATTCAAGGTAGATAATGTATGAGAAGTCATTTGAATTCAGATTTTGGTGAAATTAATGGAAGGCATTGTATGTTTGGCTAAGGAGTTAGATTTTACAGTACAGGCAATGAGGAGTAAGCAATCATTTTCAAGCAGGGGGATGACATGGGTAAAGCAATGATTAAAAGATTTATCAAAAAATAGGTTTCACTGGGATGTGTAAATAAATTAAAAAGTTAAGGGACTTGATCAGAAAGAGTAGGTGAGTACCACAGGTGTCATATATGAGGTAATGAGGGCCTGTGGCAAACACAATAGAAAACTGCCAGAAGGTAGTGACAACCTCGTTACTCTATTCATCATACTTACCGTAATGTTTCCCCTTGTCTTCACTTGCCTACAGTATGCTCCTCTTCAATCAAAAATGGGGGCACTCAGTGCAATTTACAAATTTTTAAGTAAATTTGTCACAGAAGAGTCACAAGTGATAAGTGTCTAGTGCAATAAAATATCAGAAAGTGAAGTCATCCATGTAGCCAGCTTCCTGATCAAGATACAGATCATTCCAAACACACCAGGAGTCTCCTATATTCCTCTCTTCCACCATTGCCTTCCTCCTAGTTTGCCTATTTTTGAATTGTGTTTAAATAGAATCACACAATAGGTATTCTTTAGAGTATAGCTTCTTTTTATTTAACATTATGTTAATAAAATTCACTGATGTTGCTGCATCTTTCATTTGTTCATTCTCATGGCTGTTTAGCATTTCACTAAAGCACAATTTAGTTATCAATTGTATCATTAGTGGAATTGCTAACTCTGTGTTATTACAGTAACTTACTCTGAGTATTCTTGTGTGCATCTTTTGGTGCATATATGCCTGCATTTCTGACACACAGGCCCCCCCACCCCGTACATTTGTATGTTACAGAGCCAGAGGATGGACACACACACACACATACACGCACACACACACACCAGGAGTACATTTGTATAATACATCACAGAGTCAGAGCATATATATATGTGTGTTCAGCTTTAGTTACTACAGCTGAATAGATTTGTTAAAATGGTTGTAACAATTTACATTCTTACCAGCAGTGTCAGAGCTCCAATTATTCCACATTCTTGCAAGGACTTGGTATCCTGTGTCTTTTTAAATTTAATCCATCTAGTGAACTGGTACAATTCCTTGATGTTTTATGAAGTTAAACAAGTTTATATGTTTTTGGCGATTTCAATATCCTTTTTTGTGAAACACCTGTTGGCATTATGGTGAACGCAGAAATCCTACCTTTTCCTGCACCTTTAACACTTTGCACACCACCTGCAATGCAGTTGTTTGATGAATGGATTAATACATACAAGATTATAAGGGTAAAGCCAATTTAACATTGCTATTAAATCCCTATGCTTAACATATATGAGGCGTCCAATAAATATATACTAAATGGATGAAAAAAAGCTTTCCTGTTTCTTTTAAACATATCTATCACAAAGCAATTATAGTCTTCCTATTTTACCCTTCTTCCTCTATTTTAGAGGAAGAAGTAATAATTGTGTTTCCTTTGATGTTATCACATTTGATCATCTTGGCATGCTCAATTTTTAATGTTACTCTTTTTGTAGAGCCAGTCTTAGATTCTCTGTTACAGTGTCACAAAGATTAATATGATCCCTAAATAAGTACTTTTGGCCAAGATACACTGTGTTGCAAACCCTTTCACCTTGCTGAATGTGTGGGTGTTGTTTTTTCAGAGGCATAATCCTTTCCAACAGATAAGAATGATCAAAGAAAAGTCTTTGTTTTTCTGCTTACCCAAGCTTTCACCTAGAGGAGATTTCTTTTTATAGTACAGAACTTTACAATGCATATCTCCTCCTAGAGAGGTATAATTTTTCTTTGAATCCAAATTAGAACTCTGGGACTGTCAGAGCCTACTGATTCAGAATTAGGTCATTGAAGCATACTATGTCAGCCCTAAGACAAAAGTAGGTTCCCGGACATACAGATGGTAATACTGTAGAATCTTAGAGCTGAAAGAAATGGTTAGTTGAGGGTTGTTAAGTGAACAATTGAAAAGTGATTTTTTTATAAAAGTAAAAAATACTGAACACTCTAGTGATATTTTACATATCTAAATATTTTATAAGGTGGAAACGTGAGCTGTCAAATTATCTGACTATAATTTATACATATAAGTCTGATACAGAGAAAACTCATAAAATATATCTCAACACATAATTTAAATTATGTACAAAATGTCTATTTATACCTAGCTAATAATGATAATGATTATAAAGGTTAACAATAGCCCTCACATTTATAGAGTCCTTATTGTGTGCCAAACGCTCTGCTAACAGTAATATGTAATAAATATATTGGTGCAATTAAAGAATGCCAGTGAATAACAACGATTTAAACTTGATAAGTTTCACTTTTATCGTAATCAACTTTATTAGGTCCAAGTTTATTTGGAGGACTATTAACCATGAACTAACATGTAATGGAGACCTGTGCAGTTGATAGTTCCAACAATTCTTTAAACCAGGAAATAAAGTTCAAGGTAATTATGGTATTAACCAAGCTTATTGCTTAACAAAAAAAATCAAGGAAATACAATGATCATTATGTCTTTTCTTTGTAATATATAAAGTTTGTAATAGCTTTTATTAAAAGATCCCAAAACACTTAGTGGAGCAGGTTACAGATAGTTTTTTTTTTTTTTTTTTTTTGCGGTACGGGGCCCTCTCACTGTTGTGGCCTCTCCTTTTGCGGAACACAGGCTCCGGACGCGCAGGCTCAGCGGGCATGGCTCACGGGCCCAGCTGCTCCGCAGCATGTGGGATCTTCCCAGACCGGGGCACGAACCTGTATCCCCTGCATAGGCAGGCGGACTCTCAACCACTGCGCCACCAGGGAAGCCCTACAGATAGTTTTATACTTAGCTCTGAATTTCCTGTTTTTTGTTGGTTTTAAGCTTTGCATGCATTAAACTGGTGTCCACAATTTTCTCTGTTCTCAAATCCAACTGTTAAATACCCAAATTCATAATGTATTAGAGATGCCTGGCCTACTAAATTAAAGGGCTTTAAGTATAAGCTTTACAATAAAGACTTGACTATTTGGTTCAAGAGAAATGTTTTAATTCAATTCCAGGAATAACTTGAAGAGAGTTTTCTGCTTTGAAAATGTGATTCCCAAAGTTTAATATTACTAATGCCTTTCCATATGAAATTTTTTCACTAAAGAAATGTCTGTTCCAATATATATGCCATTACTTTTTTCTAAGAGATTTGTACTGAATATGTCAGAAATATTTGTTTGCATCTCTTTAGGGATTTAGCTTTTGATCTTTGTCACTTACTTGACCTTTCAGAATGATCACAGCCTAAGATGTTTGTTTATCATCTTTCACCATATTTGGATTAATTCTTGACATGGAGGTGGCTTTGTAGTGTAAAAAACTAAGAAGGATATATGATTTTTGTTGTTTAATAAAAGCTTGAGCCTTGAATCTGTAGGAAACATGCTCTGTAGTTCATTTTCCTCCTTAAAAAGAATTTCATAGTAAGATGCTTATTGTTTATTCTCTGGAAAAGAGGCCATATTACAAAAAGGAAGTGAACATTATTAATTTTTACAAATATTTTTTCTTATTCTTTATGTTGTTGGAAAACATTTTTTCAGAAGGTTTACATGTACAAGATAATGAATTTTTCACCTTCATTTTTCATACTCTAGATGTTTAAGAGTGTGCAGCTTAAATTACAGGAGGTTAAGAAGGTGTGTAAACCCTGTGAATTTCCCTAAGTTTATTTATTAGTGTCTGCATGCACATGTGTGTGTTTCCTCTCTCTTTGCCAAGTATGAAAGTAATATGTCAGCACTTTGATTTAGTATAAGGATAATTTTTTATCCTTATTTTGGAAAGAGCTCCAGGGATACAAATGAGTGTCTGAGTTAATGAACCATAAGAAGTAGTGGTTTATTTTGAGTGGAAATGAGCTAAAAAAAAGAAATCAGCAGTCACTTTGTTAGGCTTCTCAAAGGTCATTTGGATACAGATGAGAGACATCTTAAAATCAGACATCATTTTATCAACAAGCAAGTTATTAGTAGCAAGTTATCTGTTGAAAGTGTTCAGGAAACAATATTGTTTCACATTAGTATTGGTATCTTTTGAGGGGAAGTATTAAAATGTACTTAAAATCTTACAACATTCTTAAAAATGCAATAGACGCATCATACTTTGTACCTATTACTCATTTCCAGCAATTGGTGGATGTTTTAAAAATATTAAATATGTGTAAGAAATATTTTATAATATTTTATTTGTATACAGTTGTTGGAAAATGAAACCAGAGTGTAAAAATCGCACTTAAAATTACTTTTTTTTTTTTTTTGAGAAGTATTCTTGAGAATTCAGAAAACCAAGTAGAAGTGTGAACTTACAGAGTGCTCAAAATGGAAGGCTTATCATGTTCTTTGTGTAGTTCCTGGTATTGATTGGCACAGTGAATTTTGCTGAAGGTTTGAAGTCCCAGAACTGCTTAAATCATATTAAGATTTCTAACCCTTTTTTTAAGAAGAAACTAAAGTCCAAAAATTAGTTAACTAATTTTCATTCTGAAACATTGAAATCTATTTCTGCTAATTATGTATAGCTCCTCTCTGTGCCAAGCTGTTATTCAAATATAGTCTCTAAGACGTTGTAAGTTTTATAGATAAGTTATGTTTACACAATGTCAGATAGTACAAACAATTCGTAATTTTAAAAAAAAACAACAGTATTTTATTCCCTTAGCAAATATGTACAATGTCATTGTCAATAGTCCCAACTGCCAGAGTTTTCACACAAGGGTACTTTACAGTCACTTTATTGAAAGAATTGTCAGTAGCCCTTTGGTTCTTGAGGGGAAAAAAATCACAGGGTGTAGAAAGCTTTTTGGATTCCAGATTGGGATTTATTATTATTTACATTATTCAGAAGCCAGCCCAGTCCTGGGATTTTTCTTAGAAGTTAACTTGAGATTCTATTGCTTTGGTTCATTTTAGGAGAAAATCTGTTGTAGAGTATAAGGGAAGGTTGTTATGTCTTTTGTATTTGTCTATTATTTTTCTTTCTTTCTCTATGGTACTTATATCAACAGAAAGCCTGGGTAGATCTGTTTTCTCTAGTCATTCCTGCATTGTTGAAGAATCTTCTCTGACTGCTTGTGTAATACCATTAGCATGAGAAGTGCTAATCATTTAAACAGAGAGAGATAATCTTAATAAAAAAAACTATTATCCTGAAACTGCAACCCTAACAAAATCAAAAGAAATACACAAAGAAGTCCACCTGTAGATTCTTTCCACTGATTTGATAATTGGATGGTTTAGGCAGTAGACACAGAGGCCTGGATGTGTGAAAATGCAGTTGAATTTGATGAGCTGTTGGAAGATCAATGTAGGCAGAGTAAAAGCCATTTATTTCAGCCCAAATCAAAATGAAAATATAGTTTCAGGATTATAGTTTTTCATGAGACCAAAAACCCATAAGAATTACATTAATCGTTTTTCTGTCAGGGCCTTGCTTTTTATTAATCTTTTTTTTTTTTTAATTTGTATGTGACTCCTAAAATCAGTATATATGCCTTAAGTCTTTACGTTTTCTTTAAAGAAAACTTTATTTGCACTTTTTCTATTTTCTTGTATACTGCTGTACGCTGGAATAGAATAAACCTTTACTGGGCACTGTGTCAGTCCTCCTAATGGTGAGAGAAGCCCTATCTGATATTAATTGGATCTTGCCTTAAACCAGTATATGTTCCAAAATCTCTGTGGGTTGTAACTAGATTACACAGTTATTATGGGAACATAAACTCCTTTATAGATATTTAAGCATTTGTGTTGTTCAGACCAAAATATTGCTGTCATGTAGATTTATTATGGTATCAATGCAATGGTGTTTTTCTACCACCTATTTTTAGTGTTTTGCTTGCTTTTTATTCTGTTTTGGTTTTTTGTTTGTTTGTTTTGGTGAACTAGTAGTTCTACAAGAAGGTTCTTGTTTAGGTTGGTGGATTTTTTCCTACTATGCATATTTATTTTATATCATTTCAAGTAGAGTACCTATGCCCTTTAAATATGGAAAGATTGACATTCCCATGTTATTTTTGATGTGTTTTATATAAAAATAGCTGTCTGAAATCAAACCAATGCTTTCTGTGACAGTATTTATTCTATAATTCTCTTTTTTAAAATATTCATTTTCTCATTCATTCAATAAATATTTACTTAGCTTCTCCTATAAGCCAGCTCCTATGCTAGGTACTAGTTATACTGCACCTAAGGAACTGTAATTATGGTAAAAAGATAGAGGCAGAAGTTACAGATTACAAATTGTAGCAATATAAAAGAAAAGTTTGAGCTGTCATCTGAGGAAATGATGGTAAGGTGAAGGTGGTTTTTATTTGAAAAATCAAGGAAATCTTTGAGGAGTGTTATTTATAGCATAACTTGAAACATGAATAAGTGTTAGGCAAAGATTTGGAGACAGAGTTTTTTAAACAGACAGATGGGTATGCACAAAAGCTCTGAGGTGGGAAAAAACACAGTGTATTATAGGAATTGAAAGAAAACTGGGTAGAATAATGGCTCTTAATGAGGGCTGGAGCATTTTGAGGGGGCTACTTCATGCAGTATCTCTCAAGCAGGGTGACCATACATCTGGGTTGCCCTGGAAAGCCCTGTTGATCTGGCAAAATGATTAATAATGCCCCTACTATCCAAAGTGCCCAAATTTGATGCTAAATTATATGGTCACTCTATTTATAAATCAGAGTTTCTATTAATCCTAAGAAAAATAAGAACCCTTTAAGTATTTAAATAGTGAAGTAAAAAGATCAAATTCACATTTTAAGAAAATTATTCTGGCTGCAAAGTTGTAGGTAGATTTGAAGAATCAAGATGGAGCTAGGGAGACCAGTTGGTCGGCCAGTGCAGTAGTTCAGATGCCAGATGGCAGTGGTTTGGATTAGGGGTTTAGCAGTGGAGACAAAGAAAATTCATGGACTTAACATATATTTCAGGGCAGGCTCAAGAGGGCCATAAACAACAGGCATCCCCCATTGGTCTAGGTATAACAATACTACCTTTCTTCATTTCAGTAAGAATTCATAAGGGAATGCAGTGCCCACGTTGAAATTACATTTGTTTATTGGGAGATTTTTGATTACTGATTCAATCTCCTTATTGGTAATCAGTCTCAGATTTTCTGTTTCTTCATGATTAGTCTTAGTTATATATGTTATATGTTTCTAGGAATTTATATATGTTATATGTTTCTAGGAATTTATCCATGTCTTCTAGATTGTCAAATTTATTGGCAAAACAAATTCAGGTATTTCGAATAAAAATTTTATCTTTGGTACTAATAAGTGAGATCCATTTCCAAGGGCCAGATTAATTAGGTACAACTAATAATTATTAAGCATCTAGTATATGCAAAGTATTGTTCTGGACAATACTGGAGAAATAATGAGAAATTAAAAAGCAGTTCTTGATGCTGTCATAGAGATTTTCTAAAGGAGGAAATAAGAAGAAATACAAACAACCGTGATGCAAGTTACTATGTAATCAATGCCAGTAATAAGATAGAAAGTGCTGAGGATGGGAGTTTTTACAGAAAAAAGTAAAAGATGGAGTTTAAAGGACTCACAAATGACTCCATATGGACCTTAAAAAGATGGATAGGATTTCAGAAGATTTTATCAGTGTTTGACTTGAATATAAGGTAGAAATAATTTCTGAAGTATATTTTAGCTTCAAATTTTTGAGATTTGAAACCAGGAAAAACTTTGAGTATATTTTTCTTTCATCTTTTTTTTTAATTTTAAAAAATGCATTTTGCTAGGTCACAAACCTGAATATTCAGAACTTTAAATTTATGTTGTGCCTTGCATTTAATTTTTTTAAATTAATTTATTTATGTTTGCTGCGTTGGGTCTTCGTTTCTGTGCAAGGGCTCTATCCAGTTGTGGCAAGCGGGGGCCACTCTTCATCGCGGTGCGCGGGCCTCTCACTATCGCGGCCCCTCCCGCCGCTGAGCACAGGCTCCAGACGCGCAGGCTCAGCAGCTGCGGCCCACGGGGCCCAGCTGCTCCGCAGCATGTGGGATCCTCCCAGACGAGGGCTCGAACCCGTGTCCCCTGCATCGGCAGGCAGACTCTCAACCGCTGCGCCACTAGGGAAGCCCCTGCATTTAATTTTTTAATAGTAGACAATAATTGAGTAATTATTTATAATTCATCTCAGAACACAGAACCAGATATTTATCATTTCTTTTTTTCTTTAGGAAATATGGACTCATCAAGCATGAAATTTTAAAAGAAGTCATTGAGTCAACATGTTAAGTTTAAATTAATGTCCTTTTATTATTCATAAAAAGGAGTCACCAGTCTTACTAATATTCATGGTAAATGCTTTGCATGGAGGAGCCTGATTCAAATGGAAATCCATCTTTATCTCATGAGGAAATTAACTCCCAAACATCCTCTCCTTCACCAAACAAATAGACTAATTTCAGTTTCTTCCCTTTGCCATGAATGATCCTTGCATTTTCCTTTCTCATTTACCTGGGCAAAATCTGCTGTTTTGAAGCTAGTTTAAGTAGCTGGTGAGGCAGAGTGTTTCTCAGAGCTGTGTCTTGGCTTTCAGCTTAAGCTCAAGTGGCTCCCAAATTCGAGGTCATTGACCCAAATCAGAGCAATTCAACAAATCATATTGTGTCTTTGTTTAAAGTTTATGCAGAGACGAGCAAGCTGCTCCGGCTGGGCTGGTGTCCTGGGCGTGCACCTGTGCAATCACACAGGCCCTGCCTCGAAGGGTCCTGCATTCATTTCAGTGCTTTGCTGTCACCATCTTGAGATTCTGAACACTTTTGAGCTGGGAGCCCCATATTGTCAGGTTGTACTGGGTTCTGCTCTAAGACCTCTACCCCTTACTATGGTGGCAATCTCAAAACTAGATGAAAGCACCAAATAGGTACTTTCATTTTTTAACATGAAGAGGAAAATAGCAGAATTTTGGAGACCCAATCAGTTGGCATGCCAAATTTTCCCTAGCCCATTCTAATTAAAAGAAAACATTTACATGTGCAATAGTCAAGGAAGATACAGGTAAGCTTGATCAGTTTAGCTTCTGACAGCCTGAAGGAAGGCTATTCTGTAAAACAAAGACCATTTTCCCAGCCCTATTCCAGGGTCCCCTTTTCTCTTGCTGTTTTTTTCATTTGCTTCTCTTTAATGATACACACAGGCCCCAGCCATCCTAGACATTCTTAGCGTGGGCTGCCAAGAAGATAATGCTGCGTATTAGCCTGGTTCCCAGTTTTCAGAGTTCATCTCCATGCCCCCAAGACCCTTCTAAATCCCATCCTCAACTTCCCTGAAGAAATGATGAAGGGGAACACCACATTATTTCTATAAACTTCCCACAGAGCACCACCTTCCCAGCCCGGATGAGAAAGGACTTGGGCAAGTCAGCTCCTGAAGGGCTGACATGCTGTGAAAAAGGATTCATTCCCCACCTTGAAACTTTCGATAGGGGTGAGTTTTAGAAGCAACTACCTTATCTTCCCACAATTCAGTTTGCTCCTCTGGCATAAGGAAGCTGTTGAAAGGATTAAGTCAGTTTTAGAAGAACAATCTTTCTTTTGTCTGAATTGTAGGAATAATTAAAGCAAAAGCCTAATTTCCTTTTATGTTGTTATATGAATCTATACTGTTTTGCTCTCTCACTGCTTCATTTCATTTGTACTTCAATTGATAGCTTTCTGCTTCATCAGAGGAGGGTAGGATGAAGTAGATGGGACACAGAACAGAAATATGTTCTAAGAGAATTAAAACATGTCAAAAGCAGAACAGGAATATTATTTCAGAGCAGACCTGATCTCTGATTTTGAAAATGTTAAAGGTAAAAAAGTTCATTCCACAGCATAAGTCTGCTGTAGTCACAGATGTGATACTCATTTCTGATGTTTGTCTTGCGTCCAGGCACATTTGTTTCAACATATTTTTAAAGGGCTAGATAACAGCTTACAATACAAAAATCTGATACAGTAGTAGGTTTGAAAAAACTGACACACCCTCTGTATGGAGCATTGTGCTCTCTTAGTAATAAGGATTTGAAGTAGGAAGTCATTCCTCAACAAGGACTCACTCTCAGATGATTTGGTTGTATATGCTGAAGTAAAATGCTATAAAATAAATTTACTTTTATCATTAACTACAGCTCATTTCCAGCAAACATGTATCACATATAAAGTTTGAAGTATGCTCAAATATCTCTCATCCACTGCTCCTTACGCATTTTAATTTAATTTCTACCCTTTTATGGCAAGTTCAAATATTTGACTAAAAAGTGAATAAACCTTAAATTAACTGTAGAAATATTTCATAAACCTTAAGCAGGTATCTAGGAATAATAATACTATTCTGATGGGTGAAAATAAATGCTGCTTTATTCAGCGTACATTTACAGAGCTGCTTTGTACACCCAGATACAGCCTGTGGCTTGCAGGAGTTGAGGCCATCATAGAATTATAGTGCTGCGTCCTCAAGGCTGTTATGGAAGCTGAGAGAGGGTAAAAGCATGCCCTAGTTCTACTGGAAATGGTGCAAAGAAGCTGGGAGAAGACTGAGGAAAGTTCCTGTAATATGTGACCTCTGACCTGCATTTCCATGATTCAGTAGGAGTTCAGTCAAGGTGAGAGGAGGGAATGGCAAGGAGAAGAAAGCTGGGTAGTCTCAAAGCTTAGATCAGATTTATAACAAATGGTATTTTTTTGTAGATATTTTATTATTTTTTTTAAACATCTTTATTGGAGTATAATTGCTTTACAATGGTGTGTTAGTTTCTGCTTTATAACAAAGTGAATCAGTTATACATATACATATGTTCCCATATCTCTTCCCTCTTGCATCTCCCTCCCTCCCCCCTCCCTATCCCACCCATCCAGGCGGTCACAAAGCACCGAGCTGATCTCCCTGTTCTATGCGGCTACTTCCCACTAGCTATCTACCTTACGTTTGGTAGCATATATATGTCCATGCCTCTCTCTCGCTTTGTCCCAGCTTACCCTTCCCCCTCCCCATATCCTCAAGTCAATGCTCTAGTAGGTCTGTGTCTTTATTCCTGTCTTACCCCTAGGTTCTTCATAACATTATTTTTCTTAAATTCCATATATATGTGTTAGCATACGGTATTTGTCTTTCTCTTTCTGACTTACTTCACTCTGTATGACAGACTCTAGGTCTATCCACCTCATTACAAATAGCTCAATTTCGTTTCCTTTTATGGCTGAGTAATATTCCATTGCATATATGTGCCACATCTTCTTTATCCATTCATCCAATGATGGGCACTTAGGTTGTTTCCATCTCTGGGCTATTGTAAATAGAGCTGCAATGAACATTTTGGTACATGATTCTTTTTGAATTATGGTTTTCTCAGGACATATGCCCAGTAGTGCAATTGCTGGGTCATACGGTAGTTCTATTTGTACTTTTTTAAGGAACCTCCATACTGTTCTCCACAGTGGCTGTATCAATTTACATTCCCACCAGCAGTGCAAAAGGGTTCCCTTTCCTCCACACCCTCTCCAGCATTTATTGTTTCTAGATTTTTTGATGATGGCCATTCTGACTGGTGTGAGATGATATCTCATTGTAGTTTTGATTTGCATTTCTCTAATGATTAATGAACTTGAGCATTTTTAATGTGTTTGTTGGCAGTCAGTATATCATCTTTGGAGAAATGTCTATTTAGGTCTTCTGCCCATTTTTGGATTGGGTTGTTTGTTTTTTTGTAATTGAGCTGCATGAGCTGCTTATAAATTTTGGAGATTAATCCGTTGTCATTTGCTTCATTTGCAAATATTTTCTCCCATTCTGAGGGCTGTCTTTTGGTCTTGTTTATGGTCTCCTTTGCTGTGCAAAAGCTTTTAGGTTTCATTAGCTCCCATTTGTTTATTTTTGTTTTTATTTCCATTTCTCTAGGAGGTTGGTCAAAAAGGATCTTGCTGTGAATTATGTCATAGAGTGTTCTGCCTATGTTTTCCTCTAACAGTTTGATAGTTTCTGGCCTTACATTTAGGTCTTTAATCCATTTTGTGCTTATTTTTGTGTATGGTGTTAGGGAGTGATCTAATCTCATACATTTACATGTAGCTGTCCAGTTTTCCCAGCACCATTTATTGAAGAGGCTGTCCTTTCTCCACTGTACATTCCTGCCTCCTTTATTGAAGATAAGGTGACCATTTGTCCGTGGGCTTATCTCTGGGCTTTCTATCCTGTTCCATTGATCGATCTTTCTGTTTTAGTGCCAGTACCATACTGTCTTGATTACTGTAGCTTTGTGATATAGTCTGAAGTCAGGGAACCTGATTCCTCCAGCTCCATTTTTCGTTCTCAAGATTGCTTTGGCTATTTGGGGTCTTTTGTGTTTCCATACAAATTGTGAAAATTTTTGTTCTAGTTCTGTGAAAAATACCAGTGGTAGTTTGATAGGGATTGAATTGAATCTGTAGATTGCTTTGGGTAGTAGAGTCATTTTTCACAATGTTGATTCTTCCGATCCAAGAACATGGTATATCTCTCCATCTATTTGTATCATCTTTAATTTATTTCATCAGTGCCTTATAATTTTCTGCATACAGGTCTTTTGTCTCCTTAGGTAGGTTTATTCCTAGATATTTTATTCTTTTTGTTGCAATGGTAAATGGGAGTGTTTTCTTGATTTCACTTTCAGGTTTTTCATCATTAGTGTAGAGGAATGCCAGAGATTTCTGTGCATTAATTTTGTATCCTTCTACTTTACCAAATTAATTGATTAGCTCTAGTAGTTTTCTGGTAGCATCTTTAGGATTCTCTATGTAGAGTATCATGTCATCTGCAAACTGTGACAGCTATACTTCTTCTTTTCCAATTTGGAATCCTTTTATTTCCTTTTCTTCCCTGATTGATGTGGTTAAAACTTCCAAAACTATGTTGAATAAGAGTGGTGAGAGTGGGCAACCCTGTATTGTTTCTGATCTTAGTGGAAATGCTTTCAGTTTTTCACCATTGAGGACGATGTTGGCTGTGGGTTTTTCATATATGGCCTTTATTATGCTGAGGAAAGGTCCCTTTCTGCCTACTTTCTGCAGGGTTTTTATCATAAATGGTTTTTATCATTAAAGAATCCTTGCATTCCTGAAATAAACCCCACTTGATCATGGTGTATGATCTTTTTAATGTGCTGTTGGATTCTCTTTGCTAGTATTTTGTTGAGGATTTTTGAATCTATGTTCATCAGTGATATTGGCCTGTAGTTTTCTTTCTTTGTGACATCCTTGTATGGTTTTGGTATCAAGGTGATGGTGGCTTCATAGAATGCGTTTGGGAGTGTTCCTCCCTCTTCTATATTTTGGAAGAGTTTGAGAAGGATAGGTGTTAGCTCTTCTCTAAATGTTTGATAGAATTCGCCTGTGAAGCCATCTGGTCCTGGGCTTTTATTTTTTGGAAGATTTTTAATCACAGTTTCAATTTCAGTGCTTGTGATTGGTCTGTTCATATTTTCTTTTTATTCCTGATTCAGTCTTGGCAGGTTGTGCATTTCTAAGAATTTGTCCATTTCTTCCAGGTTGTCCATTTTATTGGCATAGCGTTGCTCGTAGTAATCTCTCATGATCTTTTGTATTTCTGCAGTGTCACTTGTTACTTCTCCTTTTTCATTTCTACTTCGATTTATTTGAGTCTTCTCCCTTTTTTGATGAGTCTGGCTAACCGTTTATCAATTTTGTTTATCTTTTCAAAAAACCAGCTTTTAGTTTTATTGATCTTTGCTATCATTTCCTCCATTTCTTTTTCATTTATTTCTGATCTGATTTTTATGATTTCTTTCTTTCTGCTAACTTTGGGGTTTTTTTGTTCTTCTTTCTCTAATTGCTTTAGGTGCAAGGTTAGGTTGTTTATTCGAGATGTTTCCTGTTTCTTAAGGTAGGATTGTATTGCTATAAACTTCCCTCTTAAAACTGCTTTTGCTGCATCCCATAGATTTTGGGTCGTTGTGTCTCCATTGTCATTTGTTTCTAGGTATTTTTTTATTTCCTCTTTGATTTATTCAGTAATCACTTGGTTATTAAGTAGTGTATTGTTTAGCCTCCATGTGTTTGTATTTTTTACAGATCTTTTCCTGTAATAGATATCTAGTCTCATAGCGTTGTGGTTGGAAAAGAAACTTGATACAATTTCAATTTTCTTAAATTTATCAAGGCTTGATTTGTGACCCACGATATGATCTATCCTGGAGAATGTTCCATGAGCACTTGAGAAAAATGTGTATTCTGTTGTTTTTGGATGGAATGTCCTATAAATATCAATTCCATCTTGTTTAATGTATCATTTAAAGCTTGTGTTTCCTTTTTTATTTTCATTTTGGATGATCTGTCCATTGGTGAAAGTGGGATGTTAAAGTCCCCTACTATGATTGTGTTACTGTCGATTTCCCCTTTTATGGCTGTTAGTATTTGCCTTATGTATTGAGGTGCTCCTATGTTGGGTACATAAATATTTACAATTGTTATATCTTCTTCTTGGATCGATCCCTTGATCATTATGTAGTGTTCTTCTTTGTCTCTTCTAATAGTCTTTATTTTAAAGTCTATTTTGTCTGATATGAGAATTGCTACGCCAGCTTTCTTCTGATTTCCATTTGCATGGAATATCTTTTTCCATCCCCTCACTTTTAGCCTGTATATGTCCCTAGGTTTGAAGTGGGTCTCTTGTAGACAGCATATATATGCGTATTCTTTTTGTATCCATTCAAGCAGTTTGTGTATTTTGGTGGGAGCATTTAATCCATTTACATTTAAGGTAATTATCGATATGTATGTTCCTAGTCCCATTTTCTTAATTGTTTTGGGTTCGTTATTGTAGGTCTTTTCCTTCTCTTGTGTTTCTTGCCTAGAGAAGGTCCTTTAGCATTTGTTGTAATGCTGGTTTTGTGGTGCTGAACTCTCTCAGCTTTTGCTTGTCTGTAAATGTTTTAATTTCTCCATCAAATCTGAATGAGATACTTGCTGGGTAGAGTAATCTTGGTTACAGGTTTTTCTCCTTCATCACTTTAAACATATCCTGCCAGTCCCTTCTGGCTTGCAGAGTTTCTGCTGAAAGATCAGCTGTTAACCTTATGGGGATTCCCTTGTGTGTTATTTGTAGTTTTTCCCTTGCTTCTTTTAATATATTTTCTTTGTATTTAATTTTTGACAGTTTGATTAATATGTGTCTTGGCATATTTCTCCTTGGATTTTTCCTGTATGGGACTCTCTGTGCTTCCTGGACTTGATTACCTATTTCCTTTCCCATATTAGGGAAGTTTTCAACTATAATGTCTTCAAATATTTTCTCAGTCCCTTTCTTTTTCTCTTCTTCTTCTGAAACCCCTATAATTCGAACGTTGGTGTGTTTAATGTTGTCCCAGAGGTCTCCGAGACTGTCCTCAATTCTTTTCATTCTTTTTTCTTTATTCTGCTCTGCAGTAGTTATTTCCACTATTTTATCTTCCTGGTCACTTATCCGTTCTTCTGCCTCAGTTATTCTGCTATTGATCCCATCTAGAGTATTTTTAATTTCATTTATTGTGTTGTTCATCATTGTTTGTTTCACCTGTAGTTCTTCTAGGTCCTTGTTAAATGTTTCTTGCATTTTCCCTATTCTATTTCCAAGATTTTGGATCATCTTTACTATCATTATTCTGAATTCTTTTTCAGGTAGAGTGCCTATTTCCTCTTCATTTGTTAGGTCTGATGGGTTTTTATCTTGCTCCTTCATCTGCTGTGTGTTTTTCTGTCTTCTCATTTTGCTTATCTTACTGTGTTTGGGGGTCTCCTTTTTGCAGGCTGCAGGTTCGTAGTTCCCGTTGTTTTTGGTGTCTGTCCCCAGTGGGGTTGTATAGGCTTCCTGGTGGAGGGGAGTAGTGCCTGTGTTCAGGTGGATGAGGCTGGATCTTGTCTTTCTGGTGGGCAGGTCCATGTCTGGCGGTGTGTTTTGGGGTGTCTGTGGACTTATGATTTTAGGAAGTCTCTCTGCTAATGGGTGGTGTTGTGTTCCTGTCTTGCTAGTTGTTTGGCATAGGATGTCCAGCACTGTAGCTTGCTGGTGTTGAGTGAAGCTGGGTGCTGGTGTTGAGATGGAGATCTCTGGGAGATTTTCGCCATTTGATATTATGTGGAACTGGGAGGTCTCTTGTGGACTAGTGTCTTGAAGTTGACTCTCCCACCTCAGAGGCACAGCATTGACTCCTGGCTGCAGCACCAAGAGCCTTTCATCCACACAGCTCAGAATAAAAGGGAGAAAAAGTAGAAAGAAAGAATTAGTAGAAGTAGAAACAAAGAAAGAAAGAAAGAAAGTAAGTAAGAAAGGAGGGAGGGAGGGAGGAAGGAAGGAGGGTAGGAAGGAAAAAAGAAAGAAAGAAGATAAGGTAAAATAAAATAAAGATAAACTATAATAAAGTTATTAAAAATATAATTATCAAGAAAAAAAAGAAAAAAAATTAAAAACAAAAAAACGGGACAAATGGTGCAAGCAAAGCTATACAGACAAAATCTCACACAGAAGCATACACACTCACAAAAAGAGGAAAAAGGGAAAAAATAATAAATCTTGCTCTCAAAGTCCACCTCCTCAATTTGGGATGATTCGTTGTGTAAAGGAGGGAAGGAAGGAAAGAAAGAAAGAAAGAAAGAAGATAAAGTAAAATAAAATAAAATAATTAAAATAAAAAATAATTATTAAGAAATTTTTTTTAAAAAAATTAGAAAAAACAAAACAAAACAAAAAACGGACAGATAGAACCCTAGGACAAATGGTGGGAGGAAAGCTATACAGACAAAATCTCACACAGAAGCATACACATACACAACCCCAAAAAGAGAAAAAGGGGAAAAAATCATAAATCTTGCTCTCAAGGTCCACCTGCTCAATTTGGGATGATTCGTTGTCTATTCAGGTATTCCACGCATGCAGGGTATATGAAGTTGATTGTGGAGCTTTAATCCGCTGCTTCTGAGGCTGCTGGGAGAGATTTCCCTTTCTCTTCTTTGTTCACACAGCTCCTGAGGTTCAGCTTTGGATTTGGCCCCACCTCTGCGTGTAGGTCGCAGGGGGGCATCTGTTCTTCGCTCAGACAGGATGGGGTTAAAGGAGCCGCTGATTCGGGGGCTCTGGCTCACTCAGGCCAGGGAGAAGGAGGGGTACGGAGTGCGGGGCAAGCCTGCGGCGGCAGAGGCTGGCGTGACGTTGCAACAGCCTGAGGCGCGCCGTGCGTTCTCCAGGGGGAGTTGTCCCTGGATCCCGGGACCCTGGCAATGGCGGGCTACACAGGCTCCCCGGAAGGGGGGTGTGGAGACTGACCTGTGCTTGCACACAGGCTTCTTGGTGGCGGCGGCAGCAGCCTTAGCGTCTCATGCCCATCTCTGGGGTCTGTGCTTTTAGCCACGGCTCGTGCCGGTCTCTGGAGTTCCTTTAAGCAGCACTTTTAATCCCCTCTCCTCGCGCACCAGGAAACACAGAGGGAAGAAAATGTCTCTTGCCTCTTCGGCAGGTCCAGACTTTTTCCCGGACTCCCTCCCATCTAGCTGCGGTGCACTAACCCCCTTCAGGCTGTGTTCACGCCGCCAACCCCAGTCCTCTCCCGGCGCTCGACCAAAGCCCGAGCCTTAACTCCCAGCCCCACCCGCCCCATAGGGTGAGCAGACAAGCCTCTCGGGCTGGTGAGTGCTGGTCGGCACCGATCCTCTGTGCGGGAATCTCTCCCCGCTTTGCCCTCCGCATCCCTGTTGCTGTGCTTTCCTCCGTGGCTCTGAAGCTCTCCCCCTCCGTCACCAGCCACCCACAGTCTCCACCCGCGAAGGGGCTTCCTAGTGTGTGGAAACCTTTCCTCCTTCATAGCTCCCTCCCACTGGTGCAGGTCCCGCCCCTATCCTTTTGTCTCTATTTATTCTTTTTTCTTTTGCCCTACCCAGGTACGTGGGGAGTTTCTTGCCTTTTGGGAGGTCTGAGGTCTTCTGCCAGCATTCAGTAGGTGTTCTGTAGGAGTTGTTCCACGTGTAGATGTATTTCTGGTGTATCTGTGGGGAGGAAGGTGATCTCTGCGTCTTACTCTTCTGCCATCTTCCCGGAAACCTAGATATTTTACTTTTAAAGTAGAGATCAAGGAGAAGAAATCATCTAGTGGGATGCACTAGAAGTTGATACTCTCAACAGTGGGAGTATAACTTCTTTGCTAATCAGTTGTAGCCTTGGCAGTGTCCTTGATAATCTGAATCTTAGATGGTGCAAATGCTTAAGAGAAATTAGTTTATATGTTAGGTGAGGTGTTAAAGCTGCTAACTGACAAACCTGAACTTGCCTTGAGGAGAGGCAATTTTACTGCTAGATAAGACATACGGTAATGCTTCAGGAGCTTACCAGTCTGGAACTGACCTTGACATGATATTTAAAAATTAGCTGTAGGTATATGCTGTTTTTGCAGAAAATGGAATTTTTTTCTTTAAATGAATATTTTATAGCTGTATAATGCCTTCCAAAAATTAGGAATTCCACATATGTCAGCACATTTTTAGATGCTGTTGTTAGCTACTAATATAACCTACAACATTGACTGGGAAAATTTTAGAGGCTCTTCTGTGTCATTTTGACCTAGAGACCTGTCTGACTCTGGTCTCAAAGCGTAGATAAACCAGGGTGGGTACTTTCCAGAAAGGCTGCAAATACGGATCCTAAGGGACAGGACTAGTTGTGTGTGTGGGGGTGGGGGGGTGTTGCTGAGTGGAGAAGGAGTAATAAAGGAGAGCCACGAAGCCAAGCTTCAAGAATGCACAGGATTTTTATCTGTTTTTTTCCTAGGTGAAATCTGTATAAGTTTGCTAGGACTGCCATAACAAGGTACCACAGTCTGGATGGCTTACAGCTGAAATTTACCTTCTCACAGTTCTGGGGGCCAGAAGCCCAAAATCAAGGTATTGGCAGGATTATATTTTTCTGAGCGTCTCTCCTCTTGGCTTGTAAATGGCCATCCTCCTTCTGTGTCTTCTTGTGGTCTTTCTTCTGTGTCTTTGTGTCCTGACCTTCTCTTCTTAGGACGCCAGCTATATTGAATAAGGGCCTGCACTAATGACCTTATTTAACTTCTGTTATCTCTTTAAACACCTTATCTCCAAATACATTCACTTTCTGAGGTACTGTGGGTTCAGGGTTTCAACATATGACTTAGAAGGGGAAGCAATTCAGCCCGTAGCAGAATCCTTAGTGTTTAGAACAAGAATCTGGCACTCAGTAAACTTTGTTTTGAATAAATGTTTGAAAGAATAAATAAATAGCCAGAGAGAACCTGATGTCAGAAGCTGACTTGGATCTTGTGTCCTAGAGTATGGCAAGGAAATACGTAATACATTGGTCATCAGTTCTATAGTGCCCAAACGGTAAGAGAATGGAATGAGGAGGTAATGGACTACATCACAAGGTTCAGAAAAAAGTTGGGCTTGAGTCAAGAAAAGTTGATCTGTAATGTTTCGGTCTTGACACTTTATATTTGAGTATTTTGGGCCACTATAACCATAAATTGGAAGGAAAACAAAATACTATCGAGAAAAGCATCTTTTTACCCATAGGGTCCATCTTCCTTCATACTCTGCCTGGAACCTAATTATGGCTGTGGCAGTAGTGTGTATTTTCACATTGTTTTCCTTGTGGGTACACTCGAAGCCTACATTTCACCACTTCCCTTGAATGCAGGTGGGCAATATGACCAAGGTGTAGCCAAAGGAATTTAAGTGGGAGTAATACGACTTCTCAACCTGGCCATAAAACATCCATACAATGTTTGCCTTGTTCTGTCTCTCTCTCTTCCCACCCCCACCCCCGAGTTTGTGTTTAATTTAACCAGTCACACAGGAGAAAGATGAATAACCTCTTCCTCTCTAGAGGTTCACCCTCAAGTTATAGACTATAGTACATGTGTGGTGCTCTGTTTATTTTTAAAAGTATATATTTTTTATATTCCATAAATTCCAAATCAGAACACTTTTTTGTTGTTAAAGTAAATGGTAAAAATAAAATAATATTGACTCTGGGAGTTATTGAGCAATTAGATGTAGAGGTAGTCAATTCGGACAATGAGTCAAAGAATCAAACCTTTATTCATTTACTGCCACAGTACAAGCAAGAGGCAAGAAGAGCTGTCTGCCCCCCAGTGTCCCATTTTTTTCCTATGGAATGGCACTGGGTGAAGGTCAGTGGGTACAATGGTAGGGGAATCATCTCACTGTTGAGCAGCCCAGATAATAAGACTCCTGCCTCTTTATGGACCTGTGGGTCCCCAGGGCAAGGAGAGGGTGAAGGGCTATGATCAGAAAGGTACTGAGTCAAAGTGGGGGAAAGTGTCTCAGCCAAGGCCCTCCAATAAGAAGGCCTCTGAGGAGGTCCCAGGGCTCGGGATGCAGATTTTTATATACACGTGGCTGGTCTGGGAGGAGGACTGAGTGCTTCATTGCAACTCTCCCCAAAAAATTACTAATTCTGATGTGATGAGGACAGTCCCCGCCCCCCTACCCCTGCCATAAGGCCTGCTAGGCAAAGTTGTGAGGTTTTTTTTCCTGAATATTTATTTATTTGGCTGTGCCGGGTCTTAGTTGCGCCGCGCAGGATCTTCTATCTTCGTTGGGGCATGCGGGATCTTTAGTTGTGGCGCGTGGGATCTTTTTTTTTTTTTTTTTTTTTGCGGTACGCGGGCCCCTCACTGTTGTAGCCTCTCCCGTTGCGGAGCACAGGCTCCAGACGCGCAGACTCAGTGGCCATGGCTCACGGGCCTAACCGCTCCGCGGCATGTGGGATCTTCCCGGACCGAGGCACAAACCCGTGTCCCCTGCATCGGCAGGCGGACTCTCAACCACTGCGCTGCCAGGGAAGCCCTCGTGTGGGGTCTTTTAGGTGTGGCACGCAGGATCTTTTTTTAGTTGTAGCACACAGGATCTTTAGTTGCACTATGCAAACTCTTAATTGCGGCATATGGGATCTAGTTCCGTGACCAGGGATGGAACCCGGGCCCCCCTCATTGGGAGCACGGAGACTTAGCCACTGGACCACCAGGGAAGTCCCAGGCAAAGGTTTGCAGTTGGCTATGATTGGACCTGAAGGATCATTTATAGGGTTTTGGATGAGAGCTGGGGTCTTTGGGTGCTCACTATGTGCCAGACATTGAGGCATTCAGTTCCCATGAAAGCACATGGGAACTGAATGCCTTACTCCTAACTGATGGGTAAACTGATGTTCTGAAGATTAAGTTACTTACCCAGTATTGTGCCTTCGAATTTGTCAGCTAAAGTGTGCCAGGTTATACTTCATCTATTGACATATTCATAACATTATGTTTTGTTACCCTCTTCAAAGTTTATTGTATTAAATATTAATGCCAAGATTAATGAGTCAGTTATTTTCTGGGGTGTGGTGGAACTCTTCCTAAGCAGGGACACAATAAAATTACAGGCTCAGATGGTTTTAATGAAGAGGTGACCAAGTGATAGTGCTTTCATTGGGATTAAATAACAAAAGAAAGAGAAAGTCGAGAATTTCTGTTCCATGAAGCATAGAATTGCAGATCTTTTATGGTTATGGAGATCGGCCCAATTTTATTGGTGAAGAGAATTTACTTTTGTTTCTTAGAGCAATATATCTAATAGTAAAGATGGGACAAAAGGTCAGCATTCCTGACTTAGCTCAATTCACATTTTACTATGTAACAATTTAATTCCCCTGTCTCTTCTTTCTGGATCAGTATGGATGATTCCATGTTGTAGGGTGTTAAGAGACCACTGAGTATGGGTTGGGGGACCTAGAAACTTCACCCCTTACCTCTGAGTCAGGAGTCAGTGCAAGCCCTTGCCATTCCTCGTATTGATTTTACTGGATCCATTGTCTCAGTTTGTTTTGCGTGTTAGGTGTAACAGCTATTAAGGTGTTCTAGGATTTGGCATCTCATCTTCATTTGCATCATATGCCTTCTTCTCCTTTTCTGGGCTATAGCAGAGCCAGGCACCTGGGAGGCAGGTGACCCTTGTCAAGAGCATACACATGCTTCCACTTGGGTTCTTCTTCTCCTGCTACTTTCACCTCTCCAGGCATTCCTGCTGGTCCTCAGTTTACCTGTTCTGGGTCTTTTTCTCTTAGGACCTGGTTAAAGGCTGCCTTCAAATGCTTGAGCTGATCATTTGACATTGTGGTTCTTAACATGAAAACCTTGAAATTTTCTGAAAAACACTGTGTATTGTATGCCATTATGTGCATTATGAAATGAAAACCTTTCTGTGGTCCACTCACTCACGAGCTTCATGGCTTTACTCAGATAGCATTTTCTTGGTGAGCACGTGTCTGACCACCTCCTTAATTGCAGCATCTCTCTACCCCAGGCACTCCCTGCCCCCCTTACCTACTGTTTCTCCCCAGAGCACTAGCACCTCCTAATGGATTACATAATGTACTTCGCTATTTATCTTCTGTCTGTTCCCTACTGTCTCTAAAGGTCCTTGAAGGCATGTTCTGTTTTGTTTTGTTTTTTGCCCACTGCTAAGAACTCCAGAGCCTGAACCAGAGACTGTTACTTAGTAGCTGTTAAATAAAATTTGTTGAGGTAACTATATAATTATGGGGGCATGTAGCTTTCATTAGATTCCAAAAAGGGTCCATGGACTTAAAATAAAGGTAAAGAAACCTTGACTTAAGGTGTTATCTCATAAAGTAACGCATAGACCTGCCTGATTTTAAGTGTTGTTTCAATGTATAAAACAGTGCAAGTCATAAAAATTTTGTCCATGTCTCAGATATTGGCCATGAGATTCCAGTTTGCAACCTATAGCTTGAAGTATTACTCTTGCCAGGCATATTGGTATTTTGATAATGTTGAGGTTAGAAAAGTTAAGTTCCAAAAAAATACCAAATCATGAGTGGCTGAGTACCATAATATCATGCACTGTGACTGAAGAGGAAAGACCTTTGCCCTCCCTCACCCATCCTCCCAGACCTGTCTCCCTGTGGTGAAATCATCTCCTGCCTTTCAATCACACCATTTACTCCAGAAAGGCCTATGTATAGCATTCATTCTCATTCTTCTTGTGTCAGTCAAACCAGCTTTCCCTTGACCATTTTGTATTTGCTGTTTTGCTATTTTATACACAAGTAGCTTGCCTGTTTGTATCATGCAGGTATAAAATATCCCAAATTGCAGATAGGTAGATGCATCTTAACTTTTCTCTATCCAAATTTGTAGATTCAAAACCTATAGACCATCTACATATTTAGAATGAGAGCCATTGTTATAGTAATGTCAGATTACTTTTCGTAGTTGTTTAATAAAATAAGCAAAATGGTGGATTTAAGAGATATCTGTGAGAAGTTTAGAGTATGAGATCCTTGTTCAGTAGTGGTAGAAGTAATTTTGATTTTGTATGAGGTTTGTTCTCTTTATCTCGCTTCAAAGAGCTAGGATCCCTAGTGATTTTGAATAACCCTATTGCTTCTCCTTGTTTTGTCAAGGCCAGTATGGAATGCAGATATACCAATTTGCAGATGACCTATCAAGCTACAAACTGGTATTTCAAAGTCATCAAGATCTATAGTGTGAACATATGAGATATATGCTGTGTGGTGTTTAATGAACTATAACCTACTTCTCTTCTATGCAAAATATAATGAGAAACAAAATATCCAGAAGTAGAGACAAAAGGGAAAAGCAAAAATTATGTCTTAAAAAAATAAACACAAATTTTATCTTAAATAAGCAAAAAAAATTCATACACACATACATATACAACATATATATATGAATATCTCATCATGTATTCATCACAAGAGTTGATTCTGTGTATTATCATACACTAAAAATATAATAGCTTTCAGAGAAGATATTTACTACTAGTACTATTTAGATGACTGATTAAACTATACAAGAAATATATTTGATACTATTTATGATATAAATAAAATGATACAAGGAATGAGAGTCATCTAGATTGAATTAACATAGAGCCAGAAAGACTGAGCTCTATATCTACTTATTACCAACAGTTATGAACAGCTGTCTTCAGAATCTGCCAGAGCCCAGTGAAAATGTTTTCAAGTGTTTCTCCAATCAGATGAACAGTGGTAGCCATTCATCAGTACCTCATCATTTATGTCATCATAATTATCTTAAAGCACAGAAGGGAAATTCATAAGGGTTTCTTTAGGCCGAAGGTTAATTTTAATTAAGTATTGGGGCATAAGTCAGACTTACTGATTACAAAATAAGTTTTGTACTACTCTGAGAATTTGTGAGTATCCAAGAAAGTTCACAACAGCATTAGTATTATATGAATAACCTGTTTAACTTGGATATAATAGGTCAAAAAAAAAAAAAGAAAGAAAAAGAAAAACCTGACTCTAACCGTACATTTTGAAAAGCCTTCTGCCAGGTAAAGCAAAAAAAAAGATTGTGCAGGGGGTTAGACTGTTAATTGAGGGGATTAAAAAAACCCCAGGAGAATTTTTTCATCTTCCTAAATTAAAAGGTTACCTTTTTTCAGGCTCTGTCACACTCAAGGAACTATGATGCTCTGATTTTTATGAATCAAGCAACTGTAATGTTGTTGACAAGTATAAGCCCGAGTTTTCTTAAAGGGAAAACGAAGTTCCAGTTGAACCGCCTTTGAGTATGTCAACAAAACAATGTTCCTTAATGCTTCCTTGAACTATTCCTGCAATAGTCAACATATAAAATGAGATGATGTGATTTTCTTACTATCTGTGCTTTTATATGTAGAGCAAATGAAATATTACCATGGAGATAATTTTATAGAGCTTAAAAATTAGACAGAAGGAGTGTTATGCTGGACTATCACCCTGGATGGGATTTTTTTTTTTAACGTCTTTATTGGAGTATAATCGCTTTATAATGTTGTGTTAGTTTCTGCTGCATAACAAAGTGAATCAGCTATATGTATACATATATCCCCATATCCCCTCCCTCTTGAACCTCCCTATCCCACCCCTCTAGGTGGTCACAGAGCACCAAGCTGATCTCCCTGTGCTATGCAGCTGCTTCCCACTAGCTATCTATTTTACATTTGGTAGTGTATATATGTCCATGCCATTCTCTCACTTCATCCCAGCTTACCCTTCCCCCATCCCTTGTCCTGAAGTCCAAACTCTACGTCTGCATCTTTATTCCTGTCCTGCCCCTAGGTTCCTCAGAACCCTTTTTTTTTTTTTTAGATTCCATATAAATGTGCTAGAATACAGTATTTGTTTTTCTCTTTCTGACTTACTTCACTCTTTATGACAGACTCTAGGTCCACTCACCTCATTATAAATAACTCAATTTCTTTTCTTTTTATGGCTGAGTAATATTCCATTGTATATATGTGCCACATCTTCTTTATCCATTCATCTGTCAATGGACACAGGGTGCTTCCATGTCCTGGCTATTGTAAATAGTGCTGCAATGGACATTGTGGTGCATGACTCTTTTTGAATTATGGTTTTCTCAGGGTATATGCCCAGTAGTGGGATTGCTGGGTCATATGGTAGTTCTATTTGTAGTTTTTTCAGGAACCTCCATACTGTTCTCCACAGTGACTGTATCAATTTACATTCCCAATGAATGAAAAGAAAAGAGGGTTTCCTTTTCTCCACACCCTCTCCAGCATTTATTGTTTCTAGATTTTTTGATGATGGCCATTCTGACCAGTGTGAGGTGATACCTCACTGTAGTTTTGATTTGCATTTCTCTAATGATTAGTGATGTTGAGCATTCTTTCATGTGTTTGTTGGCAATCTGTATATCTTCTTTGGAGAAATGTCTATGTAGGTCTTCTGCTAATTTCGGATTGGGTTGTTTTTTTTTTTTGATATTGAGCTGCATGAGCTGCTTGTAAATTTTGGAGATTAATCCTTTGTCAGTTGCTTCATTTGCAAATATTTTCTCCTATTCTGAGGGTTGTCTTTTAGTCTTGCTTATGGTTTCCTTTGCTGTGCAAAAGTTTTTAAGTTTAATTAGGTCCCATTTGTTTATTTTTGTTTTTATTTCCATTTCTCTAGGAGGTGGGTCGGAAAGGATATTGCTGTGATTTATGTGCTCTGCCTGTGTTTTCCTCTAAGAGTTTTAGAGTGTCTGGCCTTACATTTAGGTCTTTAATCCATTTTGATTTTATTTTTGAGTGTGGTTTTAGGAAGTGTTCTAATTTCATTCTTTTACATGTAGCTGTCCAGTTTACCCAGCACCACTTATTGAAGAGGCTGTCTTTTCTCCATTGTATAGTCTTCCCTCCTTTATCTCTCCGTTTTTATCATCTTTAATTTCTTTCATCAGTGTCTTATAGTTTTCTGCATACAGGTCTTTTGTCTCCTTAGGTAGGTTTATTCCTAGGTATTTTATTCTTTTTGTTGCAATGGTAAATGGGAGTGTTTCCCTAAATTTTCTTTCAGATATTTCATCATTAGTGTATAGGAATGCAAGAGATTTCTGTGCATTAATTTTGTATCCTGCTACTTTACCAAATTCATTGATTAGTCCTAGTAGTTTTCTGGTAGAATCTTTAGGAGTCTCTATGTGTAGTATCATGTCATCTGCAAACAGTGACAATTTTATTTCTTCTTTTCCAATTTGAATTCCTTTTATTTCTTCTTCTTATCTGATTGCTGTGGCTAAAACTTCCAAAATTATGTTGAATAATAGTGGTGAGAGTGGGCAACCTTGTCTTATTCCTTATCTTAGTGGAAATGGTTTCAGTTTTTCACCATTGAGAACAAGCTGGCTGTGGGTTTGTCATATATGGCCTTTATTATGTTGAGGTAAGTTCCCTCTATGCCTACTTTCTGGAGGGTTTTTATCATAAATGGGTATTGAATTTTGTTGAAAGCTTTTTCTCTATCTATTGAGATTATCATATGGTTTTTATCCTTCAATTTGTTAATTTGGTCTATCACATTGATTAATTTGCATATATTGAAGAATCCTTGCATTCCTGGGAAAAAACCCACTTAATCAAGGTGTATCATCCTTTTAATGTGCTGCTGGATTCTGTTTGCTAGTATTTTGTTGAGGATTTTACATCTATGTTCATCAGTGATATTGGCCTATAGTTTTCTTTTTTTGTGATGTCTTTGTCTGGTTTTGGTATCAGGGTGACTGTGGCCTCGTAGAATGATTTTGGAAGTGTTCCTCTCTCTGCTATATTTTGGAAGAGTTTGAGAAAGATAGGTGTTAGCTCTTCTCTAAATGTTTGATAGAATTCGCCTGTGAAGTCATCTGGTCCTGTGCTTTGTTTGTTGGAAGATTTTTAATCACAGTTTCAATTTCAGTGCTTGTGATTGGTCTGTTCATATTTTCTATATTTTCCTGGTTCAGTCTCAGAAAGCTGTCCTTTTCTAAGAATTTGCCCATTTCTTCCAGGTTGTCCATTTTATTGCATAGAGTTATTTGTAGTAATCTCTCACGATCCTTTGTATTTCTGCAGTGTCTGTTGTTACTTCTCCTTTTTCATTTCTAATTCTGTTGATTTGAGTATTTTCCCTTTTTTCTTGATGAGGCTGGCTAATGGTTTATCAATTTTGTTTATCTTCTCAAAGAACCAACTTTAGTTTAGTGATCTTTGCTATCATTTCCTTCATTTCTTTTTCATTTATTTCTGATATGATTTTTATGATTTCTTTCCTTCTGCTAACTTTTGGGTTTTTTTTTCTTCTTCTTTCTCTAATTGCTTTAGGTGTAAGGTTAGATTGTTTATTTGAGATTTTTCTTGTTTCTTTAGGTAGGATTGTATTGCTATAAACATCCCTCTTAGAACTGCTTTTGCTGCAACCCATAGATTTTAGGTGTTTTCATTGTCATTTGTTTCTTGGTATTTTTTAATTTCCTCTTTGATTTCTTCAGTGATCTCTTGGTTATTTAGTAATGTATTCTTTAGCCTCCATGTGTTTGTATTTTTTACAGATTTTTTCCTGGAATTGATATCTAGTCTCATAGAGTTGTGGTTAGAAAAGATACTTGATATGATTTCAATTTTGTTAAATTTACGAAGGCTTGATTTGTGACCCAATATATGATCTATCCTGGAGAATGTTCCATGAGCACTTGAGAAGAAAATGTATTCTGTTGTTTTTGGATGGAATGTCCTATAAATATCAATTAAATCCATTTTGTTTAATGTATCATTTAAAGCTTGTGTTTCCTTATTTATTTTCACTTTGGGTGATCTGTCCATTGGTGAAAGTGGGGTGTTAAAGTCCCCTACTATGATTGTGTTACTGTTGATTTCCCCTTTTATGGCTGTTAGCATTTGCCTCATATATTGTGGTGCTCCTATGTTGGGTGCATAAGTATTTACAATTGTTATATCTTCTTCTTGGATTGAAACTTTGATCATTATGTAGTGTCCTTCTTTGTCTCTTGTAATAGTCTTTATTTTAAAGTCTATTTTGTCTGATATGAGAATTGCTACTCCAACTTTCTTTTGATTTCCATTTGCGTGGAATATCTTTTTCCATCCCTTCACTTTCAGTCTCTATGTGTCCCTAGGTCTGAAGCAGTCTCTTGTAGACAGCATATACATGGGTCTCATTTTTGTATCCATTAAGCCAGTCTGTCTTTTGGTTGGAGCATTCAAACCATTTACATTTAAGGTAATTATCAATATGTATGTTCCCGTTACCATTTTCTTAATTGTTTTGGGTTTGTTTTTGTGGGGTTTTTTCTCCTCTTGTGTGTCCTGCCTAGAGATATCCCTGAACATTTGTTGTAGAGCTGGTTTGGTGGTGCTGAATTCTCTTAGCTTTTGCTTGTCTATAAAGTTTTAATTTCTCTGTTGAGTCTGAATGAGATCCTTGCTGGTTAGAGTAATCTTGATTGTAGGTTTTTCCCTTTCATCACTTTAAAGATGTCCTGCCACACCCTTCTGGCTGGCTGCATTTCTGGTGAAAAATCAGCTGTTATCCTTATGGGGATTCCCTGTATGTTATTTGTTGCTTTTCCCTTGTGGCTTTTAATGTTTTTTCTTTGTATTTAATTTTTGATAGTTTGATTAATATGTGTCTTGGTGTGTTTCTTCTTGGATTTATCCTATATGGGACTCTCTGTGCTTCCTTGCCTTGATTGACTATGTCCTTTCCCATATTAGGGAAGTTTTCAACTATAGTCTCTTCAAATATTTTCTGTCCCTTTCTTTTTCTCTTCTTCTTCTGGGACCCCTATAAGTCGAATGTTGGTGTGTTTAATGTTGTCCCAGAGGTCTCTGAGACTGTCCTCAAGTCTTTTCATTCTTTTTTCTTTGTTCTGTTCTGCGATAGTTATTTCCACCATTTTATCTTCCAGGTCACTTATCCCTTCTTCTGCCTCAGTTATTCTCCTATTGATTCCTTCTAGAGAACTTTTAATTTCATTTATTGTGTTGTTCATCATTGTTTGTTTCATCTTTAGTTCTTCTAGGTCCTTGTTAAATGTTTCTTGTATTTTCTCCATTCTATTTCCAAGATTTAAGATCATCTTTACTAACATTACTCTGAATTCTTCTTCAGGTAGATTGCCTATTTCCTCTTCATTTGTTTGGTCTGGTGGGTTTTTACTTTGCTCCTTCATCTGCTGCATATTTCTGTCTTCTCATTTTGCTTAACTTACTGTGTTTGGGGTCTCCTTTTCTCAGGCTGCAGGTTCGTAGTTCCTGTTGTTTTTGATGTCTGCCCCCAGTGGTTGAGGTCGGTTCAGTGGGTTGTGTAGGCTTCCTGGTGGCGGGGACTAGTGCCTGTGTTCTGGTGGATGAGGCTGGATCTTGTCTTTCTGGTGGGTATGTTTTGGGTTCTCTGTGAACTTATTATGATTTTAGGCAGCCTCTCTGGTAATGGGTGGGGTTGTGTTCCTGTCTTTCCAGTTGTTTGGCATGGGTTGTCCAGCACTGGAGCTTGCTGGTCATGGAGTGGAGCTAGGTCTTAGCATTGAGATGGAGATCTTTGGGAGACCTCTTGCCAATTGATGTTACATGGGGCCGGGAGGTCTCTGGTGGTCCAATGTCCTGAACTTGGCTCTCCCACCTCAGATGTTCAGGCCTGACACCTGGCCGGAGTACCAAGACTCTGTCAGCTACATGGCTTTGGGGAAGTCTGAGGTCTTCTGCTAGTGTTCAGTAGGTGTTCTGTAGGAGTTTTTCCATATGTAGATGTATTTTTGATGCATCTGTGGGTGGAAGGTGGTCTCCACATCTTACTTGTCCGCCATGTTGAAGGTCCTCCTCAAGCTATTTTAGACATGCCCATCTTTTTGGGCCGCCAACATAGGTGAACGTAAAGGTGGAGCCTGAGTATCCTAAATTGTGCAGGGTGGGGTCATAGCAGGGCCAGAGGTGCTTGAGGCATGGGGCAGCCCTACTGCTTAAATGGGATTTAATTCTTAGAGTTCTGAGCAATTTGGTATTATATTCTTCTCCTTTACAAAATATAATTTTCTACCCTGAATTGGAAATAAACCTATTACCTCAATCAACTACTGTGTCATGCAGGGCTTTATAATTTCCCCTATAGTATCTCATTTAATGTTTACCCTGATAAACTAAGAGAGATAATGTGTATTATTGTGCTCATTCAACTTGAAGATTATCACCTTGGTGTGGGTACTCAGAAATTTGTTCAATGAAAGATTGAAAAGTTTGCTGTCACAGATCAAACAAGGAGTACCAACCAGGATTCTTAGACTGTTTCATAACCAAAAATGTCAGCAACTTCAAGATCAGGAATTCCTCGTGCTTTGTAATTTCTATTATATCTGCTTTCCTATTTCAGAGCAGATCTTCTTTTCAAATAAGTGTGAGGTGTCTGTTAAGGTTGTACACTGTGTTAGTATTGCTGCAACTAGGTTCCACTCTTTCAGATAGTGACCTTTTCCTTGTCTTATTTCCTACCTACTATATCAGAACATAGGAATAGATGCAGTGCTGGTATCTACTTTCATCCAGTTTCACATTATTCTTTAAAAGAACTCTGTGACCACTAGCACCATTGTTTTATTGGAATTTTCATTTGTGACCTTTCTTGTGCTGGGCTTTGGAAGCCTTGGGAACTCTCAGAGCTTGAGGCCTGAGAGACTTCCCATTTTATTCACCAACTTTCTTTTCCTCAGGGTCCTAGGTGAGGTCAGTGACATTCTTTGCATTTCTCACTAGGAGGATTGCTTTTTTTTTCAGGCTGGATGTTCAGGCATGACCCAGTTTACACTTTTATGTAAAGTTGGTGCACTTTGTGATTTTTCCCATTTCCACAAGTAGTTCTTGGCAATAATAGTTAGTGATTTGATTTTGATTACTACGTCAAGGTTCCTCTATAACTGGACTGTAACTGATTTCAAAACCATCCCTCTCTCTTGTGGAGGCCAGAAATCGTAAACCTGATAATTTTTAAGAGAGTGGACATTGCTGCTGGTGATGCCGAATGCTTGGCCTCTGTGCACTTGTGCCAAATTGAATCTTGGAGACAGAGTTTTGGTTGAAGGAGAAATGAATAGCTTTATTGCTTCTCCAGGCAAAGGGGGATACAGTGGGTTCCTTCCCTCTGAAAACTTTGTGTCCCAACCCCGGGAGGATTTGATGAGGAGTTTTATAGCAAGGGTTCAAGGATGGGGTTGTTGTTAAGATTAGGGTGTGTACAGGGTCTGCACTCCTTTAATCTGGTCTCAGGTAATCTTCTTGATGAACTTCTCTGGTTCCTGGCCTCAGGTGGTTTCTTAGCTGTTCCTCCCTTGATTAACAACTGTTCGAATCTGCCCTTTGGAGCTCAAGGAAGGTCATGGGGGCTGGATTCTGTTCCCTACAAATGAGAAAATGGGGGACAGAAAGACTTCTGTGCCCTGGAGCCCCACAGGCTCCTGCTCGGTTTCACTGGACAGACCAATACGTAGCACAGTTTAAAGTGGGAACCCCTCTGCTTTAATTTGACCAGGTAAAGTACATATGCCTGGCTTCCCTGGTGGTGCAGTGGTTAAGAATCCGCCTGCCAATGCAGGGGACATGGGTTCGAGCCCTGGCCCAGGAAGATCCCCCATGCCACGGAGCAGCTAAGCCTGTGCGCCACAATTACTGAGCCTGTGCTCTAGAGCCCGGGAGCCACAACTACTGAGCCCGTGTGCCACAACTACTGAAGCCCGCACACCTACAGCCCATGCTCTGCAGCAAGAGAAGCCACCACAATGAGAAGCCCAGGCACCACAATGAAGAGTAGCCCCTGCTCACAACCACAACTAGAGAAAGCCCATGTGCAGCAACAAAGACCTGTCACAGCCAGAAATAAATTAATTAATTAATTTTTAAAAAAATGTACATATGCCCTTCCAGTGTTTGTTAAGGGATGGTGCATCCCATGTACAAGTAGAAAGCTTTATGCCATGTTGTGTTAAAGGATGCATGTATCTATGATTTTATCAACTGTGGATTTTTTACCCCTGCCTGTCTTCTCAAACCCTCTCCTTATCACTGGATTTTGTCCAGGCAATAGAGCTATAATAAATGTTAATTAGCCTGAAGAAAGCATAGTTAGGAAGGTGCATCTTCTGCTAAAATGTAAATCAAGATCATACAGTGCATTCCAAAGGAATTATTTGTGATTTCTGGGTTACCACTACACTGGATTATTTTTATTTCTGCTTCCTTCCATTGGCATATAGTCAAAATATTGACTGTATCATTACTAATAAGTTATAAATGCAGGCTATTATGAATTAGGATGGCATATTGTAATAATATGGTGGAATAAATAATGTCTAATTCTGCCATCCTTGGAAATGGTAGATTGCAAGTAAAGTATGTTTCATCTGTATCAGTGTACTTGAAAACCCTTCATCTTTTTCAAAGTTATTTGTTACTTAAACAGTGTTTTGATTATTTTAGACATTTTCAGAAAAGTAGATCTTTGTCTTTCATTTCCAACTCTTGTACCTGGTTTTATTCGTAACAGCCGCATACATGGCAGTTCTTTTATTTTTACACACAGCTAATCTGTTTTCACCCAGGAGACAGGAAAATCTGTATTTCAGCCACATTAAAAGATAACACTATACTCTTTGTTTTGTCTTTGAGCTGTCTAATTCTTCTAGGGTAAGATTAGAGTAATTTCTGACACCTCCTCCATGGTTTAATGCAGTGTGTAGGTGCGTGTGTGTGTGTGTGTGTGTGTGTGTGTTTTCAAAATAAAATACTGAAAAGAATAGAACAGAAATCCATTCATGAGTGTGCATTGCTTCCATTAGTTGCACATTCATCTTAAATGAAAAACACTGATTAGAGCTGAGCAGATACAGAGAATCGGGAGCTGATTTGGACTTGATAAGCCCTTGAGCAACCAGACTGCTCTATTATCATTAATGGGTTTTGTAAATTTCTCAATTGCTTTTTTCAAGGTTTTTATTAAGAAAAAACTATATGGACGTTGAAATTGCCTTTGTGTCATCACCTTTAAAAACTCACTTGTTGGCATGTACATTGCCTTATTTCCCAATGACACTACTTGTTGCAGAAACGATTGGATTTACTCTGTTCTGATCTAAATATAATAGCAAAAAAAAAAAAAATGGCAAGGTAGTTAAATTGCTGATCTATTTAATTTGACTCAGAATTATGGTGGCATGCAAATAGGTTTCCCTGGAGGTATAATTATTTCAGAGTGACGGTTTTTCCTGATCACGTACTGAAAGGTATGGCATCTTTTCTTAGACTTTATAAGAATTTACTTAGTCATTTTTCTGTTTAAGATTTTATTATTATTTTTTACTTGATAGTGTATGATGGAGAAGCCTGAAGCTATGATGACATGGACCCCCCAACCCTAGCTTTGCTGCATGACAATGAGTAATTCTCACACTTTCTGAGCTGTGATTCCTTATTTGTCAATTGTAGTTACTAGAATAAATCTTGAGTTATGGTCAGTTCTACCAAAAATTTATGATTCCATGAAAGGAAATGGAAAGTCTTAGTGTTGAAGTTATTCTGCAAAATGCAGGGTAATTTTATAGAAATGTTTTCAAAATACTGTGGTACTGCTTATCACTGAGTTAAACTTTATTACATTTGAAACTCTGGGAATTATAATTGTTTTAATAAGATATTTATTGAAAGGTGTATCTATATTAATTCTTTGTTTCTTAACGTAGACGTAAACATTTTGTCTGTTTCTAAGAGGCCGTTTTTAGAAAAACCCAGAGTTGTGTTATGTATCTGTAGCAGCAAGCCCACTTAGATTACAATCTGCTCAAAAATTGCATTTTAAGAAGCGTGTGTTCCAATTTAAATTCCTAGGTTTTGATGAAGTGCTGTCTTTACCTACTATTGCTAAATATTTACTTTCATAATAAAGCAGGTATAAATTGATGCCCACGTAGCCTCTCCTGCCTCTGCATAAGGATGAGAAAGAGGGGGAGAGTGTATTATTATATACTCCTTGATGAACATTCAGTGAGAAAAAGATCCCTATGCAATTTTCCCATATACTGTGTTTGAATATGTAAGGGTGTGTTCAATAACTGTGTTATCAAGGCCTAGAATTTAGTAACACTTTACTACTAATTTAGTAAGCAATTTACTTAGCTTCTAAATAAAAGTACTGCTGTCCTTACATGTTTGGCACATGAAGAGATGCATAGCCAAGAAATAATTTCAAGATCAAGCAAAGAACCCCTCTTTGACTGGACTCCATGACAGAGCAATATTGGGCCCTATGAATATCCACTTTAGTGAATTTGCTCTTCCTTGATTAATAGAATCCTCAAGAAGCCAAATATGGAACACCATAGGAAAGCATTTTAGATAATATATCCTATTAAAACTCCAGAATTCTAGGGCTGTCTGTAATTTCATAATATAGTTAAACAAGTATTTTTCAATATTTTAAACAATATTAATAATTTTAATATTTGAATGAGAGGACATGTGAATGAACAGAAGTGAATAAATATGAGTAAATATTTTAAACAAATTACATGAACATGTAATATAATATTAATTATGTTATAGATATCAATATTATAATTTTATTATTTAGGGGGACTAATAAGATCATGGTATTTTACAAAATTATTTTGGCAAGTATTTTGGCAAGTATTGAGACCTGTAATCTTCTTTATCTTCAAATGATGTAGAAAGAGAGTAACTTCTCTGAATTCATTCAGTTTGGATTCTTATGTAAATTATTAATATGAGCAGCCAGGATTAAGAGAGAAACTCAAGGGCTTCCCTGGTGGCGCAGTGGTTGAGAGTCCGCCTGCCGATGCAGGGCACACGGGTTCGTGCCCCGGTCCGGGAAGATCCCACATGCCGCGGGGCGGCTGGGCCCGTGAGCCATGGCCGCTGAGCCGGCGCGTCCGGAGCCTGTGCTCCGCAACGGGAGAGGCCACAACAGTGAGAGGCCTGCGTACCGCAAAAAAAAAAAAGAAGAGAAACTCAAAACCTTTGGTCAGAAAACCATCTTAGAAAAGTTCAACTATACTTTTCAGAGCTTCAAAACAGAATCCCAGGTCCATGGCATAGGATATGGGTGAATATCATTCGTGAAGTAGGACTTTCATAATCACAGTGTAAAAGAACTCTTGCTGAAAATATTAAATTTCCATTTTATCCAACAAATGTAGGCATCTTACAAGAGAGTTCCTATAATGGTGGTTTCTGGATTGCTGGGATGAGGGAGCTGTAGTCACACATGAATACATAGGAAGCCTTTGAGGTTCACCTATACATGCATCTGTGTCTTAGACAAGAAGGAATAATCACAACCACAAAAACCCTAATGGACAATGTTTTCTTTTCTGGATTCCTCTTTAGTTGTTATATAAATGTGTCCTTTAAAAGTTTCTTGGATCAGAGCTGTATTTTCAAGCTCATTGAATCTCCTGAAATTGGAGATGGTTATTTAACCCTATGACAGATGGAGACAGCCTGTCTCAGCCTTCAAAGATGAAATGTGAATGAGCACAAGTGAGTAAATATGAGACTAATTGAAGTGGACCGACTGAGAGACCAAGGAAGGGTGCATTCCTGGCACTCCTCAGACCCCAGCTTTGAAGCCAGCCACCAGTCTGTGTAAATGACCCCACTAACCTACAACGGAAGGGGTTAGAAGGTTACCTAAACACGCAGTCCTTTATAAGTCTATTAGAAACACCTTTAGGCATTAGTATTCCTAAATATGTCTGGTCTGTCTTATCAATTATAAGGTAAGAATTAGGAGTACTGATTTTAAGAAGATCACCACAATTTTATGTTGTTCAGATAAAAACTTTTAGTGTAGTACAATTGAATATTAACTCTTTGACTTGACAACAATGGTAGTATTTCAGGCCCTACCACCTTCTCACCTGAAGTATCAATACACCATTTTGTTCCTTTTGCAACAATATTCCCTTCCTGGGAAAATAAAAAAATAGCCAAATAATGAAACAAAGTTGCCAGCAGTATGGTTCAAAGTCTAACTTATAAATTGTAGCATTTCATAAATATGTGTTAAACCAATGAAGAAGAGAAACGGTTATGTTAACCAGGGCCACAAATTCAAAATGCCTAGAAGGGCCAGGAAGATTCCACTTAGGGAGTAAGTTGATTTGCACACACTGTGCATATGAATCGTGAGGATTGTGAGAAATTGGACATGTATATTACTTTATACGTATGTGAGCCCAGAAATGCTAGACTTTCTGTTCTTTATCTAAATTTGTGTATAAAACATATCAGTTGTTAAATATTGGTTCAAAATTTTTTAAAAACCCTCTATGGGCCAAACCACACGTACATATATATATATATATATATATATATATATATATATATGTTTTCAAGGGCCATTCAGCTCTGAGGCCACCAGCTTGCAAGCTCTGATCAGTGTATAAACACACACAGACATAAAGCTCTGTGAGCAGCAGGCATGTGAGAGTTACATGTTTAACTGAGTGGAGCATAATCCGGCATCAGAGGTACAGACTTTCATTTTCAAATGTATAATACTCATTTTTTCATTACTGAATTTTTAAAAGTCAAATTAAAGCTATGTTAGATATTCAACTATGTAAATTAGTAACTTAGCCGTTTCAGGAATCAACATTGATCCTAGAGATAATAAACTCAAAATTAGTCTGAAATATTTTTTCACAGTCCAATTAAACCATGTTTATTGAGTGTCCAGATTAAAAGGCACTGAAGAGGTGATTGAAATAGAGTTCCTAACCAAAGTAGTTTGCAATCCAATGAATGAGAAAGACTAGCTTTAATATGGCACAGATAAAAGCAAATGTACAGATGTCATGAAAGAGAGAAAAAATGATCTTCTTTGTGCCTTCATAGTACAAAGGAAGGAAAGATCAATTCCTTGCAGAGGTCAAAGATCAAGGAAAGCATCCTGAAGGAGGTGGCATTTCAGATGCATCTAAGAGAGTGTATCATTGCAAATTTCCAAATTCTTGGGCTGAGCGATGGTAAATGGTCTGGCCTGGCTGAAGCACTGAGGAACCAGAGTGAGGGGAGTGGGAGGCTAACTTGGAACAGGGCTGCAGAGGGCCTTGAGTATCATATTGGCACATTTGGGGATTTTATGCTGTAGAAAGAAGAGACCTAAGGACTTTTAGTAGGTACAGCCTCTGTGTTAGAAGCTAGTGCTGGTACATTGTAAAACATGGATTAGAGATGAAAGAAGAGACTGACAGAGCAGAAATATCAGTTAGGAGGCTACTCCAATAGTGTAGACAACAGATAGTGAGGACTTGAGCTGTGTGGGGACAGCAGGACCTGAGGGACCATGGATGTGGTGCCAAACTGTATGACAGTCCAGGGACTGTTTTTTCTTTCTTGACAACACTGTCATTGAAACAATTTGACCTAGATATTAGTTTTTTTTCTTCTCACTGTCAGCTCACCATTCTTTCTGAATTTCAGCATACCCAACTAAATAAGGAAGAAATTATAAGACTGTGGGTATTTGGATTTTCCTACATAGTCAAAAACAAGTTCTATTTTCAGCTTCTTTTATAAATGGGATTTATTGAGGAAGGTGGGCAAAAAGAAAATATTTTATTCTCCTTTTATTATAGGCTCTAAAGTTGGAGAACTGATAATATTTCAAATGTACACACAGGTAAAAGTTAAAATACATGATAATATAGATTACAAAAACAAAGACAAGGATTAGAATTTCCAGAACTAACTTACATCAACAACAAAATTAAACATGAAAATGAAAGCACAATAAGGCAATATCATTTTCTAATCACTATACCTTCTTGGTGATGGTTTCCCCTTGTAGATACTTCTTAGGAAAACTAGAAATCAAGACCTTTCACATGAACAGAGTATACAGTCCAGAGACCGTTGAAGAAATGAAAATATTATTTATAATACTTTAAAAAGAAATCTAGTCCCTCCTTTTTCTTTATGAAATGGAAGTATAAATCACCTGGTAAAATTAAGATCACTAAAGATAGTCATATTCAGAGTGAATATCTTTATGGAGCATGCTATAATTTGGCCATATTAATTGCTGTAGGTGTTCAAATAAATGTCTGAACTAAAATGTTTCATAATTTTATTGCTGTTATTAGTATGTGTTGCTTTGTTATGAGTGGTAAAATAATTTAATGCTTCAGGGCACAAAACTGTCACCTGTTGTTTCCCAATTTTGAAATAGTGTGATGACACAGGGAAATAGTTGCTTTCTTTATCTACTGTGTTCAACTCATGCGCCAAAAATTAATTTGAGCACCTTTTAGGTAAAAGGTGCCACATGCTATTGGGGTTATGAAGGTGACAAAAGAAATACTGAATAAGTGATTTTCAAGAATTTTGGGTTTCTTTGAAGTTTTAGAAAGTCAGGCTAGCCTCTCTTATAGCTTTTTGTTTTCTGCTAATTCACTGGGCAGCAAGGGTACTAGAAAGGCTAGAGGAGTGAAAAGAAAAGGTTATATAACTTAGGATTTTGAAGAATATAAAGAAAGTCTTAAAAGGACAAATCTTAAAAATAAAGAACGATCATAAAGCTTATTATTGAGCTTAGAAGTTTCCAGAGGAAAAGGCATCCAATAGTGTTTTAAACCTCTATAAATCCATTATGGGGCTAATTTTTCCCTTTTAGAAAATTCTCAAGTGTATATTTGGGAGAAGGCACACACTGCACGCTAGCACACTGAGCAGGTGACAATTCCTCTTGCTGAAAATGTGGCAAATTGTACCTCACATTCTGTTCTTGATCGCTGCTTTGAAAATTTGTAAGTTTTGATAGTTGAATTCAAATTAATTGTAAGCATCTGACAAGTTTCTAGTAGATGGTTGCCAGAGTATTTTTGTGGGTGATCATTCCTAAATATTTGTTTCTTGTTACCCCATCAGCAACATATAGAGATGCGATTCTCACATGTACATCTGAGGACCATACCAGGCCCCGTTTTAAAAGTTAAGGAATATAATAACTGCAGTTCGTCAGCACCATCCTAAAAAGTAAGAAGCTAAAATCTAAACATTGGAGGTGCTTTAACTGGAAGTAGCTAAAAAGCCAACTAATTCACATGTCGATTGTAGCTGTTTTAGGCTGCCAAAGGGCTGTAGTTATAGTGAAGACAGTAGTAACATCAACACAGGCTGCAGAGTCAACTAATTGCTCACCTACCAATTCTGTATAGATTATACAGTCTTAGAATGGATGAAATTCAGTGTCTATGCCCTCCTCTCCCTCCCCAGTGCTTTTAATTCTTTCCTTTACATCATGCAGGTAAATGATATCTGGGTAGAGATCTGGAGCTCTCAAATATTCTGCTTGGTTCTTATGACCTGCTTTTACTCACCACGCTTCTGACACCAAATATGTGTGTTTTTTCCTCACACCAACCAGCTCTTCAACTGTATGGACACCAACTGGGTGTCCTACACTAGAAATCAGTTCTAGACACTAACTTCCTGGAGTTAGTGCAGACCTCACAGGTTAAAGGCTCAGTTCCATGAGATTGCCCCCATTTCAAATGACAATTGCAAGTCCAAGCCACCCTTACTTCTAACTGGCCGATTGTGAAGTCTTGGGGGATTCCCACAATCCCCTCGTCAGACTCAGTGCTTTACTGAAATGGTTCACAGAACTCAGGAAGGTGCTTTATTTACTATTACTGGTTTATTATACAGGGTACAACTCAGGAACAGCCAAATGGAAGAGAGGCACTTGTCAAGGTAAGGGCCTGGGGGTGGTGGTGGGAGGGGGGCAGAAGCAGAAACAGAGCTTCCATGCCTTCTCTGGGTGTGCCACCCTCCCTGCACCTCAATGCATTCACCAATCTGGAAGTTCCCTGAACCCCATCCTTTAGGATTTTTTAATGGAGATCTCACTTTGTAGGCATGATTGATTAAATCATTGGTCATTGTTCACTAACTCAATCTCTTGCTCCTCTCCCCTCTCCAGAGATCCTGGGGGTAGGACCAAAAGTTCCAATCTTCTAATTGTCTAGTTTGTTCCTTTGGAGACCAACTCCCATCCTGAAACTATTTAGGGGCCCACCAGAAGTCACCTAATTAGCATAATTTCACATGGTTGAAAGGGGCTTGTTATGAATAACAAAATAATGCTTCTATTACTCCTATCACTTAGGAAACTTCAAGAGGTTTAGGAACGTGTGTCAGGAACCAGGACAAAGACCAAATATATATTTCTTATTATGCCAGTTGTTGATTTTGTTGTGCATCTAGATTTTGGAGTTATTTAAAGAGGTTAAACACACTACTAAAACATATTAAAATCAAACTGTCTTAAAAATCAATGCTTAGTAGAAAGAGTATGGGCTTTTGTTAGCAGATTGGCTTGAATTGACCCTTTGGTAGCTAGTTCTACCACCTACTAGCTCAGTAGTTATGGGTAAGTTACTTATCTTCTCTGAGTCTCAGTTTCCTCAACTGTAAAATGGGGGTAATAACTACATTGCAGTGTTGTTGTGAGGATTAAGTGATATATAATAAGACACTTAGTATAGTCCAGGACATATACTAGGAGTTCCAGAAATTTTCTTTTTCTACTCTTATAAACTATTGGTGGTAAAAGATTGTGTTTTACAAGACAAATGAAATAAGTATTTATTAGCATTCACTGACTTTATGTCTTTGTATCTTGCTCAGATTTTTATAAGTAATATTTTCAGTTTTAAACATTTATATAGATATTACTCTTTAGGTTTGGATTAATTGTTAACATCTGGGTCAGCTTGCCTTATTGTTATGGTACTACAGTAAATAACTGCAATTTTAAAAATGAATAAGTACAGTTTTTGGTAAACTAAGAAAAAATATAGATCTTAAAATGTTTTAAATTTATGACCACATCTCCTGAGTCATGACAAAATCATGACAAAACAACTAGTTCAAAAATAAAAAAAAATCATTCAAGCAAGTTATGTTACAGAATATGAGAAAATTAAAAATATTTTGACTTAGAGTTCACACTTAAAGCTAAATAGATTTATTGAAGCCACTTTATATTTACAAATGTGATCCAAGTAAAATTATCTTTCAGACTTTCATTTGGGGAGATGATTTTTCTTACTATGTGTTGCAGATTTAGTGCTTTTTAAATTTCCATATTGGATAGCATTGCCTTATATTTGACTCAAAAGAGAATAGAATAGAAATAGAACATATTTTTATTTTGGTACATTAGATTATAGTATGGGATTTCACATGTAGAGAATATATCCCTATAACTAACAGAAAAGAAAGTATCTAATGTTCCCATTTTGTAACTTTAGCTAAAATATCTACTCAAACATCCTACATTCCATTCTCGAATTCTCAATCTATAATTGCACTCCTCAGTAATCTGACCAGAGGAGACCTTTTTTTAATTTCGTCTCTAGCTTTAGATGATCTCAGTCAGGCCCAAGGCTGAAGGAGCCTTAATGGCTACTAATATTTTATATGCAGTTCTGACCTGTAACCTGGACTCCATCTGCTTTCCCAGCATTTCCAGTTGGACAGCTAATAGCCATCAAATTTTCCATATCTCAAAGCAAACTTTTGATTTCCAACTCTTGGTCCCCAAGCCATCTCAGTAAATAGCAATGCTTTTCTTCTAGTTGCTGAGATCAAACCACTGGAGTCACCGTTGTCTCCTTTTCCCATACCCTACATGAAATTCTGTCTCACCATCTACACTAAGCCACTGCGTCTCTCTCCTAGAGTACTGCAATAGCCTTCTAACTGGTCTTTCTCCTTCCTCTTCTGCTCCAGTATACTGTATTCTCCATACCACAGCCAGAGTGATGCTCTTGATGTCAGAGGATCATGATACTCCTCTGCTCAATGTTTTTCAATGAGCCCCATCCCAGTAAAATCCAGAGTTCTTTCCATGGCCATAGCCCTACATGATCCACATTCCACATCCCCGCCACCACTGTTACCCCTCTGATGTCATCTCCTACCCTCACCCCTTGGCTTACTCTGCCTCTAGCAAACCAACACCTTTCCCATTCCTTTAGCAGGTCAGGTCAACTCCCATCTCAGACCTGTGCTGGTCCTTCCCCTGGAAGGCTTTTTTCCCAGGTATACTTTTGACCTGACCCTCACTTTATATTGATCTCTGATCAAATGTCTCCTTATCAAAGAGGTTTTCCTGGGTCATTCCATATAAAACAGCATCCCTACTTTCCACCTTGGGCACTCTCCTGCCTTGTGGCCTGTGTTATTTTATATCATAGCATCGTCACCACTTTAGCTGTTATATATTTATCAATTTAGTACACCTCCCCAGGTTAGAGGAGAAGATTTCCGAGCACAGGAACTTTGCCTGTTTTGTTCACTGCTATTTCCAGGACCCAGAACAGTGCTGCCTCCTAGTAAGTGTTTAATAAAAATTTGTTGAATGAATGAATGAACAAATGTATTATTTTGTCAAAAAACATATTGACTGTATGCGTGGCACTATTTTAATTGTTTAGTATTCAAATACGAGTAAAATATGGGCTCTGCCTTCAAGAGGGAGAGACAGACATGCAAAAAATTACTTAGAATATGATGTGACAACTGTAGTAGAGCCTTGTGAGAAGTTCTGTGCACACTGAAATATTTATGGATGACATGATAGTATATCTAGGATTAGCCTCAAAATGGTATGGAGGGAATGGTTTGTTTATATATAGGACAATGTGTTCATAATTGTTAAAGCTGGGTAGTGGATACGTGGGGATTCATTACACTATTCTCTCTACTTTAAAAAATACTTTACATTTTCAATAAGAAAATATTTTGTAATCCTGTGGTAATACAGTGGATGAGACAGTAACTTTTCCTATGGGGACAGGGAGTCTTTAAAGGGAAAATGCTATTTTGGCTGGCCTCTAAAGGAGATGAGGCAAAAAGAACTCATGAAAGTGGTGAGCAGACAGTTGGAAAGGCACTGCGCCCCTTTGCCACCATCTGCCCAGCAAAAGAGAAGAAGAATGCAAGAGCTTGATGGTTTTGGGTGTGGCTCAAATCAAACAAGATGGATGATAAAGTGAATTAGAGGAGTGCTTGAGGGAAAGTAGCCAAGAACTTTGTTTGCAATATGAAGGGATGTGGAATTATCCCATAAGAAGTCAAAAGCCAGCTGAGATTGTAAGACTTCAAAATTTAGGGAGGTAACTCTAATACCACGCATGTTGAGCAGCGATTGGTAGCCAGGAGACATTTTACCAACTGCAGAGTTCATTCTCTGTCTGATAGAACGCCTTTGACAGTTTGCTTTGAGTGTTACTTGCCTGCTTCATTGCAATAGCTCTGTCTGCAGAGGAATTTTAAAAATATAATAGCTGTTTTGTCACACTGGACATGTCAAAGTTTTAAAAGAATTTACAATTGGTAGTGTATTTCGAAATTCACTCTAGATTGAAAAGCTTTCATGACATGATAGCTAAGTTTTTGCAAAGAGATTGTGCTGTGTGGATAGATATGGATGGCTATTGATCCAAGTCTGATCCTTTTGAGGAAATTCTTTATATTCTGCATGGCATTGGGTTCTTTCATTTTCAAAGGAAGTTTTCATCCTAAATGGGGCGTGCTGTCTTGCTACATTTTATGATGTCAAGACTATATCTAAGCTTTTCGGTTTGTTCGTGTGTGGTTGGCTGATAGGTAGATCAGGTAACAAGATGCAGGCATTAGAATCACAACGAATTTCACTATGGTGCTTGTTTCTCTTCTTATTTTAATCTTTACTCTGTAAACCTTCTCATTCAGTGAGGATTATAAAGCAGCAAGTTTGACTTGAACCCTACCCTATTATTCTTAATGCCTTGGGGCGTTGGCATAATCAGTCCAATTATGCCATTGAATGTGAAATGTAGTGAAGATAATGACTTCTAAATTGCTTAAGAAGCTAGCAGCCTCAGTCTGTACAGAGATCCTACACAATTTCCCCTTTTACTCTGAAACATAAGTAGATAATTTTACAAGGAGTCTTCAGCTAAGATATTTTGCCTCACTTTGTTTTCATTCCTTCTGGAATGAATATGCCCTTCATCCATTCCTTCCTAAATTTAAAACAATTTAACAAATATATTGAAAGCTAATATATCCAATGTTCTGTTCAAAGTACTATGAGGAATGTAATGTTGATGAAACCCTAACCTCAAATAATTTAAATTTAGTAAAGGGATTAACAGGTTCCCAAGTAATTATGGCCCAAGGTAGAATATGATAAGAAACAATGCTTTGAGAATACAGAGGAAGGAGGTATCACATCTGGTTGAGAGCTCTAGAAAGAAGATGCGAAACATATTGCCTACTATCATTTCTAAGTGTGGTATGTGGATTTTCAGAATCAGCATTCTGTGAGAACTTGCTAGATTTGCAAATTCTCGGGCCTCAACCACACTCACTGAATTAATCACAGTCTTCGGAAGTGCAGCCTTGAAATCTGTGTCTTAACAAGCTGATTTTTACATAAATATAAGTAGATGAACTGTCGAACTTTGGGGGAGGTGGGGATTTCATTTAAGTATTTTGCATAATAAGCAAATGCCCCTCCTGTGAGGCAGAGTTCACTGAGCACTGCCTTTTGTCTTACTCTGGCCTTGGGCTTGGCTTTGTTAATGACTAGTTTGCACAGTGTGATAAATCTCTAACATACTGATTGTTATGTGTTTCTTGACATAGTAGGCTTGCAGAGAAGATAGTAAATCGATGGAACAGATTTTTTTTTTTTTTAAATGTCCACTCATCTTCTATCCTTTTAAAAAATATATTTTTTTTTGAAAACTATTTTTTTAAAGATTTTAAAAAAGGAAACAAAATACCCTTTGTGCTCAGCATAGCCAATTTAAAATACTGGTATTGGAAATTGTTTTTAAAAGATCTAGGCTCAAACTAAGATTTTTAAAGATTCAGGTTTATTTTAAGATGATTAGGACATTTGTACAGTCATCAGGCATTTCAGCTACAGAAAGCACTGGCATTAGGCCATGTGCTGGAAGAGATTATAGATGTGAAATTTACTGGACTGTTGTTTTAGGCAGTCAGGGTGAAACAGGACATGAACTGCACACAGCAGGCTGCAATGAATTGAAATGACGCTAGTTCTTGCAGGTTTACTTCACCAACTCATTATGATATTTAAAGTGATGTTGCCCAGAGGGTTAGCAACTATATTGGGTTTTGGTTTGTTTGTTTTGCTCCAGCAAATAATAGTTTGTGAAAATTATGGATGTGCTTCCAAAGGCATTTTGATGAGTTCTTTTAGAGTACAGTGAGACAAAACCCAAGGTGCTGGATAAAATATATAAACCTAAATCATGCGTTATCAAGGCTTTCTATAAGGGGATCAGAAATGTTTTGGCTTAGATTTCATCATCATGCACATGCACCATAGGTTTTATGAATTGCCCATGCTATGCTGAAAATAGGGATTTAATGCAAATGGCAAGAAAAGTAACATTTTCATTGCTTGAAAAGAAAAAAGTTTACTTAACATTCAGTGGCTGAATTCAGTAAGTTGGTGTATAATAGACAGTAATCGCTGAGATTTTATCCTCCTGCTCAGGGAATCCACTGTGAAATTGTGAGCTTAGAATGGCAGTAATTAATCATTATGGTAGACTGTCAAAAAAAAGAGTTCCGGTCATTTATGTTAATAATTGCAGTATGCAGTGTTTGACGTTTACTGTGAGGCCTAACATATTTCATATATAACAATTAACCATAAAGGCAAAAATCTGGAAAGCAGTCTGAATTCTTAGAAGAAGTGGTTAAAAAAAAAAATATATATATATATATATATATATGCACACAAACACATGCCATTAGAAGATACCTTAGTGTAAATAATTGTAATATAAAAGAGCATTTTAAAAATAAAGTGAAACACAGATAATTTACTTAACAAAAAGTAATTTGCCCCAGAGCAATTTAAATAATGTTGTCAGTAACTACAACACAGATTACATAGCAATATTTGTTTGGTAATAACCAGAGAGCATTCATATACCTAGGTTATCATAGGAACCATGTATGCATTGCACTCTGGCAGATGAGTGAGCATTTCCAATTCCCCAATATTTGTTTTAAATTGCTTTGAAGTAAAAACTTCTTGGTTATTACCAAACAAAAATGACTATGTAATCCTATTTTTTTTTTTTCTTGTTACGCGGGCCTCTCACCGTTGTGGCCTCTCCCGTTGCGGAGCACAGGCTCCAGACGCGCAGGCTCAGCAGCCATAGTTCACGGGCCCAGGCGCTCCGTGGCATGTGGGATCTTCCCGGACCGGGGCACGAACCCGTGTCCCCTGCATTGGCAGGTGGACTCTCAACCACTGCGCCACCAGGGAAGTCCTGTAATCCATTTTATACATGCGTACATGCACAGAAACACTCACGCAGAATCAGTTCCAAAAAAGGATAATTATTTTATAAGATTATATGCCTGAACATGCAGATAGATATGAAAAGAGGGACTGTGAAATGTGTTATACCAGGAAAAGTACAGCTCCACTGTTAGTATGGTGGGTACTAGGCACATTTCATGAAGAAGTACTTTGCTACCAGTTAAGAAATGTTTCTGTGTTGAGGGTGACTTTTCAAGATTGTATATAACATGTCAAAATAAGTTGTTTGGGGAAAAATAAATTTGTACATACACGCATTGAAGGCCCCTGGCAGATGGCAGTACTCCTATAAAACCTGTGGTCTGTCTTTAGTACCAAATTGTGAGGATTTGGGTTAAAAGGGAGATGAATGAGTAGTTTTAAGGCTGGAGAGAAGTCATTAGCACTGTGACAGGAACATAAATATGATGCTTTGAACACACGATTCCCTTGCTCATCCAGGTTCCTTTTAGGCTAAATTATTTAAGAAGCATAGCAATGGACTCACCACTGTCCAAGAGTGCTTTATAGATGGGCTGCCTGAAGTAGTATGCAGCCTTCCTTTGCTTCTAAGACTTCTCACTTTTTGACATGTTCTATGATTTAGTCTGCACAAAGCTAAGAACAGCACATGATAGTAGGGAGGTAAAGAGGAAGTAGAGGTCACCCATAGATACAGTATTTGTATTTGGTAACTGAAGCCCTTTCTTTATGTATAGGATAGGTGTGTGTGTGTGTGTCTAAATTTCCCCAACAAGTTTTATGGGAAATCAGCCAAATTTCCCCACAGTTTACCCCCAGCAAGCATAGTTGTGAGATATAAAGCTCATTTAAGGACAATTTTATTTAGACTAATCCCTTATAAAATTCTTCTAGATGGTATAGATAACAGTGGAGAAAATGGGTAGTGTGATGTGCTAATTTACTTATTTGCTTTTGACTCAGTTGTTCAGATTTTTATAGAAACGTTACAAAACAGCCTTCTAGCCACCCAAGACCCATAAAGCATTTTTTTGCAACTAGATTCTACTTCTGATTCATTCCATGTTCCAGCAAAGATGAACAACTGGTTTTCAGTGAAATAGTTGGGTGGGATGGAAAGACAGTTGTTACCAGTATAGCCTTGGCCATTTGTTCGCTTCCAAAAAACTTTTTCAGAGAAACTAGGATTTCTGTTTGAAATCCTGTGCTTAGAACATACTAAGATATTTCTTGATTATTTCACCACTAATTGTTTTCTTTTTGTATAAATGCTGAACGATAAATCACTCAGGACCGCCCCCACCATTACCTGAGCTAGTTATAACTGTCTTGTGTGGTCAGATTACAACATAGAGCAACAAATCCTTAAAAAAAATGGTAAAATTTAGAAAACAAAGTAATTATAAACATTATATTTAAGATAAGCATTGCAGTGCAACCACTTTGGAAACTTTTGGCAGTGTCTTATAAAGTTATGCATATGTTACTGTTTGACCCGTAATTTCACCCTTAGGTATTTACCAGGAAAAAAAGGAAAAAAAAACAGGAGTTTTTTCATAATAGCAAAAACCTTGAAGTAACTCTAATGCTCACCAAGAGGTAAATGGATAAGCACATTTTGGTATGTCCAAACAATGAAATACTACTCAACAATAAAAAAGAATGAGCCACTGATACAGACAAATCATAAACACTAACCTGAGTGAAAGAAGGCAGACATGGAAGCTTTGTTTCATGAAACACTTAAACAAGCAAAACAAATCTGTAACAGAAAGTAGATCAGTGATTGCCTGGGGCTGGGAAGCAGGTAGGAAGGGTTTACTACAAAGGAGCATGAAGAAACCCTCTGGGGAGCTGGAAATATTTCAGATCTTAATTTTGGGTTGGTTACAGGGCTGTCTACATTTGACAGACTCATCAAACTATATACTTAAAATGGGTGTATTTACTGTATGTAAATTTTACCTCAATAAAGTTGATTTTGAAAGGAAAAATGAAAAATTGACATTGAATGTGTAAGAACAAATGAATACGTGGTGGAAGTCATGTTGCAATACAAAATGGTAGGATATAACACCCCTAAAAGAGCTAGACCTGAAATTGTTTTGAAGTAGAGTAGAACTGAGATAGAAAAATTAAAATTGAGTGCAGACTGTAGAAGTCAGCATTTTCTTTAAAACTGCCAGAGAGATCAGTAGAAGAAAAAGCACAGTACAGACATTATACTGAGCACTTTATAAGCCTAACATTATTTAATCCTCCCCAACCCCCCATGAAGTAGGTTGTAAAAAACAAAGCTTAGGGAGACTAAGTAAAGTACTCAAGGTCACATGGCTGATGAGTGGGAGGGCTAAGATTCAATCAGACTGACTCAAAACTGTACAGGCTTAACAGTTATACTCAGCTAAAACTTTCCGAATCATAGATTCTGACATCATTATGGAAACACTAGTATTTAGGATTGTTCAAATGAGACATACAAAAGCATGTAGCAAACAAAGAGTAAACCATTATACTCATTTATTCAATAAATATTTGACTACCTGCTATGTGCCAGAGATTGCGCTATGTACTGGGAACATGACAGATCCCCTGTCCTTGTGAGTTTAAAGATGATAGCAAACAGAAAGGGTAAAATACTCTTCAAAGAGGGAGTCATAGTGCTGTGAGACCACATTAGAAGTATGATATCTGAGCTGATGGATGAACAAGAGTTTGTTCTCTTGGTGTGGGAAGGGGGCAGGGTAGTAATTGCCCCAGAACAGATTAATGGTAATGTCTAGAGGAGAGAAAAGTTCAGTAAGGCAGGTTTAGTGGGTTGGAGTATAGAGTGCAAAGTGAGGAAATGGTGAGGGAGAGGGTTGCAGTGACCAGCACGGACCAAACCTTTCAGATCCTTAATCTGTGATCCAAACCAGAATACTTGAGGGGGAAAAGGGCACTGTTGATAAGTATACTAAGACAACAGATCTAAACTGGGGCTGTCCATGGCCAGTGCGATATTCCACATGCCTTGAAAGGAAGTTCGAAGTTTTTAAGGGTAGTTGGCACAATTGGAGGGTTTTAAGCAGAGAAGTAAGTGATTAGATGAAATTCTACCTTGCCTCATGTCTATTGCGATGCTTTGGGGAGGGGTTGAAGTACATTTTAACTTCCTGAAGTGTATGTATGATGCCTTTTATTTTATTGTATTTATTTATTTTTTATTGAAGTGTAGTTGATTTATGATGTTTTGTTAGTTTCAGGTGTACAGCAAATTGATTCAGTTTTTTTATGTGTGTGTGTGTATTCTTTTTCAGATTCTTTTCCCATATAGGTTATTACAAATTAATGAGTATAGTTACCTGTGCTATACAGTATGATGCCTTTTAAATCTTCACATTCTCAAAGGAAATGATAGTCACTCAAGAAATAGTTAAGGAAAAGAAATACTGAATTTAAAAAAATGCATTAATAGCCAAAAGTGTAAAGATAATTTAAAAAATAAAATTATTTATTATTTCCTTTCCTAGTCATGTAAAAGTGATTTTAAGCAAATATTCTAAATAAAAGGGCCTGAAAAATTAAAGAGAAAATAATTTTTCCAAAATGACATTTTAAAATGGGTAAAGGTTTGTTTCTTGAGCACTTTCTAAGGCCCTGCTCTCCCAAAGTCAAATTTTGATGATGCTGTATAATATACAGGAAAGTATTTAAGACTGCTATTTGATTTTTAAAAATTGTAAAAGGGGTGGTAAAAAAAACTTTAATACTTTTTATACACTGAGACTGTGTCTTTATTCATCTGACTATTCCACACATAGGTATGCAATGCCTAAAATGCGTTATGAGAACCTGTAGGAATAGATTGATCTCCCTAGGCACAAGTGCACACTTACACTCCTTTTCCACCTTCCTGAGGTCAAGCAGATAAGAGCAGAATCTCAAAGGGCTTTATTGGTCATGTTCAGTAGTTGTGTTTTTGTCCTCGAAGCACAGAGAAATCATTGAGGCATTAAGGAGCACATTTAGATCTAAAAACATCACTCTGGCTGCAGCTTGGAGAAGAAGTTGGTTGGGGTTTTGGGAAAAAGTGAATATAAGTAGGCCATTCAGGAGACACCAGCCAAGAGAGAAATCCGATGGCCTAGGCTATGCTGATGGTGGTGGAGAGAAGTGAGTAGATTCAAGACATATTTAGGAGGTAAAAGCACTGAAATATAGTGACAGATAGAATAGGAGAGGGGAGGAAGAGGATTTAGTCAGAGATGACTTTATGGTTTATTTGAATGGATGAATGGTCGTGCCGTTACCTGAGATAGGCAGATTATAGATTTGGTAGAAAAATTCACGATATTGTTCTGGACCATCAGAGAGGCCTTGAGACGCACAAGAGGACAGTCAAGTAGACAGCTGATATGCGAGTCTGGAGACAGTTATGGTCTAGCAAAATATAAATGTGTAAGTCAACTGCATAGAGGGTGTAACTGAAGCTCTGAGTGTGAATGGCCTTAGAGGTGATAGATCTGAGAATTCCCTGGAACAGGCATTAGAGGGAGAAAAGACTGTCCATGAAATTCAATATTTAATGACCAGATGAAGGAGAAGGAACCTTTGGAGACAAAGAAGAAATGGCCAGAGAGGAAGAAGTAAAACCTGGGAAGTGTGGTAAGATGTAATTTAATAAGTGATTTGCCAAAAGATTGAGTTTTCAATTGTATTTTCTTCATTTTGAAATGATTTTACCGTTGCTCCAGCTGGAGACAGTGTTCTTAAATGGAGAGCAGCTGTGATTTGCTTGTCCCTTTCATCAGTTTACTCATTTTTTTTCTCTTCCTGTGAGTGGAACCCAGGTAGTACAAAAATTGTACGTAGCTTACAAACTGCCTAGGTTTATAAATTTAACAGTAATATTGGAAGCTAACATTTAGTCAGCACTTATTATATGCCAATGCTAAGTACTTTAGATGCATTTTGTTTAATCCTTTCAACAAACTGTAGGATAAGTAGTATCATTATCCTTTTTATAAATGAACAGAGTAACAGAGAACTTAAACAACTTGGGCATGACCACACAGCCAGTGACAGGGCCTGGATTCAAACAAAATGAGCTACTGCCTACGCAATAACTTCTGAGGGTTATCCCATCATGTGTCATAACATGAAGCTGGTGGAGATTATACTGGGTAGTTGCTATTTTTTAAAACCCAAGTTGTTTGGTATTATGTTGTTTTACTCACTATCCCTCCTTCCAGTATCCAATGGCAAAAATGTCCTGTTTAATTTTGGCCTTTTAAGCTAATAATATCTATAGTCTCAATGTTCTTATTCAGGTAAATAGAGTGAGGGAAGGAGAAAAATAGAAAGAGAGAGAAAGAGAAAGGGGTGGGGAAGAGAGAAACTATATGTTGGAAGTAAAATGCCTCATTTTACACATGGTTCAGAGTAAGAGTCATTGGTGATAGAAGTCCTCTTCGTATAGACAGCTGTAAGGAATCTTTCCTCTCCCCTATGAGAAGATCATAGCCCAAGGTGGGAAAAAAAAAGCAGGAATTCTTTAATAAATACTATTTTAAACCAAAAATATTTGTTAAAAATATAAATACTACACTTAAAATTAAGTACCAAATTATGAAACTACATTTAATTTATTCATCCCACAAACATTTATTGAGTGCACGCTATTTGCTGAGATACTTTTCTGGTACTAGGGATTTAGCGATGGACAAATCAAATTCTGTGCTATTATGGAGCTCACATTCCAGTGGAAAAGATAGACAATAAGTAAATAAAGCAACAGATATATAGTATGTCAGGTGGTGATATACATCATGATCAAAAAGCAGGATAAGGAGAAAAGGGAATAATGGGGCTGCTGTCCAGTTAATGTTATCAGACGATGATATACGAATACAGACTTTGGAAACATTACAGTGAGCACACTTATTTACTACAGGTTGAGGCATCAACTTTGAATACAATTGCAAACATTTAGAAATTAACACATATTTAAACACACACATAGGGACTTCTCTGGTGGCACAGTGGTTAAGAGTCCGCCTGCCAAAGCGGGGGACACAGGTTCGTTCCCTGGTCTGGGGAGATCACACATGCCATGGAGCAACTAAGCCCATGAGCCACAACTACTGAGCCTGCGCTCTACAGCCCGCAAGCCACAACTACTGAGCCTGTGTGTCTAGAGCCCGTGCTCCGCAACAAGAGAAGCCACCGCAGTGAGAAGCCCACGCACTGCAAGGAAGAGTAGCCCCCGCTCGCCGCAACTAGAGAAAGCCCGTGCACAGCAACCAAGACCCATTGCAGTCATAAATAAATAAATATATTTTAAAACACACACACAGACACAGACACACACACACACACATAAAGGAGACTAGAAGCAAACACCAAAATGGTAACAGTGGCTATCACTGGCTTATTTTTATTTTCATGTTTATATTTTAAGCATTTAAGATAGTTCTATAGTACATAATTCAACCTATTAAGGAGAAAGGACAGAGTAGAAAAAGAAAAGAGAAAATAAAGGGAGAGAAGAGACAGAGAGACGCAGTTTAAAAAAAAAGACACATAAAAGCAAATACATAGAAAGAAATAATCTTTGTTAAGAAAAGGAGATGCAGAGAAAGAGACATGTTGGTACATATGCTCACGTAATTGCTCCATGTTAGTCTTTAAAATGTAGCCCTTAAAGATTATAATACTTCTTTTCAACAGGGCAAGTATATCAACAAATATTGGAACTGGAAAACTGTCATTTGTGTTGAATGAAATTAGACCGAATGTTGGGTCCACTCTTGAGAGTAGAATTAAAACAGTAAGTTAAACCTGGGCCAGATTCCTACTTTGGTTCTCAGATGATCTTTTTTGTAGACTCTAATCATATATGTGAACAAAGACTTCAAGGCACGATAGAGACAACTCCAAAAAGTATTTATGTTAAGAATTTAAGATAAAAATAAAACTTTAGAAAAGTGAATATATCCACCAAACTAATTATACTATGTAATTATTTCATAAGTGAATTTAGTCTAGAAGGCTACTTTTTTGAGAGAATCAGCTTAATCTTAGATCTCTTTTTCGATATCTTTATCACTAAGTATTTCACTTACTAGGATTATAAATTCTATTTATTTTGCAAGTTAATCTACAGAAATCGTAGTGTCAGTTATATACATCATTTCCATCTATATTTTTGATACGGTTCAGAAAAGATTGACCTTGAAGGAACAGCTTAGACTCATATTAGGTCATTTTCTACCCTGAATACTCTAGTAAACTGATTTGTTTAGAATATCTGAGAAATATCTTGGAAATTGTTTTCATACATGATTAATGAAAAAAATCCAATGCATTTTCTATCAAAGATGTGGAAAACAATTAAACTCGCATTTTAAAGTGAGATTTTTCAGACAGCTTTCTTTTGGCAAACTCTATGGGTAATAGTGTTAAGAAGATTTGCTTGTCATGTTTTGTTTTGACTTGTATATTAGAGGTGTGAATTTCACACAGCCTGTTTTCTAGGAGAACTTTGGTATAATTTCCAGCATGACAGCAGAGATGGGGATGTGTGTGTCTATTCTGCTATAATTTATATGAAAAAAATTAGTTTTGATTCCCTTTAAACAAAGGCCATAAGAAGTGTCATATTCTGCGTGGTCTCTGATTAAACAATCTAATGCTATTGAGTGGAATTGCCATAGTTTATTTAATTTTGAATAAGGTAAACTCAAGCCTTAGGGAAATTCAGAATGTAGCAGATCCAAGTTATGACTTCAGTTATACACAAGTTCATGTAAGATTATGTGTTTTCATTTTTATATAATAGAAATATGTAGCCATTGTTAGCTCATGTAATTATTGATAATTATAATTATCGATAATTATAATTTTTAGCATTATTCCTTAATACTAAAAATTACTATCTGCTACGTTGTCAACAAATAGGAAGGAATAGTCAAGTATATCAGTTCCATTAAAGTTTAACTGAAGGCCTGTTATATGCATTATGAGGCTAGACAAGGTGTTACCATTATATATTTTTTAAAGAAAGCCAGAGAATCTTACCAGAACTTGTGAACAGTTGAAGTCATAAGTTGGATCTTCCGTAGTCTGCCTTTCCTTTGTTTCACCCACAGAGAAGCATTAGTATTTCTTATATTTTTCCACTTGAAATACCTCTAAGGACAGAAAATAATGAGCTTCTAATCCCAGGGTTCTGCCAATCTACAAAGTAGCCCCCTGCAATCAAGATATTTTATAAATCTTGTGTTTTTTTTTAAAATTAAACTCCATAGTATATCTCCTTTCTAATTACAAAAGCAATATGTTTCTATTGAGTAAAACTGATGATCCAGAACGATGCATCATGTTTTTGTTGCTTCAAGAATTCCATGGCGTATCCTAGTTTGAACAGATAAATAATTCTCCTGTAGACTCATTAGAGCTGTACATAATGTCTAATGGTTCTGGAATTCCCTAGAATTCCTCACACTAATTTATGTGGATTTTTATCACAAACTAACTTTTTTTAGCTTTTGAAAAAAAAATGTATTTGATATACTTGTGAAGAACGTAAATTGCAGTACTTAGCAAGGAACAGTTACAGCTTTCTTTAGAAAACATGCAGGGAAAACTGAGCAAATCCCATTCCACATGGATTGTTTGTTGGAAATCTAATGACTTGTGATAAATTAATTATGCTACATCAAAAGTCATAGGCTTGATTAATCAAGATTTAGGAATTAATGGAATCAGATCCCATTCTTCTACAAAAGCAGTCATAGTAGTTATATTTCCTTTGTTATTGTTTTGAAATCTCAGTTTGAGGAAACAACAAATTATAGTGAAGTGTAATGTGAGAAAGACAAACACATACATGCATTAGCACATCCAAGGCAGACAGCATGAGAATGGGGAGGGCAGTATTTATTATGGCAGTGAGCAAGAGTGATAGGGTACAGTGATAAGGAGGGGCAGACTTCAGTTGAAGATGGACCTAATGGCTCCTCATTGAAATCTGTGTATTTATCCTGTGATTGCAGTTTCTTTTCCCATCTTAATCCTCCCATTGTCACATCCCATGATTCCATTTGCACTCTTTCTATTTTCTTAGATGTTTGGTCTGGTTCCCTAAATTAGTGTCTTTTCCAACATCAGGACTTCTGTAACCTTTTTTTTTTTGCTTCCAAATGGCACTGGTGACACAGTGCTATAAGATGTAACAATTATTCCAGCTCTGCCTGCTGAAGGACCATAGCCACACTCCATCCTATGGCGGAGCCTTGAGATAAGCAATCACCTGCGTGTGCACAAAGCCATCTTGAGGTCCCTGTCTGATGTGCTCGTATATATTTGGTTCTGTTTAAGGAGATTCTATTGAGTGCCTTTATGAAATGTCCATGGGCTGGGTATACAAAATGAGTAAGATAAGGTTTGATCTTTAGGAATTCTTAAGTTAGTGAGAGAGAGGGACAAAAACAAAACAAAAAAAACAATTCCAATATATTGTAACATGTACAATTCTTACAATAATATTTATGTAATAGAATGATAGTGGTCTTAGAACTGCTGGCTAGTACTCATAGAAATAGAGAGTAGATTGGTAGAAGGGCTGAAGGGTGAGGTAAATGGAGAGATGTTGGTCTAAGTTTACAAAATCCCAGCCATATGATTAGCAATATGATATTATATATTTGAAAGTTGTTAATAGAGTACACCTTAAATGTTATCACCACACACACATGCAAATGGTAATCGTATGAAAGGATAGAGGTATTAATTAACTTTATTGTGGTAATCATTTTGCAATATATACATGTATCAAATCATCACTTTTTATACCTTAAACTTATATGTCATATGTCAATAATATCTCAATAAAGCTGGAAAAAGAAAGAATTACTAGCTAAAGGGTACTGGAGCTACACCTTTCCTTGAGGAAGTGGAATTTGAGATGTTTTTGAAGGTTGCATTAGATTCTGAAAGAATGAAATTGCTGCTGGTTAATAACCAGCATTGAGTAAAACTGTAAGTGATCACTGGCATAAGAAACACAAGGGGAAACTCGTTCATAGACTGAATACTATTTTTTAGATGTTCTAAATCAAAGTAAAAACAAAGAAAAATAAGAGTAACTAAGAGAGCAGGGATAGCAGAGACTACTTCACATGCTAGCTCAAATTGATAAGTAGTAACTGCTCAAAGCATTGCGCAAGGTCTTAGGCTTCCTACAGACCCTGTGAAAGGAACGCTTTCAATTTTTGAGGCCTGCCTTGGGCTTGAAACTCAGATGGAATGGCATTCATGCTATGGATGTTTAATCCCTGGTTTAGAGTGAAATTACCCTCCTTAGACATGTGGTAGACATGTGCTAGATTATCTCAGTAATTAAACCTCATTTTAGATTGATGCTAGGTGAAACTGGTAGGAGGTAAATGTAGATCACTAAAGTAAGTAAGATAAAATGCTGGGGTTTTAGAATTAAAGACAAATCTCAAAGATTAATAAGTAAGTCAATTGAGTTGCTGTTATTAGCCTGATTTTTGAAGCAGGGATAAAAAGCACTATATAGGGCTTCCCTGGTGGCGCAGTGGTTGAGAGTCCGCCTGCCGATGCAGGGGAAACGGTTTCGTGCCCCGGTCCAGGAAGATCCCACATGCCACGGAGCGGCTGGGCCTGTGAGCCGTAGCCGCTGAGCCTGGGCGTCCAGAGCCTGTGCTCCTCAACGGGAGAGGCCACAACAGTGAGAGGCCCGGGTATCGCAAAACAAACAAACAAACAACAAAAAAACCTACACCTTTGGCCTAGCATCCCAATCCTTTGAATTCTCAGAACTATTTAAAAATACAGAACTATATTTAACAGGTGTCCATACTTACAAATATCCTGATTTAGAGGAAGGGAAAAAAATCTAATTTAAGTTCTATCATTTTCCTGCTATATAACTATTTGAGGCTGTAGGTACAATGAATACATTAAATTTTTATATGATATAAAATAATGAAAAGATTTTTTTTTGCAAGACTAATCATAATCTCTAATTGCAAAGATCAAGTGACTGTGGCCTTACAAAAGTAAACCTTAAACTGAGCGCATATAATTTACAGGGTGACTATATTAATTGGCTTTAAATCATCATGAATAAAATATCATACCACAGGGGTTAAGGCCACCTTATATTGGTTATAGCTCTTGGAAATTTGCTTATCACCAGTAACATATATTCCTTGTGCCATTTCTTTTTATCTGCATAGTGGTTTGTAGTGGTTCAAAAAACCCATTAGAGGGCGATATAACATTACTCTGAAGCTGAGAAAGTAATGAAAGGGCAAAATTGCCTTGCCTCTCAGCATGAGAGTTTTGAAAATGGGCTTCTTAATAACAAAATAAATTAGTTTTAGTCTTCCTTTATTAGTGTTTTATTTATCTGAAACACAAAGCCTCAGCTGATTTTAAGCTTTTTTTAAAAATTTAGAGTTTAACAAGGTATTATTCTAAATTTGTATTTCTATCTGTGTGTTTTGATAGATATAAATAGCACAGTAAATGTCCTCAAGTTTTATTTTAAAAGACTTTTCACGTAACATAATGTAAAATTTTTCTTAAAATTGAATAAAAAAACTTGTTTGCAATTTTAAAACTTAGGTGTATATATATATATATATATATATACATACATACACACACACACATATATATATGCATTCATATATATGTGAATAATGAAATAATTCTGGGCCTTTTAAAATTGATTATTTATATTAAAAAACATATATTTTACATATATGGTTTATAAATAAAGTTTAAACTTGTACTCAATCATGAATGCAAGTTGTATCTGTAAGTTTGAAAATACAGTCTTAACTCATGTAACCAAATAGTCTATATAATTTAGTATATCTTTGTTTTAATTAATTGAAATATAATTATGAGTATGTCATGAATTTGATTTTACTTTAAAAAACTGTTCTATGTGACACCAGAGCACAGCAGGGACCTATCTCAAATCCTGTCTTAAATCCTATTGATTAAAGTGTATTGCACCAAAAAAAAAAAAAAGAAGGGACATTTAAAGAAAGCACTAGGCATTAATTAAAGAACTATATTAGGACTTTTGTTTTCTTCCGAAACTATAATGAATCAGTTCTGGATTCTTCTCGGCATAGGGGTAGTTGATGACTGGGCCAAGGGTGAGCATCTGAGTGACACAGACAGCCCTTTCTATAAAGGCTGGTGACAGACTGAACTTGATGAAGGGGTATGGTAATTAAGTAATCAATTAGACTGTTTTGGGGACTTAGACTAGACCAGTGCCCCTCAAACTTTTAGCCGTATCCATGTACCTCTTGTACTGTTTACTTCATTGAACCACTTTTTAAACTTAAATCAATGTATTGTAAAGGATGCCATTAGCAAAAATTGAATAACAAAATGATATGCCATAAATACCAAAGCACAAGATAATTCTTTTTTTTCCTTTGTGTTGATATTAAATGGAACTGAGATTCCCATTTCACTTGTGCATCTAGTTGGATATAATGGGCCAGATTGCAATTTACATTTTTAATTACAGACACAGGACCTGCGAGCCGTGGGAAGCAGGTATGAAGCAGGATTTGACCCAGGTGAGATGCCCATCTCAGGAATAGATATTTCAAGACTGAAATTATACAGCTTCCGTTTCACTCTATCCATCGCCAATACTCATTCTGTGCCCGAAGTGGAGAAGTCCCCGAATGGGGAAGGGCCCGTGGCTCACCTAGTACTCCTTTGTTCTCTGCATGGTCCAAGGCCCAGGAAATTGTAAAAATCTGCATGCCTCCATCACCTTGCTGTGTATGAATCCACAGCAATCAGGCTACTAGCCTGAGATCCAAGGAGAAAAAAGTCCCCTCCAGCCTTCTCATCAATCTTAGGAAAAGGACAAATATTCATCCTTGTACCATTTAAAATTATTTGATTGGCATATATGTTCATATATAGAAGTTATGAGTCAGAGAAGAATCTTGCAAAGACCAACACTGGTGAAAATAGAATTGTAAGTAGTGTGACATTTCAGCTTTCTAGATCAGTTCATCCATCACCTTAGGCTGATCAGGTCTTTTCATCAGTGTTACCTGGGTAAATATCTAAAAATGTGCTTATTTGTTGGAAAAGAAAAGCTCCTTGATCAAAAATAGTAAAATAGTTTTGAGGGTTGTATTCAAATCTTATATCATTAATAAATGATGTCATATTTTAATAGTAATATATCAGTAGTTTACAAATAGTTCTTAATATAATGCCATACAGCTGTGTTCTTTTGAATACGGTCACAAAATTTTTTATTAAGTGTTGTCAGAAATCTGTTTGTCCATCCATCTGCCCATCCGTACATTTAGACAACCAGCCTGACATCTCCATGCATTAAAGCATTGTTGGCTCAAGGCATTCTTCAGCTGAGGTGCCAGACAAGCTGTTAATTAAAAATAATTCAGTGCTGGTCTATGAACTCTCTCTGAGACAAAGCTATCTAGCCTTTGGCTGTCATCTTAAGTAGATAATGTAAAAACTGTTTATAACTTTAGCATATAATGAAGCAGAAATATAGCTGTAGTAGGATTCAGATAGAAATGACAAGTACTTGGCATGCATAATTTATTTGCCCCCTCCTGTGCCTTTAGCAGATATTGCTAATTGATCATTCCTACTGAACTTGATCAGAATCCATCTCTAGACAGCCATTACCAACCAACTGTAACAGGAATGCTATTTGAAACCTTGATGCCATTCCTGTATTTGGAGGAAGAAAAAGAAAAAAAGGCAAAGGTAAGGATATGGAATGGAAGAAAGAGGAAAGGGAACCAGGGTTTCCCATTGAATCAGAAATTAGGAATGTCCTTTCTGTGTGCTGCTGATAAAAATTGGAGTTGAGGCAAAGGGAAAAAAAAGAGATGGCTAAGAAAGTTATTCTGTCAATCCCTTTCAACACAGAAAAAGAAGCCTACACAAAGTAGCCAGTTACCATGGTGAGCTGGGGGAAGCTAGAGACCTTTACTCTCCTCTTCTCTGACTTTTTTAAATTAAATTTTTTTCTTTTTAAATTTTTTTATTGAAATATAGTTGATGTACAAAATATGTTATATGAGTGCAATATAATGATTCACAATTTTTAAAGCTTATACTCCATTTATAGTTATTATAAAATATTGGCCATATTCCCTGTGTTGTACAATATATCCTTGTAGCTTATTTTGTTTTATTTATTTATTTATTTATTTTTAACATCTTTATTGGAGTATACTTGCTTTACAGTGGTGTGTCAGTTTCTGCTTTATAACAAAGTGAATCAAGCTATACATATACATATGTTCCCATATCTCCTCCCTCTTGCGGCTCCCTCCCACCCTCGCTATCCCACCCTGTTAAATTAAATTTAACAAATATTTGTTAAGTGACATTATGTATGCTATGCATATGTTCTTACTATGCTAGGTTCTATGGTAGATACAAAAAAGGAATTTAAAAAATTAGCTCCAGTTATGTGCTAGGCACCACGTCAGGTCATTAACATATGTTATTTTATTTAAATCCCCAAACATCTTTGAGGCCAAGTAGTATCGTATCAGCTTTACAGATGAGGAGACTTTGGGGGAAGTTAAGCCAATTTCCAAAAGTCAAACAGCTACCAAGTGAGGCCAGACCTTGCACAAAAATTCAGTCTTTTCACATGTGTTGCCTTGCATGGCCAATAAGATAGTTGCACTGTTTTTACATATCTCTGGATTCACTGAAACAGCAGAGGGAGCAAAAGAGCAGAGATGGCATCATTTTGCTTTCTGCATTATTTCCTCGGCCAAACCATATAGATTGTAAAGGATAAACGTAAAAGAAAAAAATATCATTTACCAGTGGTTGACTTCCTATTCTGGTCTTGTTACTTGTGGTCTTTAATTTTTTCTAGGTTTGAAAAACTTTGATTTTTTTCCCTGAGAAATAGCTGCCTATTAAACTTTATTGTAAATAAGATTTAGTAACTTAAAGATAGCCACCACATTAGGAAATCACACTGTGATTTCCAGTTAAATACATCATTCTTTTCCAAGATAGTGTGAAGAATTTTGGAGTCAAAATTCATCTTTTAAGAAATGTTAATGTTTTAATGGAGCCATCTTTTATTTGAAGAGTTTGGGTTATTTTTAAAAATCCAAATTAAATTGGAGGAGTGCACATGAGAGGAACATGATAAACGAATCATTAAGGGGTAAAAACATGGAAAACTGCATGATTGAAACTAAGGCATTCCACTTTGTACTCTGCCTTATAAATTATCAACTGGGTAATACAATTCAGTACAGGAACCCTCGGTCATTAATTTTTCATTTAAAATGTATTGTCTGCTTCGCCTAGCTGCTTGCCTTGAGCTTGGAGAGGACAAACAAGAATATTTGGGTTTAGCCTAAAGCAACATAAAAAGAAATGGAATAAAATCTTCTCCAGGTCTCTGTGTAGGTAGTGGCCTACAGCATACAGAGTTGGGGATATAATGGTTCCTAAGCTAAGAACAGTATCGCTGGTGTCCACGAAAATGGAGAGCAACTATAAAAATGATTGACGCGTTCTATAAAGTAGACTTTCACTGTCAATCATCTAAATATGATTCATTAATCATACTATAAGCATTTGACAGCTGACTGACAGTAACAAATTCTCCCCAGAGAAAGCTATATAGAAACTTAAGAGCAGCTTATTAATGTTGATACTATTTAAGCCGGATGTTATGCATTGTACAGGAAGCAGATAGCTTCTTGCAGCCCAGCATAATTGATTCCAGCAGAACTTTTATTACCAGAGTGTGCATTACAGGGCTTCTGATGCATTCTCAATTACAGAGGACTGATTGGTTTTATGAAAATCTTTTTTCAAAGAGAAGAAGAAAAGAGAGAGAGGGAGAGAAAACATCTCTGATCTAAATTAAACAAATATTCAAATTAGACTTTTTCTAAAAAGTGCATTTTCCATTTATTTTAGCCATTTGAGAGTCTTAGTATTAACAAAACAAACATCATGTCAGGCCAGTGTCACTTCCTTCACGTGGCCTCACAATGTGCCAGAGTTCAGGGCTTCATATGCTGTATGTTGAAATTTTTTAGGAACCAAAGCCTGTTTGCATCAGACTGTTGTTTCCTGATGACTGCAAAGAAAGATGTAAAGTCAAACTTTAAATCAAGCACAAGATAGGAAGATTAAGGGTATAATAATAAAGACTTGTTATGCATAGGCCCAGGGGTTGTCCTTGGAGAAAACATCAGTTAACATTAGATTTTGAACCATGATAAGCATGCTGATACACACACACACACACACACACACACACACACACACACACACGCACAGTATTGCTATAAAATTGCTAGAAAGTTAATTAAATGCCTCATAGAGGATAAAAAGCCTCTGTTTTTCTCCTCCCTTGCCCCACCTCTGCTTCATCTCTCTCTGGGGTTTTTTGAATAACTTCTCATGGGGCATTATTGGAGAGTGGAAGGAGTTAGGCATCACACAAACCTGGATGAATTCATGTTTCAGGTTTTGTCCATTTAATAGATATGGGTGAGTCAGTTATTCATCTCCAAAGTAGTAGTAATTATTTCCCCATCCCCAAGATTGTTATAAATTAAATGAGCTCATAGATGTAACAGCACCTAAGCTACTGTTCAGTTAATATTGCTATTATCCAGGTTAATTTTTTTATTGTAACTATTGTTTGTATGCATGAGTATGTGTTTAGAATTAAATTTTCAATGCATATAATCTGGCCATAATTTAAGCAATTTATAAAAATTTAGACTCAATAAATTTTCCAGCTAAATGAGTTGTTGAGGTAAACTAATTCTCTAATGGCAAGGAGAACTCAGTCACAAAAATACTTAAATCGTTTGCCTAACAAAAGACTTATCTCTTTAATTTTTTCAAAGGAATTCTGTCCTAGAGTTTTTGACTTTCTCAAAGTCGCAGCTTGTTTTCAGTAAGGATATGAGATTGGAATCTTTTCATTTGCTTCCATCTTGCCATCATTGCAGTTTAAGGATTCATCATTCCAAACTAATCGATTCACTTCATAATAAATTCACTCACTCCTGTGGTAACTACTTCTTGATATTTTAGATCCTAATAGTATAGAATAAAGATGAATCTCATTGCAAGAAATGATACAGATTTCATGCAAAACTCAATCATTCTTTCATTCATTTGTTCAGATTAAGAAATCTCAAAATATTTGTTGTGTGCATACCATAATGAGGGTATAAAAACTCAGTATGTGCAGTGGGGAAGTAATATTTTTAATGAGAAGGGCTCTTTCCTAAAGTGTGTCTCATACTTTTCTTTAGATTTAGAGACAGCTCTGTATTTAAAAACAATACATATAGTAAAATTGATCATTAAAAGGTCAAACTGTGTTATTATTTCAGGTTGAAATTATTATCATTTTAGAAATCTGAAACATAAAACCTTTAAAGCATCACATGTAGTTTCCCAGTACTATAAATAATTCTATTTGACTCACAGAATTTGCTTTTATATTATTTTTCCTCTTGTGTTTTATATTATTTATACTTCAAGGTATAAGATATAGTCTCATCTCATCAGATTAAAATAATATAGTTATTTGTTCTTGAGTAACTATATTTAGAGATTTTTTTATTAAAAAAATGACATAATAAATCCACTCCCTCCTTCCCCAACAAACAGAAAGTAGAGACAGGACACATTAAATATCTTCAAAGTTTATTGTTTTGTGAATAGCTGATTCTCATTATACTTAGCTACTTTCCCTTGGGTACAAAAAATATGGGTCAAGTTCCATTTTCATGGCCTTATTAAATCACAACTGCAGGTAGCATTTTTCAGTATCCATGGCATTGTTTCAAAGATATCTTTCACATAAATATGTTTATTTTTAAGTCAGTCTTCTTTGTGTTTTGCATAATTGTTTTCTCTTCTTCCCAAACTCAGATTTTTCAGCCTATTCTGTTTTAAATATTTTGCATCTTGCCAATTAAAATGCTAGCCTCTTGGCCTTAACTTCCTTTCCCTTATTCCCAGAAAGCATCTGTTTTTCCACATTCTTTATAGTTTAGCTCAAAATGCCAGTCAGCGATGATTGATCACATTTTCAGACAACAGTCTGGACCCTGGCTCTGCACTCCACGTGCATTTGCCATTTTGATTAATGAACATAAATCAGGGGTGACAATTCACATTTGCAAGTGGATGCAAAGAATTATTAGAATACAGCATGTTAGTAAGCTAAAGCTTCCCTTCATTCTATTACAAGTGCATTGAAAACAAATACATACCCCTCAGAGAACCTTGTGTTTATCATTAGGGAATATCTGAAATATGGAAATGAAAAACATGAGCCCAGCCTGTTTTCATTGTTTTGATCTCATAAAATATCTTATGACATAAGCACCAAATGATCTTCAAAAATTTCTGTATCTACATAAGCCTCTATTATATAGAAAGTCTCCAAAAGGCAGTTTTTTTCTCTACTGTTTAATGAGTCCATAATTTTTTGGTATGAGAGAGTATTAAGCAGACATTTAAACTTGTTGTCTTAACTCACGTAAACAATAAAAATTAATGATTTTTAAATGTCCATTCAGTGAATTATTTGCTTCTTTTTTTCTCTACCAATATTAACTTTCGAAACACAAAATTTGTAATAAACAGCCCCTTTTAAAGCCAAAGTGCAAATGGTATATGAACAGACCTAAAATTATCTGGTGAAAGTACTTTGTTTTCTTTGACTATAAAAATTTCTGATCTAATTGCAACTTGCCAGTCTGAATCTTCACATAAAATATTCCTAAGTGGCAGACATATAACGTGTAATTCACAGACCATATGTATCGATTCTAATAGTGACCTGAATGACATATTAATTTTAAAGCATCGTAACTATAATGGCTCATTCATTGTATTAAATGAGTATTAAATCTTTACAACTACTTAAACTCGTTTTAAAGGGCCATGGATCTAATTACCTCACCAAACAGATACCTATACCTGTGGTTATTCCCATCTCCTCAAAAGGTGAAAACACTACAGAGTTCAATAAAAAGTAACCCACTCTTCTGGTTAAAAAATTGATATGCTTTTAAAGCACATGTGCCAGTTTGAATTTTTACAAACTTCATCACTGTTTGGAAAGTTTAAAAATATTTGTCGTATTTGGATTGTCTCTATCTTTTATCATAACATATAATGTTTACTTAAGAAATACTCTGTTTTTATTCTCCTTTGTGGCAGTCAAATTTTCTCTTGAAGGCCTCTGGAGTAGACATGGTAAGAATTAGTTAAATTGTTATACGTGTGAGGGAACAGCAAAATAGGTGCTGTTGAGTGTTAATCTCAATTTCCAGAAGTTACATTAAAGTCCTACTAATCAAAGCTTGTAGGAGGAAATAACTTCTGCAACCAGTGAGAACTATAGTCTTGGGAGTCCCTGAAAGCCTCACTTTCTTGGCATCTTGCTTAAACTCATGTGGCTTAGTAGTAAGAGGTCTTTCATGTTAAATTTATATAATAATTGGCTTGAAAAATTGAGGTGCTGAGTGTCCATTGGATTAATTGTATTCATGCAAAAGTATATATTTTATGAGGGAATGTGTTAAGTACTGCAGATAGAAACATCAAAGAGATTCAGTTTCTGCTTTCAAAGTATCTTAAGCTAGAGAGGAAATATTCATGTAAGGAAAATGAGTTGTGGTCCAGTTTGATAAGTATGGTAATGAAAGTATGCTTAAGACAGAGTGCTAACAAGAGGAACAATGATCAAACCTGAAGGGGGGGTGAGTCATGAAAGACACTACAGCTAAACCCTGAAAATGCAGTTCCCCTGACATATCAAGAAGGAAAGGGTATTATGAGAAGAAGAAATAGTGAATTCAAAACAGAGAAGAACGAAATATGTGGCTTGTTAGAAAACTACAAGTAGTCGTAACTACAAATTAAACATGGGGCATGAGGCAGAGATGGAAGAAATGATAAGGGATGATACTAGTAAAGAGCTTCAGAGTTTAGACATTATTCTAAAAGTGATGCAGAAACAAATGTATGAGGTATTTTACTGAAGAAAAACTGTGTTGAACCAGAAGTAGTCATTTTAGGACTTTCTGGAATACCTAAAAAAAGACTGAATATAAAAGCATATTTTTAATTAATAAAATATTTTGTCAGTTCCACCAACAAAAATCTGGCTAATCTTAAAACATGTCTAATTGCAGTGAAAAACCACGAAATGCATGCAATTTATCATTAAATTTACCTTCACTGCAGCAGATGCCAAAGAACTAGTTCAGCAATTATTCCTAATGTCATTCCATTATCATTTATCATTTTTCTTAATGCATCTAGACCTAAAGTGTAAGTCCATGAAGGCAAAGCTTGGTCAGCAGCCACAGATATACGGGGTTCTCTTTGCTTTTCCTCTCCTTTGTCATAAAAGGGGTCTTGCCTTCTTCTACATGAGAATGGCATTTAAGTTCATATAACCTTTTAAGTGAGTACATTATTTTCTTTTCTCATTGTGAACTGGGATAACTACATCACCAGTAAGTGGTAGAATAAATTGTAACCACATGTCAAAAAGTAGGTCATCCTAATGAGTATGGGTAAAGATGGTGTTTTCCTTTAGGAAAAATTGGTTTTATTCTTTCACAGAATATATTTTATTAATAACTGCTCTGTGTATTGTGTAGTTAAAATTATTGACTTTATACTTCCTTAATGTCAAATATTATTTAAAATAATCAGTCCATTAAACATTAAATTGACATGGCATCAAAGTGCAATTTGAATTAAAATATGTAGATCTGATATCTATAAATGGAAAATCTTTTAAGAGTTGAGTTTGTTTCTGTGTCTGTGAATACTTTGTAGTTGAAACTAGAAAGAAAGAAAGATTGCTTTGAATTAATAAAAGGTCTGAATTACAGAATACTTTGGAAGAAAATATAGTTGACCCTTGAACAATTCGGGAGTTAGAGATGCTGACCCTCCACATAGTCGAAAATTCATGTATAATCTACAGTCAGCCCTCCAAATCTGAAATTCCTCTGGATCTGAGGTTTCACATCTACGGATTCAACCAACCATGGATCGTGCAGTACCGTAGTATTAACTATTAAAAAAAATTCTCTTATAAGTGTCAGTGCACAGTTCAAACCCGTGTTGTTCAAGGGTCAACTGTATAGTACCATAGTTTTTCGGGAAATTAGAGATCATTTTTTTAACCACCACCTGAAGTCTATATGACATCCACATCATCTCTGCCTGTTGGCTCCCTGGACCTCATTCAAGCACCTGAGTCAGATTTCTCCAGGCAGCCTGTTGCTTCTTCAGATGTCTCCATTAGAAAATGCTTCCTTATATGATTCCAAAGCTGTCTCCCTGCAACCAGAATTCCCTGGCCTGAGTTCTGCCTGCTGGACCCATATAGCCCTATAAATATCTGAAGACAATTGAAGATGAATTTCCTTTCCTTTTTATTAAATCACTAGATTGACTGGCCACCAGCGAAATGTGGTAGACAAAATACTCTGAAATCAGCCAAATATTTGCAAAATCTCTCACTAGGTTGTTATAGACAGAAAAATATTGGCTGACAGTAAAATTAAGTAGATTTGTAACCAGAGACTAATGAATGGGTCGGCGTCAGCCTGCAGAGCTGAAGTATCCATGGATCTTGGATGCTGAATGATCTGTGCTTTAGACTAAGATGCTCAACATCTGAATTCATGACTAGGCTTGAGGACCTTGATTGACATAGGATCAAATAGACTTTTGAGGCAACTCTGAAAGGGAGAGTGATGTGCTTACTGACAGTTATCCCTAAGAATTGTGTCTCATTTCCTCATTTTATTCAAGTCTCTGATAAAAAAAAGTCCACATTTCCCATAGGGCCTGTCTGATCACCTTATAGAAATTAGCATTCTCCCTCGATCATTAATCTGCACCTGCTTTATGTTTCTTCACTGTACTTATCACCACTTGATATGTTGTGTATTTAGTAGTTGACTGGAAATTCTTCCACTAGAATGTAAGTTCCAACATTTTTTAGTTTTCATCGCCAACAGTTCAAACATTCAGTTCTTTCCCATAAAATGGCTTAATGGTCAAGTCATTGGCATGAGCTGTGCAGTAGACTGAACAATAAAACTGGAAAAAGCAAGCTCATGGAGTGACACAGAAAGGAAGAGGAAACAGATTCCCTCTGGTGCACATCCTTACCCAGTGCATGCTAGGGTCTATACTAGAGTCTATGTTCTTTATCTCCTCTGATAAAGGGCATGTTGTAGACATTAAAAAAAAACAGAACCTGAGATATTATTTTATCTTATACAAGGCTATGGATATATAGTAAGTAAAGGAGAGAGCATTCAAACTCAGGTATGATTGATCACAAAAGAGAGTTTTTAAATGTCTGACTATAAGGGTCACAGTGATATGTGTAAAGGGGGTTTTGTAGAACAAAAAATGGAGCCTAATTTATCCTCAGGAAATCATTTAGGGAAAAGGTAAGGCTTGAGGTAAAGAATAAAGGTGATTCTGAGGGATGTGAGAGTAGGGAACGCTGAGAGCACTGTGGGTTTCAGAGTTGGGTAAAGGTTAGGTAACAGTCACGGGAAGCTCCAGATTTTATATCTCTATCTTGGTAAATGTAGTTGACCAGCAGTGATTTCATAGTTATTAAGAGGGTGAATGGTGTGATAGGCCTAAAATATTCTCAGTGGGGATGATTATCAGTCCCAAAGGAGCAAAATTGGTTCTTGGAGAACAAAAAACCAAAACAAAAACCAAAAAAAACAGATGTTACGATGGTTCATGGCCCTCCAAAGGATCATGATATATAAACAGATGTGCACATCTGTATACCTGTGCTATTAAAATATCAAGGGGGAAGGAGGAATGATAATGAAAACAAGAGAGAGAGAGAGAAACACAGACCTACTGCAAGAGAGTAAGAGAGTAGAAACCGTAAGAGAAAATAGATTATACAAAGGGAAAGCCAAGTAGGCAGTTCTACAGTGTTTTAAGGACCCTCCTTAGTATATTATAGTGGCTTAAGGAGTAGAGTCTATTCTCAGGTAGACCTGGGGATCATGTTATACTTAATCTGCGCTACAGACTCTTCTAAATGGTTCCCATGTATTCATTGATTTAAAGCCTTGCAATAAATTTATAAAAAGTTCTATGAATAAAATTTGCCCACGGCCAAGTGTTACAATGTTAGGGCTAGCGTCACCACCAGCTTTACTTTCCTGATTAGAAAAATGGAGATAACAGGATAGTAATAGCTATTTTGTAGGTTGCTATGAGAATGACATGGGATAATGTATGTAAAGCAGTTAGCACAGTGCCAGGCAAGAGTGGTAGCTACTCTTATTACCCATCTGTGGTTGGTACCCTGCATCTGTCTGGATAACCACAGTCAGCAGCATTTGCTATTTTTAAAGATCCATTTCTACTTTAGTTAATAATAATGTACCAATATTGTTAGGTAGTGTGACAAATGTATCACACCAATTAATGTAGGATGTTAACAATGGGGGAACTGGGCGTGGGCGTGTGGGAAATCTTCGTACTATATTTACAACTTTTCTCTAAATCTAAATCTATTTGAAAATAAAAACTTATTTAAAATATTCATTTCTAGCAATGAATTGAGTATTTCTTTTAACTTGCAATTAAAAAAAAATCAACTTCATAAGTACAGCTGAACAATGAAAAAGTGTGAAAAATCCTGTAATGAGAGTGCCCAAGAATTTTAAACACTCCGTATGTAAGCCAGCAGATGGCAGAGTAGCCAAGCATCTGAATTTCGACCTAAAACTACTTCCCATCAAATGAAACCTTTGCTTTTTTCAGAGTTTTCGTTAATTTGTAATGTCAAAATATAAAATCTTATTGCCTGGAAATACAGGGCTGTTGCTGAAATGGGTATGAGTGGTGGGTGGATACTTTAGCTCAGAGAGAGAACCATGGTGGTAAATTCCCCACTAAGGGGAAAGGCAGCTTGGATGCTGAACGATGTGAACTCAGGTGTTTATTCACAGTCGGGTGTGATGTCCACAAACAGATGGTGAGCCTTCTTGTCCCAGTCTCTTCTTCACCTTATGTTAACTGTGGTGATTTCTCACCTGGTCCAGGTGGGTGGATGATCGACTCAGTAGACTAGAACAGCTGGACTCATCAGTGATCTCCAGCTGTGCCGAAGCTAATCTAGTTACTGCTGGAACAAGAGTGTAACCTCCAGCTGAAATAAGGTTGGGGAATGGCTCTGGTTGCAATGACGGAGGATACTCCGCTGCTCTTCAGTGTGTAGGGAAAGCAATGTTTGTTATAAGAAATCAATTTCTCTTTGGCAGATTAGTGACTATGGATGGAATTCACACACACAGGTTCACACATGTATGGATAAAAATGAATTTTTCTTATGTCTGAGAGAGAGGAAGATAATTTATGTGAGCAAGTGAAAGGTAATGTAGAATAAAAGGGATACTAGTTAGACATTTTAGTCCTCAGCAAAGAATTTAAGGCTAATGGCCTCCATCTGATCCAAAAGCCAATTATGTTAATGGCTCTCTTAGATGTAAAAGCCGTGGCCATAAGTCAGCAAGACCTTTGGCACTCAGTATGTTTGCATGGACACTTGGGTGATTCTTTTCCTCCCTTTCCCTGGCTATACACAAAGTTAAAATAATTTTTACCCTTTGATATATGCATGACCTGTAAGGGTAATAGGACTGAATGGAGTGGAGGCTTTAATAAGGCCATGAATGAATACATCCTGCAAACTGAGTCTTATGGGATATTCAAAAGCCATGGAAGAAAAAATATGCACAAGCTGCAGGGAAAAGAAAAGTTGTCATCTTTCTATCCAGGATGATGTTTTTCACTAAATGCAAGGAGACTTTTTAATTTCTTTTGTGAAGAAGGTTAATTGTTGAGCTGGGTTAATGTACAGGCATTGGTTAATCTTAGCAGTCTGTTAAATGAACAGGTTTATTGACTTTACAAAAGGTTACTTTGTGTAACAATTACATTGAAAGAGCAGAACTCAATAATAGAGTGCAATAGAAAGCAGTATTTTTCCTTCTGCTGTCCCTAAAAATGCTAGGTGGGCCAGTTATTTCCAGGAAATGTCAAAGTAGTCCCATAGCTTCAGCACTTCTAATTACAAAAATGGTCTCTTAATAATCAAAACTCCCCACTTTACTCAAAGTTAAACCTTCTCCACTGTGGTTCCCTTAAGACTCCTTTTACTCAGCTAGAAGTGAGGGAACAGGGGAGGCACTGCAGTGCCTAAGAAATTCTATCCCAAAGCATCCCATTTCCTGGCTTTTCTAATTTCTAAATACCTTTAAAGTGTGGATTGAATTAAGTGTCTCAGTATTTGTTGTTGGAAATCATTTTTGCCAGTCCTGCCTGGTGATCTAGCATTCACTTGGGTTATGGGGATAATGGCTCTTATCTCAGCTGTTGGGCCTTCAGCCAAAAATGGAGAACAGGTCCCATTTAAATATCCTGTTATACTGGTAACTCTGGAGGATTTCTGGGACATGAAAAATATGGCAGTGCAAATGTGAAAATAGTGATGTGCTAGGATTTTTGTTTAGTGAATTTAAAGGGGAGAAATCCGAGTCTCCTGAAGGGTTTGGGTATACACTGTTTTTCAAGTGTTTGGGTTGATAAAGTTTGAACCACTTTTCTTGTCACTTTAAGCAAATCAAACATTCTTGACATAAAATAAGAATGTTGAACTAAAGAAACTTTTAAGGTTTCCTTTAGCTCAAAATTACTTACAAAAGACAAATCAAACAATAAAAAAAAGAAATAAAACCGTCAAAGTTTTTTCTAGTTATCTTAGCTTTGATTTTATTCATACAAAGTAGGCAGTTATTAAACCTAAAAAGCTAAAACACTTTGGCACAATTTATGAACCTATATGAGAAGCAACAAATCTTCATTGCGTAACAAATGATGGCTGTGGCGGTTAAAGATAAGGGCTAATTCCCAGTAATAGGTAGGAGCAGCTATTATTGAATTAATTAGCTTCTATTTGGATTTCTCTAGAGAAAGCTTGTAATATTTTTTCTTAAGTCTTTATTTCCTCAGGTGAGAATATAACTGAACCAGAGTCCAGTCTGTGTGAAAGGTGAATTTTTAAAACTGAAAATGTGGAAATCCAACATATATCCATGATATGTGAACACTAAGGCTTTTGATGGAAGAAAAAGAGATTTGTTGAAACAAAGAAAGAGAGTTGAAGATATCTAATAGTGTTGAGGAGAGACTAAAGAGATTATAATGATTCATAAAAGGGCACCTGCAAGGAACATACAAAGATTTTTAAAAATTTGAAGACTTCCTTTATCACTGTGCAGGGCTAAGCATCCTATTTGGTAGAAAACAGCAACATAAAATCTGACTTAGGTCCAAGGTAGATACTAAATAAGGAATTTGATAGCTCAGAAGGCCCAATTCTCCTTTATAGGTAATGTTTTATTTGCTGGGAGCTCACTGTAAACTTCAGCAGCCGTGGGAGAACTGCCTTGCCCCACTCCAACCCCCTTAGGAACTCTGTTTTTTTCCCAAAACTTTCCCCAGCTTGTCCCTGACCTGTCTGATGATAAACTGGGCACAAATTCTAAGTTCTATAATGTACAGTAGCTGTTCTACGATTCCATTTCATTAAATGAAGGCAGGCTCTGTTTAAATAGTTTCTGGTTCTCTTTCTTGGAGGCGAGTGGCTGGCTGGGTGTGCGCATGCGTCTGTGTAAATGTTTGGGCATCCAATAGAAGTCTGTTTTGGGGCATTGTTGTTGTTTGCAGAAGACCCACAGGGCAGTGAGAGTGCACTGTGAGAGCGCCGATTTCATTGCAGCAGTTTAGGATTTCATGGTAAATGAGTCTGATGATATATGACGAGACACCCCATATACACAAAACAATGACAATTTCCTTTTTAAAAAAAGATTTATTAATTTTATTTTTGGCTGCATCGGGTCTTAGTCGTGGCACGCGAGATCTTCCTTGAGGCATGCAGGCTCTTCATTGTGGCGCACGGCTTCTCTCTAGTTGCAACGTGCAGGTTTTCCCTTTTCTAGCTATGACACGCAGTCTCCAGGCTGCGTGGGCTCTGTAGTAGTGGCACGGGTTTCAGAGCGCATGGGCTCTGTAGATTGCGGCACAAGGGCTCTCTAGTTGAGGCGCCTGAGCTCAGTAGCTGTGGTGCACGGGCTCAGTTGCCCTGTGGGCATGTGGGAATCTTAGTTCCCTGACCAGTGATCGAACCTGCGTCCTCTGCATTGGAAGGCAGGTTCTTTACCACTGGACCACCAGGGAAGTCCGACAATTTACTTTTTAAAATATATGGCACATTGTTCCATATTAATCATTTAATGTTTTATACCTACTCTCTGTGGTCTTTATGTCATCTAGGTTTGGAAATGATGCATTTGTTTTTACTTTTTCAATCAGTAAAATGTTTCTCAGACGTAAAAACACATCTAAGGTAGCTTTTGTAGTCTCAGTCTAGCTAGCCTCTGCAGAAGACCCCAGGCAGCAACATAGTTTGATGTTGTGATATGTAGAAATAGATAATTGTATTCAAACATTATTTAAATCATTTAATAATATTATATATAAAATAGCATTTTAAACTCCAGTAAGGCCACTTGGAATAATAGAAAGACTAAATTAGGAGACAAACCTGTGTTCTAATCTTAGCTCTGCTAGAGACATAACCCAGAGAAGATCACTTGACTTATGACTTCAGATTTCTAATTTGTAAAATGAACTAAACTGATGAGCTCTAAAATCATTTTCAGCTCAAAGCTGTATCAGTTGAATGCTTGATGTGTAAAAGTAACTTGCCCTTATTGAAAATATGTTATTTATTCATTACATTTAAATTATTTCTTCATACATGGAACAAAAAAGGAAATTACTAAACTTATTTGCAAAGATCCAAATACCATTTGGCTATGCAGTCTAACTATTTTGAAAAAAAAACCTTGAAAACTTGAAAACTGCTAAGGAAGTCTGAGTTATTGGAAAATCTCTAGTCTTTTTTAAGAATCTCCTCAGAATGTGTTTTAGAATTAGGCACTTTACCATTTGAAGCAAGGAAAGAAAGATAAAGAAACCAAGTTAAATAATGGCAAACTCTGATAGGAACTCTTCTTCATAAAGTAGACTTTCTGTTTTTTACTTGAGGACCTGCATTTCCCACAGAAGCCTTACTGTTTAACATAGAAGACCCCGTCCCCCCACAACTGCAGTGAATTTGGGTAGAAAATTACAAATATCTCTCAGGGCCTTTGCCAAATTTCTCCCTTATGTAGCACTGACATTTCTGCAAATCCCCTCTAAATATTGTGAGGGAAAGAAGTGGCTTTTTATTTCGAATGCACATTGTGACTCTGGATTATTGGTGAAGCCCCTTTTGTTTGGGCTTTATTGAAGCATGTCAGCAGCTGTCAGCAATAATACTCCCTCCGCCTGCTGTAATGTGATGTATTGATATGTATACAACAATATGTTATAAATTGAAATAAAATATGCATTTTTCATAATTTATCAGCATTATGATGGCACAAAAAAGGCAGTCTTATGAATAATACAAGCTCTTCAGCAGGCATTATGCACTGTAGGTAATAAACGCAGCCTCTCCTCTCGACTGCCAGGAGAGTTCTAAAGCACAATGCATTAGTTCAGCTCTGTGATAATAAATCATTTTAGTATGTCAGGGGGCTCTGGCTAACTTTTACTCCTGAGGTCTGAAAGAATAGTGCGCCATACGGCTGTGGATGGTTTCTGAAGTGTTTAGACTGGCTCCGATTCTCCTGGGTAATGTTTTGAGTGAGCGATATGGTTAGATAACAAGTGGCAGTATTTCTCAGGTATCGATATTGTGATGCCTCCTGTTGTTTTATTGCCTGGAGTGGCTGATTTTGTCCTAATTGGAACTGTAGTTCTTCTTTGTGTCTCTATTTGCAATATGGCGCAGTGTTTCTTTAAAAAATAAAAGTTCTGTAATACGGTGGAACCACTCTAACTGGGACCACCTGGCCTCTCAGTTATCTTTGCATGGATAAGAAATCAATAAGCCCTTACTGTTCTTATTTATCCTCTTAAAAATATAGATACCCTTATGGGAACTGTTTTTCTTGGAGCTACAATGGCCATCAGTTCATCATTACTTCATGTCATTTGAAAGATGACAACCCAGCTTAGTTGGTAGCAAATCTTGATAGTATATGATTTCAGGAATCATGTTTATACAGACTTTGTTAGAATACCCAAGCCTTCTGTATGTATTAATTTCTTCTAGAATAACAGCAGAGGTGATGGTTGTTATACATATACAAATGATCCAATTTAAAATCATTCTTTTGACTGAGAATATACACCTTTTTAAAAACATGTTACAATTTTCTCATACGGTAACAAAGATCTGAAAAAAATTATAAGAAACACTAGATGGAAATTAACAGCTATTCTGAAGGAGGTGAGACATATATTTCATTTTGCCATTATTTTCTTATGTTACAACTGTGTAAAGTAATTCTGAAAAGTACTTTAGCTCTTTTTGATGCATACGATTGCTTACCAAGCCTCTGCTGTCTTGATCTAAGCATCCATACGTTAAGTTCATGCTGATCTCTGAACAGATAAGGAAACAGTGATTTGATGCATCCACACAGTACCATTTACTGCAGTGTAATATCATGGTTTATAACGTAAGCCTGTTTTGAACATTCAAACTAATTAGAGTCATAAAACTATAATAATAGTGTATTTTAATCCACTGCCATATTCACCAATGTGGAGGGGGCATGTTTTTCATACAAAAGATCATGAACTAGTCCTAAGGAGTATTTGGATTGAAACAGGTGGGAAATAACAGTGCAGGCTCACTGCTCCTTCATATTCTGAAATAAAAATGCAGGTACTATGAGCTGCAGCATACCAGCTGAGCTGCAGAGAGATGGCCAATCCCTAAGGAAACCAGCGTTTATGGAATACAAGGCCTTTTAGAACACATCAACTTGACTTCATTTGGAAGCAAATATGTAACTGGTGCAGCTTGCAAGGCACGGTATGGCTCTCTCCTGTTTCAAATGGTTTTCGTGGCCTCTATTCTGCACCAGCGTGTCCTCAAACCCGGCTCCCACAGTAAAGATTGCTGCAGTCCAATATAGGAATTAGGAAAGCATGGAACACTATGGTGACAGCAATTTTGAAGACAGTTGCCTTCTATCTGTCTCCAGATTGGGGATAGTAAAGAAAATAACTGGGCAAAGTCCTTTCCCATCAACTTGCCTCTTCCTTTTGCTTTGTGAGTGTACCCTAGAGAAGAAAGTGGAATTCTAGCTGCATGATGGACGCTGGATTTTCAGTGATTGTTAAGAAATAGTTAAAAATTTTGACACCAAATAGGGCATGCCTTCAAATATTAAGCTTAAGAGTGTCTACTTATTTGTGAAAAGCCACTGTAGTGTGTAGGAAATGCTCATGAGGGGCCTTTCCTTTCGGTTCATGGGTAGCCAGAGATTTATTTGATGTTTGAGATCCACTGTGCTTTGGAATAGAATCCTCTTAGCGTCCTTACCGTTAGCTCAGATAAAAGATGATTTAAGTGCTGTGGTTGGCTAAGATGCATTATTGCTTCTACTTATGGGAGACATTTGTTTTTGATAAAAAAATTCAAAGCAAAATATCAAATATGCTTTAGTAGCGATATTTATGCATCATGAATGGAGGCTTTTCTTAAAATGCTTTTACTCAAAAACATCTTTTTTTAGAAAATAAAAATCCAGAAGCTGGTTACCCTGTGTCATGATGTTTTAAAATAAAAGTAAATACATTACTGATTTATCACATTTTCTGCTAAATTCCTTTTTTGCCATTTTATTTCAGAAAATGTAAAAGAAACAGAAAATGTGATAAAATTTTATATACTTGAAATAAATCACCCTTAGGGAAAAAGGCATATGCATTCATACACATGTGTTCTAGAACACAGACACACATTCTGACATACAGAGAAGCACTTTAACTAGGGGGAAAGATTTGAAAAATACAAAATCCAATATTGATATTATTTAATTAATTTTCATGAAATGGTGATTCTGAAGTAGCTCAAGACTAAATCTTTGAGGGATAATTTCATATACTTACCCTAATCCCAGGAAAATAGGCATCAAAATCTTTCTAAGAAATTATTACCTGTTGTTCCTTGCGGTCTTATCAGGGTCTTGCAAGGATGCCTCCTCTTGTACTTTCAGACTTTTCACCTTCATTTCTAAAAATTCATTATTTTCTAATTCTAAATAATTTGATTCACTTCTTCATTTTTTTTTAAATCCTGTTTTTATCTCTCTCTAAATTTGACAAAGCATAAATTTAAATGAGAGAATAAAAGACTTTTTTTAAGAAATGGCATATATTATGCTTGTTGCCAAAGTTGCTTCTTTTTTTTTTTTAACATGCTAAAATTAACCCTGGGTAATGTAAATTCTGAGAGAATTTAGAGAATATTTCCAAGCTATCCAAATATTGTTATCTATTGGATTATAAATCTTTTTGTACAGATCTAATTTGAAGACATTAAAGTTCCATTTTACGTGGTTACTAGGAATATTATGGACATTAAAAGTGTTGATTGATTTTTGAGATATTGGTGATCAGCAACACTATAATTTGGTTTTTTAGAATATTTATTTATTTTTATTGGGGTATAGTTGCTTTACAATGTTGTGCTAGTTCCTGCTGCACAGAGAAGTGAACCAGCCATATGTATCACATATCTCCTCCCTTTTGGGTTTCCCTCCCATCCAGGTCACCACAGAGCATTGGGTAGAGTTCCCCATACTATATGGCAGGTCCTCACTAGTTATCTGTTTCATACCCATCGGCGTATATAGGTCAATCCCAATCTCCCAATGTTCTAATTAAAAAATGCTTCTAAAGCATAAGGTTTAAATGGAAGAAACCAAGAAAGTCATAGCCTTGACTTATTTGTTTTCCTAGGTGAGGGACTTTGTGAACCTTGCACCATTTCTTGGACTATTGAACCCCCAGTGTTCTCATTTAGTAGCTATGCAAACCTGGTTATGTTGCTTAGACTCTCTGAATCTCGATTTTGTCACCTGTAAATTGGGAATAATGATTCTCAGAGTTTTTGTAAGATTTAAAATGTTCAATAAATATTATTTTCTCTATACATTGTATAATTTAAAATATAGCGCATCCTGATTCTGCCAAAGCCAAAAGTCAGCCCTGAAACACCGGAGGTGCTCAATACATGGTAGTCATGAAATGTTGATAGTTTTTGAGTAGGGCCAGATCTATATGAGCATTGGTTTGTACGAACAGTGGCTGTGGATGGAATAAAGAGATAGGTGACTTTGTGTACACCATGAGGAAGATCTGTTGCAGGGTAGGCAAATACTGGTATTACTGTTTCTCCATGGAGACCCCATTACATCAAACCTGGTACGTTAGATGCAGCCTCTCTAACAGTCTCATCGTGGGAACCCTGAGCACCAATCGTGGGAGGAAGCCAGGACTGGGATAGCCAGAAATCTGCTGGCATTGGGAAAATAAGCCAAAGGGGTCAGTAACAACTTAAGTGGTATTTGGTAGTCTTCAGCATATGTGAAACAATCAGCAGGCAGAGAAGCAGAAATCAGAGCATGAGTACCAAGGGTTAGAGAAAAAAGTGAATCAGGTATAATGGTTCTTAGACAAAGAAGAGATGTCATCCATAATTGTGACCATGAAGTTATGAATTGCAATGAACAAAGGAACAGAGAAAATTGGGCAGAACAACAGATTTAAGGAACCAACCACAGAGAGTTGTTAATTCCTACTACAAGGCTCAAACATTCTTACCAAAGGGGCAAAAAACTCTTCCAGAGCTTGGCCTTCCTGGGGACCATATGTACAAAGAGCTAGTTCCATGTTGCTGGAGATTCTGTATGTGTAGGAAGTGAGAATATCAAGTGCACAAGGGTCAGAAAAGAAGCAATAAATAGCCTAGTGAGAGATGCTCACTTACAACATTTCATTATATTTCTGAGGCCATCTGAGGGATTTTTTTTCTGATTTGATTCTTACATTTCAGGATGCCTTCTGACTATGTTTGGGCTTCCTTTTGCCACTACTTTAATAGAATTAGTACTTCAAACCCCAAATGGTCCAGAAATTCACTTTTTAAGTATACATGATAGCACCTTGGCTATCACTGGAAGCATGAGACTCCTTTTCAATTCTTAAAATGCCTTTCCAAGTATGGAAGCATGATGCCTCCCTGTTACCTTCATTCCTTAAGGAGTTTGGAGAAGAATGTGGCACATTCAGTGTGACTTTAATTAGGTTCAGCAACCTTGGAAAAAATGTCCCAGAGAGCTGTGGTTTGACAAGATCAGCTACAGGTTGGAATAAGCAACCTCCAAATCTCTGTGACTTACCCCAGTAAATGTTTATTTCTTGCTCATGAAAAGTCCAGTGTGATTGTTTCCAGTCAGGCAGCTCTCCCTGGTGGCTCTTTACTGAGATATGGCTCAGAACTCTGAGGTCCTTGTATCTTGTGTCTCCACTACTATCTTGGAGTCTCTTGCTTCCAGCTGCTTAGTCCGGGTGGGTGGTGAGTGGGAGATGGGAGAGACAGTGGAAAATGGAGGTTCACTTTGAATATTTTACGGCCAGGCCTGAAGAAAGCATTTATGACTTTCATCCACATTCAGTCACAGAAGTAAATGATGAGGTCCCATCAAGATGTAAAGTGTCCTGGGAAAGGTAGTCTTCCTAGTGCTGTCAAGGAAAAGAAACTGGTTCAGGGCACACATAGTGCTGTATATGTCATAGCCTCCACTCAAGTGACCAATCTGTTGTTCTTTCCCCCTCTCCATCACCTACAGTTTCTCCCCTACTGCCTGAGCTTCTGCTCTATGGCAGTTGAGAGCTATCACCAGGGATGTCTATGAAGCCAGAAGCTGATGGCCACTCTCTGCTACTATTTAGAATAAGTATCATGGCAAGGTGCTGGCATTTGGGGGAATTTCCTTAGAATTTTAAACTGCTCCCCTCCTGTTTTGAAAAAGTAAACTCACCATTAACGCATATCCCTAGTATGTTGTACTCCAAGTAGTGGCAGAAATAATTTACCCTGGCAAAAGGAAATCACCCTGGAAATTACCAGAGGATGCGACATGGATTATTTAGTGTAATGGCTGAAGGTGTTTTCAGTAAAATGCAGTGTATGCTGTGTTCCCTGATCCCATTTGTCCTCTTAAAATTAATTTCTGTAGTGTTTCACAGTTACCTGTTTAATTATTCATTCTGGATGTCATGAAGAATGATACAGTACTGCAAAATAAAGCCAATAAAACAAGTTTCTAATGCTAAATATTGAAGCTGGAAAATATGACCATTACAGTTAAGCAAGAATCTGTCTTCCCTTTTCATAAGTATTCTACAAAGACATGCCATGCAATAAACAATAGTGTTGCTTGGATTAATTTGAAGATGTTTGCATAAATATGCTCAGAGTTTTACAGTTTTTTTCCCCACTACAGTTTGTATCACAAGAGTATATGTTTCCAGGGCAAAATATTCACCTTAATCTTTCATGCCATGGAAACTTCCACTTCTTTCTGCAATGTAGTGTTATGGGGAGAGGCATGAGGTTTTGGATTCAGACAGATCTGGGTGTGAGTCCTGGCTTTATCACACTTGATGTATAGGTAACTTGCCATCTCTCAGACTATTCTCATTTGCAAAATATACTTTGCAAAGTTGTTGTGTGTATTAAACTGAATGGTAGCAAACAAAACCTGAATTTAATATCCTGACTTGCCTCTCTCTTAAAAAAGGATTAATTTCCACTAATAATTTTATATGAATTATAAATAACACGATTGATTTCAAAGGATAAGTATATAAATAACAGTAGGAGAACTGTTATGACTTTATGAAGATTATTAAATGGTAAAGGGATTACTTTATTTTGAATATTTAACATTTAAAATTATTAAAAATTTTATGATATCAAATAGGGTGACTTTGAAACTAAATTTTTCAGTAAATAGAGATGATCAAAACTTAAATATTATCTTGTTTCTAATATGAGCCTAAAGAATCACATCTCACCAGGAGGAAATCTCAGAAATTAAAGCAGAGCCCTTGTGTATCATAAACAGGATAACAAAAACATTTTTTAAAGTCTGTTATACCTGGAAGATGAAGAGATCTCTAAGAGCAAAAAGACAAACATAGTTAATCTCAGGAGGTCAAATATCCTCAACAATAATTCTAAAAGTAGAGAAATGAGAAAACGGGAGGGAAGGACTTATCAAAGAAATGATAGAAGATGATTTCTTATAGCAGTACAAAGACACAAATTTTTTTCAAAGAGCTTCAAGTCTTCCAGAAAGGAAAAAGTGGACATCATCAAAAAGGCGTAAAAATCACAGTAGCATCTGATTTCTCATTAGTAACACTGCAAAGACAATGGAGCAAGCCTTTAGAATTTTGAGAGGTAATGCATTTCAAAGTAGAATCCCACACCCAATCAAACCTTTCATAAACTGTGAGGTCAAAATAAAGACAGCTGCCAAAATGCAAGAATCAAAACGTTTACCTTCCGCTCACCCTTTCTGAGGAACTTACTTCAAGGTGTACTCTATCCAAACAGCCATGGAAACCAAAAAAGAGGAAAGTATGAAATATAAGAAGCGTTGGAACCAATCCATTGAATTCAATTACCAAAAACATTCCTGTTTTGTCATCCATAAATCAAAAAATAGTCCTCAAGTCAACCAGAAAGCATAAAACAGAAGAGTAGAAACTGATTTAATTCAAAGATAAAATGACTAAGAAGCTAGAAGCTGTTCACTATAAAGGCATATGTTTTTTTCTCAGCAAGACAAAAGAAATGTACTTAGGAAAGCCAGAAAGAGCAAAAGAACAAATAAACAGAAATGTGGTACTCCTACACCCCTTGAAAACTAAAACACACGAACAGAAATATCAAAAACTCTATAAGAAAAGCATGGCCCAAAATATATTAAAAAACAAAGTGTAGCATACTTTTGAGTAGTTGATAGAATGTAAGAAAAAATTTGATCATAATGTTAGAATATTTGAATTCTAAATAGCACAGAAGTAGTAACATTGGAATAGAAGAAAAAAAAATCCTTAACCTAGGGGATAATGCATCCCCGTCCCCTGGTTCTGGCCCTGGCCTTGTCCTCACTCCACCTTCACTGTTGTGAAGTCTGTCATAGTGCCTTTGCTTGTTGTTGTGACTTTTTGCCAACAAATGTACGAATTAAAGCCTGTTCTCTGAAGCTTATTTTAAACTCGTTCTCACACCATTAAAATTTGGGGCAGACAGTAAACTAGTGCTGGCTGGCTTAAAAGGCGGTAAGACATTGAAAAAATAATTTGTTAACATGTGCACTATTTACCCAGTGCCATTGGTGGGACACACAAAATAGTCCCCTTTAATGGGGAGGAGGGAATCCTTCCTTCCCCCTCATCCTCAAGCCAAACTCAATGGAAAACTGTGCCCCTGTAACTTGTGCCCTAAGCCATGTTCATGTGATACACAAATACAGCCATTTATTGCGAGTAAAACAATACAAACGTTTTGACTAAATAGATAGGTTAAAAAGGAAAATGTGATATTTAATTATAGTCAAACTTTAAGAGACATGGGAATCCGGAATGAGGAGGAAATTCCAAGAAGCACCTTCTAGGCAGCCTGGAAAATGCCCCACATTAGACTTACTGCCACAATGAGATGAGATGGTGACATCTTTGCAATCCCCCTAAAGTAGATTTGTTGCTGTTTTTCACTACCCTTTCAGACCCTATTCCTAGTCTATCCTATACAGCAGAGAACCCCAATACATATTTTCTAGTTCAAATATATATTTTAAACTTTAATGATTATTTTTATAATGTAGGAAATTAAAATTCCCAAAATTTCACCCCAGAGAACAGTACTGTTAACAGATGTATTCAAATGTAATTTTAAGAATTGAATTTCAAGATCGTTTCCAGTGACCATTTGGAGCTTAATGGTTCTTTTTGTGTATTCACAGACTTTTACTATTTGTATATTATACATTCCTGTTTTCCTGGTTAAGAATGTGCTATTCTGGTTGAATAATCCTGAGTTAATATATTTGAAATTTTAACCATGTCATAGCTGCATTGCCACTCAAGTTCTCATTTTAATTTGGTGTTTGCACGAATTATTGTATACATTTTAAGCTTAATATTATCTGTTGTCTTATGAATTTTTTTAAATGATAATATGCTTTTTGTAGCAGATTTCTTTACAAATTACCTGATAAGAATAGTATGAAAAATGGTATCTAATGGAGCTAGAATATAAGTTAGAATGAGGTTTAAAAGGTATTCAAATTGAACCAAACCAGTGAAATAGACTAGTATAATGTCTTCCAGAAAGGAACATAAATGTGTCAGATTAACATTTGAATTTCTATTATTTTTCAATTAAAAAGATAAGATTTGGTGGGCTTCCCTGGTGGCGCAGTGGTTGAGAGTCCGCCTGCCGATGCAGGGGACGCGGGTTCGTGCCCCGGTCCGGGAGGATCCCACATGCCGCGGAGCGCCTGGGCCCATGAGCCACGGCCGCTGAGCCTGCGCGTCCGGAGCCTGTGGTCTGCAAGGGGAGAGGCCACAACAGTGAGAGGCCCGCGTACCGCTAAAAAAAAAAAAAAAAAAAAAGATAAAATTTGGGGGAAAATGTTTCTTTTTCTTGAAGAAGGCAGTCTATACCCCTCTGTCCTTTGAACTGCTTTAGTGGAGCTCAGTTCTCTGAGTGCCCATTCCTCACTCCCTTTCGAGCCCTACCAGTCTGTTGTGTGATCATGCATCCCGCACCCTTCAGCCTTGATCCTAATTCCTGTTGTTTTGCAGCACTTTTTTTCTGACAATATCCAAATAGCATTCTCTCAGAGGCTAGTGCCAGATGATCCATGCATCCTTCAGTAAGAGCAATAAGCAGTTAGTGGCCCTGGGTTTTTGGAGGAATTCTTCATTTTATATACCAGTCTAGGGCAAATGACCATTAAAATTGGATAAGCAGAGCTTGCCATCTTCTGTAGCTGCTTAAACCTCTAAATATAATTAAGCAAAAACTTTCTCTGAAATTTTCTTTGAGCTGGTTTCACAGTGGAAAGTTAAAAAAAATGAGAGAGAGATTGAAATTTTCTGCAATTAAAAAGTCTTGACCTGTACACTCATTTCTCAAGGCTTTTTGCTTGGGAGTCAATATTTTTCTCCTCTTTTGTAATCTATTAACCATCATGATTTTTTGAATTTCAGACTGCTCCTGTTTGGCACATATTTAACTTGTGAAGTTATTTTTTTTGTTTGTTTTGTTTTGGAGTTTGATGAGTAGGTCTTTATTTTTTGTAACATCTTTATTGGAGTATAATTGCTTTACAATGGTGTGTTAGTTTCTGCTTTATAACAAAGTGCATCAGCTATACATATACATATATCCCCATATCTTCTCCCTCTTGCGTCTCCCTCCCACCCTCCCTACCCCACCCCTCTAGATGGTCACAAAGCACCAAGCTGATCTCCCTGTGCTATGTGGCTGCTTCCCACTAGCTATTTATTTTACATTCGGTAGTGTATATATGTCCATGCCACTCTCTCACTTCGTCCCAGCTTACCCTTCCCCCTCCCCATGTCCTCAAGTCCATTCTCTACGTCTGCTTGTGAAGTTATTTTAATTATTGGTTCTGACTTCAGATTCAAACTTTATTTCCCAGAATTCATTTACATATTTTATAATCCTCATGTTTCTGAGGTTTAGATGATATCCTTATAATCTCTGTTAGTAGCATATTATGCTTCATTATTCAATGAGAGATTTGCTATACCCTTTTATACGTTGGTTCTTAAAGAGTATAACTTTTAGAGCATATTTTCAGGTAATAAAATTATTTAATTTAATCTTATGGGAAACAATTATAAATAATCTTATTGTGCTTTTACATTTTCAAATTGAATTTGTTTTCAAAGCGTATTTCACTGTGTATTTGTGTTTCATAATAACAGCGTCAGCAAATTCAGCCACTAAAAGCCACTTAAGTATTTTTATATATTAAGATCTTGTACAATTTATAGTTTCATCTTTATGAAGCAAGAATAATATTTGATAGAAAATACTATTTTATGATGCTTTCTTGAACAAAAGTATCTTTCAAAAGTAGGTACACATCACCACACCTGTTAAAAACAGACTTGACGCATATATTTTGTTTAATTGTTTTGTCTATTTTGACCTCTGAGTAACCTCTACCAATATTATTCAAAGATAAAGTGTATATTATCTATTAATTTATATGTTTATTTGTATCATATTTTATATGTAACATATTATGATATCATTTTTATGTATGCATTACTAATAATATATTCCAGAAAGGAAAATACAATATAACAATAATAGCAATGCCACATTACTTTTGCATAGCTCTTTTAACTACTGTTTTAATATGTATTTTCTTTTATCTTTTTAAAATCTTTTGAAATAAGTAGATTTATAATCACATATATTAGTTTTAAGAAACGGAGATAGTATAGCAAAAAATGATATGCCTGATAAACTCAGTACTAGAGTTAACATACAGTTTTCCCGAATCATATTTCAATTATGTTTCAAGTACAGATGGTCAACAGTAAGGATTAAAATAACTTTAACAATTCTATCTGAAGATATGTGTGTCTGTATGATATATTTATGTGAAATGGTTCAATAAGCTGCCTGGCACACCCAGAAATGCCTCTAATTAAAATCGAACATATACTAGAAATATTTCATAATACGTAGGTTTTATTTTTTCCCTTGTGATCATTATCTCTTCTTTGAGAAATGGCCTCTAATAAAGATATTCATTTGGCCCCAGGATATGTGTACATTAAGGAAATAAAAACCTCAAGAGTTCTCCCTTTCCTATTAAATCCATAAGATATTTGTCAAATATCCCTAGGGCCTTTCACATACCGGTCTGCTGTACACAGATATCATTATGAAAACTTCATGTAGTTTTGCAGTACAACTTTGTGATCCTTCAGAGCTATTATGTCTTCTAAGACTTCCTTGTGCTTTCTTGAAAGCTTCAGGGGAAATAAATATGTCTTTCTAGACCCAGTGGTCTAGAGACAGTAGACTCAAGAGAGCAAGGTTATCAAAACATGAGTTCTGTGTTATGGCTTCTGTTTATCTGAAGGAAAGCTGCCAAGGTGAAAGGGGTTGTTGTTTGTTATTTTTAAAGTATTGAATTATGTGGAAGAGGAATTTCTTATCAGTAGAGATGATTTTTGTTGTCAATTCTAAATGTTGACCTTATTTTTGATATAATCTCTGTCCTTTGACAGTTATTAGCTTATAGATGATCGCTGCAAAATAACTCCCAAACTTGTTCACCCAGAAGTTTATTGGGGATGTTGGGCTATGTGTTTGCTTTCAAAGAGGGGGAAAGAAAGGAGGTTGAAATGATGAGAAAGGAAACACGGACAGACATTATACCTATCAGAATACACTGCCTTGCCTTCTAGACACCCGCTTTCAGGATTTCTAGTGTTTTGTATTTTATATACTTAGCTGTTCTCAAATCTTCAATATTTGAGGAGTTCCCTTTGTTCTGTGCAAGGGTGGAATCACTGTTTTAGTGCCATGATGAGGATTGTTGTTTCTGTCTTAGATATGATAAAAGGAAAATCTGACTATATATAGACTGCAGGATATTTATATCATTCTTACAGAAAAGTGAAATCAAGTTATTGGGGCTCTATCCCTTCCTTACATAATTCAGAAGTTTTCACTACCTCACTTAATCCAAGGGCTTATTGTAGTCATTCATGCTAAATACAAGAGCTGTGCTATCAGTGATGGTTACCAAAATTCTTTTTTTTTTTCTTTTTCACTGCAGCATAGCAAGAGAGAACAAGGTTAGATAATGGTTAGCAGAATTTAGATATTAGGAGTTCTAACACCAAAATGTGGGTGGAAAGAGCCTGGGGTTGGTTTTGGCACCTAAGATACTAGGTTTGAAATCAAGCTTTGATATTTAGTCGCCATGTGGTCTTAGGCAAGTTATTTAACCTACTTAAAGCTCACATGGCTCATTTCTAAAAGTGGCCTACTACTAATTTTCAAATTTATTGGCACCATTAATTGAAATGATGTATTTAAGATGCCCAGCACAAGACTGTAGCACACTAAGTAACAATATCTGCACAATGATTTTAGATCTTATTCTCTTTTCAGTTTTTTCTTGTTTTGGTTTTTAAATTTATAGACTGTTTCACATGATGTATGTGCGTTTATATGTGTATATGTGTACATATATATGTGTATATGTTTGTGTATGAATATATATGTTTGTGCATATACATGTATATATTTGTTTATATATGTATATGTGTGTATGTTTTTGTGTGTACATATGGATATATATATATATATGGATATATATGAATATAATATATCTTATTCAGAATATTTGGACTAACCTGAAGAGTGATATTTCTTTGACGTTTCTTGTTTAATCTTAAAAATCCATATAAATTATATATTCCTTACATTACTATATATTTAATGTTAAAATAATATCTTTCACATTCATCACATTTTAAAGTAAAATTGCCTCCTCCAAAAGATACTCAATATTGATTTTGTGGTTTCTTGTGCCTTTTGTTCATCAATGTATATCCAGGAGAAAGGGTATATACTCCAGTTTTCAAAGCACAGCATTAGATGGTATTTTGAGGATGATTTGTATGCAGAGCATTTTTAAAAGATGTAAGGATTAAAGATGTAAGAATGCTGTTAAGAGCTACTTGATCACTGCACACCTCTTATGGACACTTAATTATCCCATAGGTAGTTAGTTTTTATAGTACCAGATTCATAATCCTCAAAGGAAGTTAAATCTGTTTCACTCCTGCTGACTTTTACACAGTGGGTTTTGGAAAAAGTTCCTTTACAAAGTTAAAAGTTTTCCATACATTCGTGAGATATCACAGCCTTGCAGAAATCGTTTCTGTCTACAATTTTTATAACCCTGAGATTATCAATTGTTCAGTTTCCATCCTACCCCCAACCATAACGGATGACATCAGGTGCAGCTGATCTGAGTGAACCTTCATGTGTGTCCTAAAGGGTAAGCCACATGTTTAGATATATTATAAATGTTCCTGCTCAAGGGGATGCTGTTTTATTGGGCCCAGAAGAATTACAGGCCTTGGCTTATTTATATGAATCAGTATAATATGTATATAATTTTGTTTACTGAAAATTGAAAAGCTGTAAGTATTTAGTCCATGACACTGGCCTTGGTGCTGACAGTCATTGAGCCATAACATACATGATCTGAGGGATTATCCACTGGAAGTACATGAACTCATGGCAGCATAAAGGCGATCTTCAGGGAGACCTCCACGGCAGTTACAATCACTGCTCCAAGTCTTCTATTTTCATAATGCTGTCAGTGTTGACCAGTAAATCAGTAAAACCACCAGTCAGACCATGCCTTTGGCCAAATGTAATGCAGCAAAATTACAAAGGAGATTTTTAGAGAAAACTCCCCAGAGTTCTTTGTGCTGAGTGCCAAAGGGGGTTTTCCTGCTGGTCTGAGATTTGATCACAGTCATGGGTGCATCACGTGCCTCCAGGCTTCCTAGAAGTTCTCTTTATCCAAGAACCATATTCCAAAATGTTTACATCTCTACATAAGACAAAGGCTATATACATCCAAATATAAAAAAGATGCTTGTAAATAAAAAGAGTAAAGAACCCACCTGTTTCCTCTGGAAATCTCACATTCAGTTAGGTTTCAAAAAGAATTTGATCTAACTAATCACTCAAAATATTGTTTTTTATTTGAATGTTAGAGGAACCATGTGTAATTTCTCATCATCCTGCTTACTTGAAAATAATGCTAATACTGATATTATTTGAGCATTTGATTCAAAAGATTTTTGCAGAATTGTCACATGCATCTAGAATACCACACATCTGCTAAAGGCAGGTTTTATTAGAGGATGTGCTTTTGCTTTTCCAGATCAGCTCTTAGTGAGCTTGGGGTTCTTGATAAGTTAGCTGACAGGTTCTTTATTATCACTCTGTGTAGCAATGACAGGAGGACAGACATGCAAGTGCCTTACTTCACATTCTCTCATCAGCTTTTAGAATTCATATGTGTCTCATTTTGGTACCTACTATGAATAAGACACAAACTCTGCACTCAGAATTCTTTCACTCTAGGTAAGGAACACAGGCATAAAGACATTATGAGAGTGGAGATACATACATTAGAGCAGTTTTCCCTTAAAATAAGCAGGGCATACTTCACAAAAAAATGAAAAATTCTGTTTTGAGAACTTGCTGAGTAAAAAAGAAAAAAATAAGGAATTTAGGTGACATAGTTCTGAAGCATGATAGCGTATGCTATTTACATACTTTTGAGTTTACGAATATATTATATGCTTTAATCTTTCACCAGCCGTGTATGATAGTAATAAGTCAAGAGAAGTTAAATGACTTAGGCAAAGTCACCCAGATAAAAAGAATCAGAACTAGAGTTTGAATTTAATTTATTTCTTCATTTACTCAAAAATATTTTGAATATTAACAAAAATAAACCTTAACTTAGTGCTTACTTCAAAGCAGTATTTCTCAATTCTACCTTAGGAGACTTTTTTAGACATTTTTTTTAACCTAATTGCCCTCTGCCTAAGAAAATTTAATACCTTGGATATACTGTATATCTGTTTTGTATTGTAGCTCTTTGGAGGGCCACAAAGCATTGTAAGAGCTAGTTTTTTCAACCCCCTTCCTAAGTTTTGCCCCCTTGAACGTGATATCTCCCCTATTGAAAATGCATGTTTTAGAGACATTCTTCCAAATACTAAAGATATAAAAATGAATAGGATATGGTCCTTTCTCTGGGTTACTTCAATACTAATGGATAAGTACAAGCAAACAAATAATTTCTTCAGAAAGTAGTGAGTGCCACAACAGAAAAATGTACAAGGTACAGTAAACGCACAGAAGAGTCTGTCTGCAACTTTGGCTGGGAGCAGTTATAACAGACTTCACAAACTCCCTTCATGGTTATGGCTTACAATAGGAGAAAGTGACCATCAGGTGGAAAAAAGGAGAAGGATATTGCAGACAGACCAGAACCACAAAGGCAAAAGGGGTAAAACAACGTGGGCAGTTTTGGGGTCTGCAAAAAGCTTAGGAGAAGAGGAGAGAGCTGTAGAAGTGTCAGGATCATGTCATAAACTGGGAGCCTAAACTTTCTTATGGAAGCTGTGGAGGGGTGACATGATCAGTTTTGTGTCTTAGAAAGACTGCTTGGGTGTTTCACTTCTGGTTCAGGGTGGCTGAGGAAAGTCAGAAAGTTTCTCTCTTCTCCTTACCGCAAAAATCCTACTGAAATCACAGGCACACATGAAAATCCACTGAATCATGGGAAATCTGGAAGGATGCCATCAGTAAACCAGAAATGGTGAGAAAATTTTGGAAGACTTGGGAGGATAAGTGGATTAAAGCACATGAACAGTGCCTGACATACAATAGTACTATTGTTAGCTATGATTTAACGGTAACAACTAAGCAGCCATAGTTAAAGCAAGACATGAGATGTTTACCTGAGGCAGGAACTTAGGCCAGGGGAGAGGGGCTGGGTTTTTTAAAAAATAGCTTTTTGCATTGTACCATAGCTGCTTCACACAGTCCAGGAACTCATCTGTGTTGTCTTTCTTATCATACTTCTTCCACAATAGCCTTTCCATGATATCTTAGAAATCCCCTTTGTTACATATTAAAACATCTTTTGACAATAAGTAACCATAATAGTTTACATGTATTGACAGGTTATGATGTGTCAAGCATTGGGATAATTATTTTATAGACATAATTTCATTTAATCCATACAGCACTTCTGTAAGGTTATCACTGTTATTATGCCCACTTATATATGGAAAAACAAAATGAAAACAAACAAAACAACTACCTAGGACTCTGGTAGGTTAAGTAATTTTCTCAAGTACCTGCAGTTATTAAGTGGTTAAATTTAAGATCATGACTCCATAACCCCAGCTCTTAAACATCTGCTGTCCTGCTTTATGTATTATTATGTTCTGATAACATTCTGGTCTTAATCAGTTTGGGCTGCAGTAACAAAATACCACAAACTTTGTGGCTTATAAGCAGCATAAGTTTATTTCTCACAGCTCTGGATACCAGGACATCAACATCAAGGCACCAGCAGATTTGGTGTCAGATGAGAGATCACTTCCTCGATGGCCATCTTTAGGTGTAACCTCACATGGCAGAAGGGCCTCAGACTCTCTCTGAGGCCTCTTTTATTTTTATTTATTTATTTATTTTAACATCTTTATTGGAGTATAACTGCTTTACAATGGTGTGTTAGTTTCTGCTTTAAAACAAAGTGAATCAGTTATACATATACATGTGTTCCCATATCTCTTCCCTCTTATGTCTCCCTCCCTCCTACCCTCCCTATCTCACCCCTCTAGGTGGTCACAAAGCACATAGCTGGTCTCCCTGTGCTATGCGGCTGCTTCCCACTAGCTATCTGTTTTATGTTTGGTAGTGTATATATGTCCATGCCACTCTCTCACTTTGTCCCAGCTTACCCTTCCCCCTCCCCATATCCTCAGTCCATTCTCTAGTAGGTCTGTATCTTTATTCCTGTCTTACCCTTAGGTTCTTCATGACATTTTTTTTTTCTTAGACTCCATATATATGTGTTAGCATACGGTACTTGCCTTTCTCTTTCTGACTTACTTCACTCTGTATGACACACTCTAGGTCCATCCACCTCACTACAAATAACTCAATTTCGTTTCTTTTTATGGCTGAGTATTATTCCATTGAATATATGTGCCACATCTTCTTTATCCATTCATCCGATGATGGACACTTAGGTTGCTTCCATGTCCTGGCTATTGTAAATAGAGCTGCAATGAACATTTTGGTACATGACTCTTTTTGAATTCTGGTTTTCTTAGGGTATATGCCCAGTAGTGGGATTGCTGGGTCATATGGTAGTTCTATGTTTAGTTTTTTAAGGAACCTCCGTACTGTTCTCCATAGTGGCTGTACCAATTCACGTTCCCACCCGCAGTGCAAGAGGGTTCCCTTTTCTCCACACCCCCTCCAGCATTTATTGTTTCTAGATTTTTTGATGATGGCCATTCTGACCAGTGTGAGATGATACTTCATTGTAGTTTTGATTTGCATTTCTCTAATGATTAATGATGTTGAGCATTCTGTCATGTGTTTGTTGGCAATCTGTATATCTTCTTCAGAGAAATGTCTATTTAGGTCTTCTGCCCATTTTTGGATTGGGTTGTTTGTTTTTTTGTTATTGAGCTGCATGAGCTGCTTGTAAATTTTGGAGATTAATCCTTTGTCAGTTGCTTCATTTGCAAATATTTTCTCCCATTCTAAGGGTTGTCTTTTGGTCTTGCTTATGGTTTCCTTTGCTATGCAAAAGCTTTTAAGCTTCATTAGGTCCCATTTGTTTATTTTTGTTTTTATTTCCATTTCTCTAGGAGGTGGGTCAAAAAGGATCTTGCTGTGATTTATGTCATAGAGTGTTCTGCCTATATTTTCCTCTAAGAGTTTGATAGTGTCTGCCCTTACATTTAGGTCTTTAATGCATTTTGAGCTTATTTTTGTGTATGGTGTTAGGGAGTGTTCTAATTTTATACTTTTACATGTACCTGTCCAATTTTCCCAGCACCACTTGTTGAAGAGGCTGTCTTTTCTCCACTGTACATTCCTGCCTCCTTTATCAAAGATAAGGTGACCATATGTGTGTGGATTTATCTCTGGGCTTTCTATCCTGTTCCATTGATCTATATTTCTGTATTTGTGCCAGTACCATACTGTCTTGATTACTGTAGCTTTGTAGTATAGTGTGAAGTCAGGGAGCCTGATTCCTCCAGCTCCACTTTTCTTTCTCAAGATTGCTTTGGCTACTCGGGGTCTTTGGTGTTTCCATAAGCAGGCCTAGAGGGAACTTTCCTCAACATAATAAAGGCCATATATGACAAACCCACAGCCAACATTGTCCTCAATGGTGAACAACTGAAACGATTTCAAGTAAGATCAGGAACAAGACAAGGTTGCCCACTCTCACCACTATTATTCAACATAATTTTGGAAGTTTTAGCCACAGCAATCAGAGAAGAAAAGGAAATAAAAGAATCCAAATCAGAAAAGAAGAAGTAAAGCTGTCACTGTTTGCAGATGACATGATACTATACATAGAGAATCCTAAAGATGCTACCAGAAAACTACTAGAGCTAATCAATGAATGTGGTAAAGTAGCAGGATACAAAATTAATGCACAGAAATCTCTGGCATTCCTATACACTAATGATGAAAAATCTGAAAGTGGAATCAAGAAAACACTCCCATTTACCAATGCAACAAAAAGAATAAAATATCTAGGAATAAACCTACCTAAAGAGACAAAAGACCTGTATGCAGAAAATTATAAGACACTGATGAAAGAAATTAAAGATGATACAAATAGATGGAGAGGTTATACCATGTTCTTGGATTGGAAGAATCGACATTGTGAAAATGACTCTACTACCCAAAGCAATCTACAGATTCAATGCAATCCCTATCAAACTGCCACTGGCATTTTTCACAGAACTAGAACCAAAAATTTCACAATTTGTATGGAAACACCAAAGACCCCAAATGGCCAAAGCAATCTTGAGGCCTCTTTTTTTTTTTTTTTTTTTTCCATACGCGGGCCTCTCACTGTTGTGGCCTCTCCCTTTTCGGAGCACAGCCTCTGGACGCACAGGCTCAGGGGCCATGGCTCACGGGCCCAGCCGCTCCGCTGCATGTGGGATCTTCACGGACTGGGACACGATCCCGTGTCCCCTGTATCGGCAGGCGGACTCTCAACCACTGCGCCACCAGGGGAGCCCCTCATGACTTTTTTAAAATAAGAATTTTCTACCTAAAAATTGATAATATTTCTAAATTCTTTTTAATTATTCATGTCATTATTTCAGTTTACTTTTCATTAAGCTTGAATTAAAGAGTATTCCTGGCCCATATGAAATGAATGTGTTTTCAGGAAATGGAAAAGATAAGGCATTAATATTTATTGTCTTTACTACTATGTATGAGACCCTATAATGGACCCTTTCTCATTTCCTCTCATTTCAGTCTCACCTTGATTTATGATGTAACATTAGGATACTCAAGTATCAGATGAGGAACCTTGAGATTTGGAGATTGATTATTCTCACTTCTTGTATACCACAGTATTTACATGTGCAAAAGAAAAATGCTTACCTTTAGTACTCACAGTTCAAAAATGTGAATCATTTGTAAATTGGATTTTAATATCAGAAGCAGGAAATCTCAGGAAGTAATATCAAAGATGAAATTCTAAGGCAATCTTAAATTCTAAACTAAGAACTTAAAATGAATCCCATATTGTCGCCTTGATTGTCCTTATAAATGGGAGAAAGCAGAAGTTTAGACAATTTCAAATAGTAAATAATCCAAGTATACATTCATGTGATTTTAAAAACTTTTGGGTGGGTGTTTGTGTTCTATAAAGAGCATCCAGTTTTATTTGAATATTTAAGTGACACGTATTACAGATAATTTTCAAAGAAAGTTGACCTAGTGAAATTGGATTCATATTCTCTTTTTATATTTCACACAGTATTCTGGGAATAGAGAATGCTACTCATTAGTTTCTTTGTAAAAATGCTGCTATACAGAATATGATTTGTCAACCCATAAGCATATTTATAATAAAGCATTTCAAGGTATTTTAATGTTGACATTTTAATTGGGGGAAAAAGTTTATATTCCTATTTAAAGTGATACATAAAAATAAATTCCAGAAGGATTAAAGACCTAAATTTAAAGAAAAACTCTCCTTAAAACAATACTATAAAATTACTAAAAGAAAATATAGAATATCATGTTTCATATTCTTTGAATAGGAATCTTTAAGCACCACAAGAAATCTGATTTAAAACTTGAAAATGAAAAAAGTAACTATAAGCAAAATAAAGTTAAAAATATGGAAATATTTACATCACAAGTAACAGAAAAGGTTAATGTCCTTAATATACAAAGAACTGATACAAATAAATAAAGTTAAAACAATCTTATAGAAAGATGAGCTAGGGCTAAGATCAGGTAACACTGCCTGATCTAATCATGGTAAACATGCTTTTAAAAAATCCCTCATACTAATGATCAAGTAACTGCAAATTTTCAGTTATCAAACTGACAAATGTGTAAAAGAATGATAATATCCAACATTGTTGAAGATGCAAAGAAAAAGTAAGAGCTCCCTTTTCACTGTTTGAGAGACTATGAGGAACTTTACTGCATGTGTGTGTGTGTGTGTGTGTGTGTGTGTGTGTGTGTGTGTTTGAAGTGTTATTAAAATTTAAATGTCTGCCTATGGATTAAAAATAATACAGTGATGGACTTTACATATTAACGATATCTTGCATTTTTTAAAGACTGTGTCATGCTTTTAACCTCATCTTCCTTTTCCTCACCCTGTGACTTGCTGTTTGAAAGAGCTCTGTTCAGTGGCTCTTAACCCTTCCAGACTGGCAAAGAGGATTTAGCCTGGATCATAGTTACATTTGCAACCGCCATCCTCAGGACCTAAGTACATTATAACTGCATTGATGGTTCCATTATCACAGCTTGACCGTGCTAGACTTTATATGGTTGCTAAGTAATCAGTGTCAATTGTTGCTCTTGAGGATGGAGGACAAAATATTTCTTAAGATAAGAAATAAATCTTAAGATAAGCGTTATGAAAAAGCAAATGCTATTTTTTCCCCACAATATCCTATTTCTAAAGCACTACCATGTTTTAATGTTCTATTCATTAGACAAATTCTTAAAAATATCTTGTCACTTTCTTTAGCAACTTTACCTTGGAAACCATTTACATTTAGGGCACGTGGTTCTATAAACATAAAATGTTTTTTGCATGTTCACAAAGTTCATATAGGATTAAGGGAAACATACAGATCTAATGTTGAATCTCATGAGCATATGACTGTTCTACTACGGACTTCCTCTGATCTGGAATGTAAATGAGGCCTCCTGCTAATAATATATTTACTTCAGCACACATAACAACTATTTAAAATTCTTTTCATACATCTACAAAATTTCTTATTGCACTGAATCATCAAAAATAGATGAAAGCATTGAAAAGTTTAAATATTCTTGTCAACAATTTAGGATGCTATATGACTTGGCTCCAAAACTAACTCTCCAATACATTATTGTATAGCTAAATTTGGTTTCAGTAAATCTTTAAAAAATCACATCAGTTGACAAATATACCTATTGAGTCTGCTGTACTCTGCTACAGGCAAGGAGAGATTAAAAAAAAAGGCAAGACCCTTGTTATGTGGGGAAATTATACCCTTGCCTATGAAAGGTAATTAGCAACACAAAAGATATTATATTAGTTGTTTAGAATGGGTGGCAGGGCAGTGTTGTGTGCTGGCATTTTCAGGATATAGTAACACCTGTCTGGCTCCAGTAATTTGAGATGGATTTGAATATCTGAAATTTTAAAGGTCCACAGGTGATTTTGATATGCATCTTGGGTTGAGAACTACTTCACTAAAGCATGTTAATACTGAAATATTAGGTATCACTGTGAAGGAATTAGAATAATACATTAAGCTTTTAGTGATTCAGAGGCTGGACAATTTACTACCTAGTCTTATAGAATGCACGATGCCCTAATAAAAATTCAAAATTCATTGATCCTCTGGAAGCTTGTACAACCAATATTCAGATTCAGAAATTTGGATGAAACATTCCCTGATTTGTTTTACTTGTTATATGGGATATTGATGTCCTATAGAACCAGAAACAAATTGTTATCCATTATCCAAGTCTTCTCATTAGACAAAGCCTCAAAAAGTATGGAGTGAATTTTAAAACAAAATGTATTAGAAAAGGATTGTGTTCATTACAAAGGAATACTTAGCATTGTAAACATATTTCAATTTCTTTTAAACATAATACATATAAGAATATTTGATTTGAAAAAAATGTCAGTTTTTATATTTGAAGAAGACATTCACTGCCCCTGATTCAGCATCGCACTTTTTACAGCCCTCAGCCAGTCAGGTGAGAGCCACACTTGGGTTTATCCTGAAAATCAGATTTCCCTCAAACAGCATTAGGGTTCTTCTTCTACCGCATTCAAATACTAACAACTTAAATAGTATTACTTTAAATACAGTTGTTGTACAGTGCATTCAATTTTGTTTAAAATATCTTCATAAACATGATTTGTCATTTTTAACTTTTTCTGAGTATTTTCATATTATGGGCAGTCTCTCCTCTATGTCAAATGCTTTTATGGAAAAATACACATACATACACACATACATTTTACATTTCTCTGTAGCAAAAAAGAACTTCCAAAGTCAAAGTTTAGGCTTTTTTTTTTTTTTTGAACGAATTCAGGTCTTGTAGAATCTCCGTCTACCTGCCTGTAAATACTTTGCCCTCTGTACATACTCTACCCCTGAGGCCAGGCATATGGCTCCTTTCCTTCTTCCTCTCCGTTCTATTCCTGGGCAATTTAATTCATTCCTACAGCCCCTAGAGACAGGTGACTGCAGTGTGCATTACTGCCAAATCACACTACTTTCTTTCATATTAGACCCAGATACTCTGACTGCCTACCAGCCATCTCCCAACTGGACGGCCCATAGGCAAAGTAAATTCAGGGTATTAAAAAGGAAAAGTACTGCTTTATTTCCAGACATTTCCTCCCTCCTGTGTTATCCATCTAGGTAGACTAGACCACCACTTACACTCACTTCCAAATCAGAAATATGAAAATCATCCTATTAATTAAGTATTCCAATCCTTAAATGCCTGTTGTATCCCCCATCTCATATTCATTACTAACTCCCAAACCTTTCTTGAGTATTCTTTCCTCATTATTCCCACTGTGCTACTACATTAGTTCACCTTATCAGCAGCCTTTGTCTATTACAAAGGATTCAAAATTCTCCTTCCCAACTCCAGTTTTCCACCCCTCTATTGCCAGAATGATCATAATACATGCAAGTGTGCTTTTGTGATTTCCTTGCTTAAATTAAAGAACCCTCCTGCCTCAGACAATGTTCAAGATCATGAGTTGGTCTTGTTCATAGGCCCTTCTTATCTCCAGTGGAGTCTCACCGTTGATAAGACCTGTATGGGTTCTTAATTCTACCTCTACCTTTGCTCATTCTGTTCCCTGTGCTGGGAAGGTCCTTTCTCTTTTACTGTCTTTATTTATCCTTGTTTATTGGAAAAAGAATCCTCTGAGACCACTCGCTACTTCTTGTCCCAGAAATTGCCAACTATTTTTCATAATTTGAAGGCCTTAAAATCAGGAAAATGACAATACAAATTGCAATATAGCATAAGTAGTACAATTTAAGGATGTAGACTGTGGTGGTAACATAGTCAAGGAGGTGGTTATTTCTTGAGCAGTGAGGGTCTTTCACCAAAGAAGTGACATTTTAACTGAATGTTGAGTGGGAATATTCCAACTAGAAAGAAGGAAGAGGGCATTCCATGCATGAACAAAGATTTAGACATCAGAAAGAATGTGAAACATTTGGGTAAGACTGGAAAGTTTGTGTGGCTAAAATGTTGTGCTTTGTAAAGATTTTGTTTGTGGGTTAGTTGGTCTCTGTCTTGTGTCAATTACTTTTTTTGCCTAAGATTATTTTTTGTTTATATTTTCCCTATTCAGATTCTCCCAATATTGAGACACCCAGACTCTGTGCTTTGTTTCATGTCTTTAAGTTTCATATGGTACTTGTCCAGGCTAAATCTTCTGAAAAGAAATAAAGTGCTTCATGGGAGATTTTACAGCTTAGATATCCATGAAAAATAGTTGAACGCTACCATTAAGTCATTAAGAATGGTAGCTCATGCAGGCAGAGGTCACAAGGCAGAAATGATGATTCTCAGTGATCTCATTTGCTTGGTACCCAGTGGTGTACACCAAGCCAAAGCTGTGTTCCTGAGCATTTGGGAGAATTCTTCACACAATTCTTCACTCCTTTCTGAACACCATTCTGTTATATTATCCATATCCTCAGTCTGAAAACATATGAAGCCAAACCCACAGGAAATGAGAGAGCATATATTTCATTGTGATCTGACATTTTATGAACTCTCCGTGTCCTTGTTCTCATGCATGCCTACTTCCTAACAATAAAAACCTCTTCTGCTGACAATATATAAAACCCAGTTTAGTTTATTCTTTCTACTGTCATGATCATATAGTGAAAAAGCCAAATGACATTTGATTTTTTTCCATTCTTGTTTAATACATTTGATCCACACCACTGGCATTTGACCTTTGAATTAAATGAAAATGTATATGAAAGTTGTGAGAGCAAGTGAACATTATAACCCCTTTGCTTGAAGTGAAATATAAGCAATGAAATAAACATAAAGATTTCAATATTATGTGTGTTACCATTATCATTTGATTTTTAATCTTGGTTAATAAAGAGCTCTAATTTGTGTGCTTTTCTTTATTTAATACATTGTAAGTGAAGTTTTCATGTGAATAAGTTTGTGATACTGGGAAAAATAAAGATTGTCTAGTGATAGGATTTATAACAGTACTATGCAGGAGTTGTAAAATACAGTAATTATCCTGTAACCATATAAAGTCCTATTTAGGTAGATTGCCCTTATTCTAAGGTATTGTACTCATTTATATTTCATTGCAGGTTGCTTTTCTTTTGTTGTAGCTTTTGCTTTTCGGATTGGAAAGGTAGAAAAGTCCTGGTCAGAACTTAAATTTGCAACCCAACATAAATCAAAGCTCCATTCTCCAGGCTGAAAACTCCTGCCCCTGCCTTCACTCCCGGTGACCCTGTGAATGTAATCTTTTCAGAGTCAACCTTGAATCTGGTCTAGACAGCATGTGACTTATGAAGTGAGGTAAGGTGAGGTGTCCAGGGAGAGAGCCAAATCCTTTAGAAATGAGTCTCAAAATAATGTACTTTCTTTCTTGGAACCCTAAAATAGGTAAACTGTAACCCACTTTCTTTTTGTCATAAGAAAGCTGTTTGCTCAGATTTGAATGCGTTCTTCTTCCAATATTCATGCCTAGTGTTTGTAATCCATATTACATTGTTTCTGTTTTTCATTTACTAACCCCCCTGGGTTAGAGAACAAGTCAATAAAAATAAGTACTCTTGGGTAAGACTCAAGTTTTATTAAAAGTGAGATAAGATAGCAACACTAAGAGAATTTGCTTTTTCCTTCTTAATAGTTTGAATGGTGCTTTCTATACTAAGTAGCCACCATAAGGAGATAACCTGGGAAACATTTCTAATGAGAGTTCTGAGGCCAGTCTGATTACTGGAGAAAAAAGGTAAAAAATATAAACTGTGATTCAGGACGGTGAATTTTCTACAAGGATAGGCTATATCTAAATAATACTTATTTCAACTTATGAAAGTAATGCAAATGTCAATTTCAAGAGTATTCCAACTACATGCCTCAATGAAAGTGATAGAATCACAAGAGCAGCTATATTTGTATGGCTCATAAGATCTCTAATATTCTATCTTTGTTAGTATTCTTAAACAATTGAATCCAGTTGGTTCCTATAAAAGAGGTTGAAATCTTATTCCACGTGGCATTCAGGAATCCCGATTTGGTAATGTCATTTTAAATTCTGGTACCTTCAACCATTCATTAAGGTTCATTCATTGTTTAACCTTTGCCAGAAACACGGCTATCCACCTCGCCACCCTCCTCAGGGTCTCTGTTAATGCTGAGTGCTCTGCTACTGCAGCATATAAGGTCCAAAGCAGAAGCAATGACCATCTTACTACGGTGGAAAAATTTTTGTCATCCAACATCCAATATCATTTGTTCATTTTTTTTTGTTTGGGGACTGGACGGTAGGTTGGAGAAGGTGGGTTTTTCCTTTGAGAAACAAAAGCAAAACAAAGCAGAATAAACAAAAATACCTCTGAGATTTATACATATTGTCCCTGGTTGTCAGATAAACTGTCTCTCTCATGTTTTCAATGTGACACTTTTGGACAGCTCTGCACAGCATCTGGGCTGGTGCTTCTCTACCGTTCTCAAATCCCACACACTGAGAGAATCAAACACATGAACATCAGGAACAGTGCCTCCCTATCAGAGAGATTTTTCAACCAAGTTTCCCATTTCAACCACTGGTTTATCTGAACCTAGGAAAAGATAGTAGCAGGTGGTGCAAAGTGTTCATGCAAATTTGTGGGTTTAAAATACTCCACAGGTGATTTTGATGTCCCCCATGGAGGCAGATATAACCCCTTTACCCTTCTTTTTCTCTTTCCCTTAAAACAATAAGTGGTTTGTTCATTAATGTATTTTTCATGGCATTGCTTATTTAATAAATATTGAATGTCACATTAAAAAGCAATCCAAAAAGTTGATATACCTGTAAGAAAACTGTTGTTTAGATGGCTTATTAATACCTAGATTTGGGCACTGGGGGCAGTTTTTAAAGGACAATCAAAATGAGTTGGGATTTAGTGTATTTTCCTTCATTGTTTTTCTTATAGACATGTTTATGTAATTACCTATATATACTGCTATTTACTACCTTTTCACTATGACTACTCAAAAATCATTTCCATATTATAATAAAGGTCTTAAATTTAAAAATTGAATCTGCATTTAATAACTGTTTTTATGATTAGGAAAGGTGCAAGTTTATTGTGGAAAATTGGGAAAACAAAGAAGAAAATAAAAATCGCCCATTATCCCAGTACCGAAAGAAAAATAAAAATGAACAATTTTGATGTTCTCATTGTGCTGGGTCCCCTGGTAAGTCAGTGTGGGGAGATGTAGGGATTCACCAGCCACGTACCCCTGCAGTGTTTCTCAGGTTGTCGTTCAGGATCCCCACCAGCCAAGAGCATTTGTATTAAGCTTTAGTTTATTATTTTTTTTTGTTGGATATCATTTTATTTTATTTATTTATTTATTTTTATTGAGTTATAGTTGATTTACAATGTTGTGTTAGTTTTAGGTGTACAGCAAAGTGATTCAGTTACATATACATATATATCTATTTTTTCAGATTCTTTTCCCTTATAGGTTATCACAAAATATTGATTATAGTTCCCTGTGCTATACAGTAGGTCCTTGTTGGTTATCTATTTTATACATAGTAGAGTGTGTACATTAATCCCAAACTCCTAGTTTATCCTTTCCCCAGCCTTTCCCCTTTGGTAGCCATAAGTTTGTTTTCTATGTCTGTGGGTCTGTTTCTATCTTGTATATAAATTCATTTGTATCTTTAAAAAAATGAAGCTTTACTTTCTAAAATGTGTATAATGAAAACAACAGATGTATCGGTTATGCTTTCTCAAACTATGCAGACCCAGTTTCTAATTACTTCCTCCCTTACCTCCCCTCCCACTTCCATTTGTGAATTAGAAGTCTAATCCGAAAAAAAATAAAATAAAAAACAAAAACCCAGAAAAACAGGGAAGCCTATGATTGTTCTGACTCCATTACTTACAATTGTGCGATGTTGGGTAGATTACTACCTCCCTGAAATTTATGTCGGAGATGTTAGTAGTCATTATTTAATAATTTGTAAAGTGGCTATGAAGATTAAAATGGAAAATGCATGTAGAGCTCCTTGCAGTGCTTCTTGGAAAATATTAAGTAACTTCTTTATTGAAGGACCTGCTTTGGGCCCTATCACATATTTTGTGTAATTAATCTCAGAACAACTATGACCTAGAACAAGTATATGAATTTTTAAAAAATAATTATTAGAGTATAGTTGATTTACAATGTTGTGTTAGTTTCAGGTGTACAGCAAAGTAAATCAATTTTATATGCATATATATCTCCATTCTTTTTCAGATTCTTTTCCCATATGGGTTATTACAGTACATTGAGTAGAGTTCCCTGTCCTATATAGGAGGTCCTTGTTAGTTACCTATTTTATATATAGTTGTATGTATATGTTAATCCCAATCTCCTAATTTATCACTTCCCCTCACGTTTCCCCTTTAGTAACCATAAATTTGATTTTGAGATCTGTGAGTCTGTTTCTGTTTTATAAAAAAGTTCATTTGTATCATTTTTATTAGATTCCACATATAAGTGATATATGATATTTGTCTTTCTCTATCTGACTTACTTCACTTAGCATGATAATCTCTAGATCCATCCACATCTCCACAAATGACCCAAATTCGTTCCTTTTTATGGCTGATTAGTATTCCATTGTATATATGTACCACATCATCTTTATCCATTCATCTGTCGATGGACATTTAGGTTGCTTCTATGTCTGGGCTATTGTCAATAGTGCTGCAGTGAAGAGTGGGGTGTATGTATCTTTTAGAATTATGGTTTTCTCTGGATATATGCCCAGGAGTTGGATTGCTGGATCATATGGTAGTTCTATATTTAGTTTTTTTAAGGAACCTCCATACTGTTCTCCATAATGGTTGTACCAATTTACATTCCCACCAACAGTGCAGGAGGGTTCCCTTTTCTCCCAGCACCCTCTCCAGCACTTATTTCTTGCAGATTTTTTGATGACAGCCATTCTGACTGGTGTGAAGTGATACTTCATTGTAGTTTTGATTTGCATTTCTCTAATAATTAGTCATGTTAAACAAAACAGACCTAATTAAACTTAAAACCTTTTGCACAGTAAAGGAAACCATAAACAAAACAAAAAGACAACCCACAGAATGGGAGAAAATATTTGCAAAATAAGTTACCAAAAAGGGATTCATTTCTAAAATATACAAAAAGTTTATGCAGCTTTGTATCAAAAAGAAACCAAACAACTCAATCAAAAAATGGGCAGAATATCTAAATAGACATTTCTCCAAAGAAGACAGACAAATGACCAAAAAGCACATGAAGCATTTGAATGTTTACATGTAAGCCGAATGCCTCAGGCCTCACCATTCTATGAGAGCAAGTGAGATCACAGTCACATTACTGCCTAAATTAGGACATTTCTTCCAGCAGCCCGCATTCACAGAGCATCTCAGCCTCCCTTCCAAATCTTCCTAGTTCCTCTGAGTCTGGAAGGTTATTTATGTTCATCAAAGTCGCCTTTGATGCTTTCCGTGGAAATCTACATCCCCCAGTGGAGGCTATAATAGTGAACGGCCAGGATGTTCACTATTATACTACTCACTGTTATACTGCTGGCTGTGTTGGCTTGCAGAAAGGAGAGAGAGGAGGGCCCGTGATCTGCTCTCACTCTGCAATGAGCTAGATCTCTGGGGCCTGGGTTCCCAGTGTATGTGGCCACAGCCCCACAGCCTCACATGAACACAGACCCTTCTTCATCATTCTGCACAAACCACTTGCTCCAGGGCCACTCAAAATCAGCCACTTTCCTTCCTCAATGCCCACATCTGCTGTCTTTCCCCAGCAATGTGCCACAATTCTCTTTCCTCCTCCTTCCACCCAAAGACAAAACCCAGAAGCATCTGTGCAGACCCTCCCATGAATAACCAGCCCATCAATTCCACAGTCAGCTGGCCTTTAAATTCCTGTTTTGTTTGGTTTTGTTTTCCTCTCAGATAGGACATGTTCGTTTATTCAGAGAAGGAAACTGAGGCTGAAAAATAATTCCTAAGTATGCCTAAAGGTAGAAACAAATTCATCTCCCCTGCGAGCCCATGATTCATTTGCAGGAGTCTGGCCCCTGCTTTTCAATCTGATGGTTGCCCTCCCCTTTTCTGCAAAAAGAGCCACTCATGGTTGATGCTTGTCTCAGGTGGGTCCCTCCTGTTGCTTCCCAGCAGCTGGCGGCTCTGCAGCATGGCTTTGGACTGTACGTCTGCACGTCCTTAGGCATAGACTCTGCCTCCTGGGCTTTGCAGCCACCCTGCTCTCGCCTGTTGTACAGCTACCGCCCGGGTGCCTAGGTATCTTCAGCAGTCCCACCTGGGGCCTGAGGTAGGGAGAACATCATTTCAGCACCAGGGCCTTGGCCGTGGTCCAGGGACTCACTGGTGGGTATTGCCACTGACACTTCCTGCGGCTCAAAGAGGATTCCGAGGAGTCTGCTCGATGCCCAGACCTGTGTGGTATGCTACCAGTTTCCTTAGATGTGTCACTGGAGCAAAATCAGATACAGTGTTGACACTACACTGTCATTTCATGTCCCATAATGTGTGCTGACTAAATAGATTCCATTTTTTCATTACATCTATCAACAAATACTCAGATTTCTTGCTGCTGAAAGCCAGTTATGATTATCAGCTTTATATAGGAAATATTCAGGAAAAGCTTTTTTATCCAGGATGTTGTGGGAATGGAGGGTATCAGTTAGGCAAAAAATGCCATTCATGCTGCCTTGAGGTGTCTCCTTATCACTCCTTGCTTTCTTTGCGGTGACCAATAAATGGGTACCTGGTCAGAAGGGAGCAATGCTTATTTGCAGCTGACTCCAGGCTATCCTGCAGTCAGAGGCAGGCAGATATCAACAGTGAGATGGTTGGCTTTGAAAGACTGAACGTGTGAAAATTTCGTCAAGTTGGAAGTGACAACACAAGGGAGAAATATCATCTCTCCACTTGAATGACAATCTGTGAATTAAAATTCGTAGGAGTATATGAGTAAAGTTCATTAGAATAAATAATCCTATAACTATGGAAGTGTCAAGAAGATATCATACCAAAAAATTAACAATGGTGATTTCTAGGTGATTTAATTATATGTAATTTAAAATTTTCTTCTTGTTCCTTGCATTTTCTAGCATTTCCACTATATATATGTATATATGTATATATATATATATATATATATATATATATAGCATTTCCACTATATATTTATGCATATATATGTCACTTCTGTAATATATATATTTTTGTAATAAAAATGATATATATATATTAAAACTTTTATAAGTTAAAATAATCATACCCCCAAAACATTTAAAAATAAAAAAATCCTCTTCACTTTTCGGCATGTTTCTAAGATTTTTCTCACATACTAGAAAATCTAACATGAACAAAGCAAACTCTCACATGCACCTTTCAAAAATAGTGTCTGCTGTTTATGTGACAAATGCTGTGCTATGCAGATATACAATAAATTGCCCTTCAGTGTTTGAGTTACCCAGAAAGCCATGTCCCTGGACCACATCACCTCAATGGCACAGAAACACCTTCACTGAGGGATGATTTAGTGGCATATTCTCTACTTCTAACCTTAGAATCCTTTCAACATTATCTCTGGGTGAAATTTTAATACTCTAATTTAAAATATTGCCCAGACTCATCATTCCTCACATTGCCCAGACCTACCCAGAAATCTCTTTTGTGACATTAGTCCCAGGAAACAACTCTTTTCTATAGACAGATTTTGTGTACCTTCTTATGGCAAAATGAAAACTACCTAACTCAAATCTGCTTTGCTTTAGTTCCTAAAAATCCAAGTCAAATTCACTGTTCACTTATTTATCTGTATATTCACCTAATAGCATCTACTCCTTTGCTTTGTTTGCCTCTTTACTTGTTTTGGTTCTGGTATTTTGGATGGAGTCTAATATGCCTTAAGCACTGTGTTTTAAATAAATAGACTGTCTTATATTTTCTTAGAAGATAAATACACAGGAAGACAGTGATCACACGTATAAATGTGACATATTAACCTTTAATCTCTTTGAACAGATACAGTCTCATCACCAAGAACACTTTAGAATTGTTATAATTTTCTAATTTGAATAATTATATTGGGATTACTGGTTGGAAAGCTTACAATTTTATCTTCACATGGGTGGATATGGTTATAAACCAATTGAACTGCCTCTTCCTCCTGCAAGAGAATCCAAATTTATATATTTAAAACTGGTTAGTTATAACATGCCTCATGGATGGGTTGGTCCACCAATGCTACAATTTACCAAAAACTTTTGGAACTAAACTTTGGGGATTGCCTATTGGGCAATTTTATACTCATACTAGAAATGTACTCCAAAATGTATAGCTGAAGCTCATTTTACAAAAATAAATGCATTTGTGAAATGTGTAAAATTAATTTTGGTAATGTTAACTCTATAAGAGTCATTAGAAATATACTTATTTAAAGGAATCTGGAGTCTGATCACTTTCTTTTTCTGTTTTTGTAAATCTTGTAAAAAAAGGTTATTTTTTAAATCTTGAAAATAGTTATCTACTGCATTGCTAGGATAATGAAAAACATGGCAGAGGAAAAATAAGGCCAATCCAGTAAAGAAACATGTTTCCTCATTCCGCTGTCTGAGTAGCGATGAAGGTGGCTAGATTAGTGGTTACAGTACTTTTGTTTAGGACTTTCTGGATCTTATCAAAATATTGCATTTCTTTTAAGCCCAGCGGGATAAAGCACTATCCTTTACCCTCAAGGTTTGCATCTCAGTTGCAACTTCAAATTAACAAGAGTTAGATGATGCTCTTTTATGGACGGAGTATGCCTTAAAAAGGAAACATCTAAATAAAATAATTCCTCATTGTTATTAGAATGAAAGATCAAATTCAATTTTTAAAATACAAATATTTTAGCTTCTTAGTATTATATGAAAATATTGATCCCATTCTTGAAATTTACGTAAGACCTTTAGTTGAGTTTGATAGGCATCTAAAAAAGCACATGATAAAAGAACAGTAAAGTAGAAAAAAGTCAAAAGTAATGAAGCTATTGAAATTGAATGCTCCTAAGGTAAACAGAAGATGAAAAAGTAATATTTTTGGCCAGATGAAGAGATAGGTCTTCTTATTGTATTGTTCAAACAAATGAAAGTAAGAAATAATCATAACCAAGCTGTAGAATAAGATAAATTTTCATACAAATTGAAATGATAATATACTTTAAATCAGTCATAAAATTATTTGTTATCCAAAAAATGTCACTGATTCAGAAACAAATGCTATAGTTTATACATTTAAATTTTTATTTTTCTAGTAAAGAGTCATAAAATGTCAGAACATTATCTGCACATTTTATAGTGATACACATTAGTTTTATTTTATTAATAAATCTAGCTATAAAATGTCTCATAGAGGTGTGATTTATATTAATTTATATCAATTTATTTTAATTTTCTAAAATTTTAAAGATAATACACTAAATGACAAGTTAACCTGTTACATTATAGCATATTATTAATCTCAAACAGAAAGCATGTTGTAAAAACACTATGCAAAAATTTAGCTGCATGGCTGTTTACAAACAAAACAAAACTGCTTGGGTTTATTTCTTTTGAATTCTATGTATTTAGCTATTTTAGATATCCATATCCTTGTAATTAAACTCCCATGAATTATTTATTTATAAGACGACACTTTCAGTAATATATGAAAAAGGATATTTTTTGGTTACAGCTAATGTTTTTAAAATGATGTCATAATATACTATAACATAGAAAGGTTGTTTAAATAAAAGTTGTCTCTAAATAAAAATGATCTAATTTTTCCTTCTTTTATTCATCTGCATGAGATTTTGCAAGTATCAGCATGTACTTATATATTTCCTTAATCATTATACTATTTATATCACTTACACATATATTTTACAAAAAATATAGCTGTGCAAATTTATATATAAAACAATTTTTGAAAATTAGGCCATATTTTAAATTCAAGAAAGAGGTTACTGTTTAATCAGTAGTTGTTCAGTTTCTTGGGCTCTTGAAATAACTGGGTGTTCTAGTGCTTTTTGTGAAACACGAAAGAACAGAAATGTTACAAATTATTTGAAAAATACATTTTAATTGAGAAACAGTATATCCATTAACTACATTTTTTGTCCTATGACTTCAGAAAGGCATTATTATTTTTCCATTGTAGACATCTGTTACTATAATCCAGCCACCAGTTTTCATAGGAGCATCCATCAAGAATAGCTGGTTAAAGGAACTTTATGGTAAATATTCCGATAAATCAAAACATGTAGTCACCTTCCGGATCTGTAGTTTCTAATATGGTAGCATTAGCTACACATGGCTGTTTGCCTAATTAAAATAGTGCAGGTCTGAATTGAGATTTGCTGGATTTCAAGACATTAATTTTTATATGTATGTATGTATATTATACATACTGATATGACAATATTTTGAGTTAAATAAAATATATTGTTAGAATTAACTTCAACGTGTTCCTCTTTTTCTACTGTGGAAACTTGAAAATTTAACATTTGAAATTATATAATATGACTCTCACCTGTGCTCATATTATTTCTATTGGACAGCACTGGTCTAGATACTCATCTTCAGTATATCTATTTTATAAATTAATATAGTAGAGCAAATATCTCTCTTTAAAGTGAGGATCAGCTGTGGGGATATTTAAATGTATTTTATTAATATTTGTGAAATGTTTCAAATATTATAGCATGATCATTATTTTTATTTCTCTACTATATAGTAATCTTAAAAACTAAATATTTCAGTGTAAGATTAATATTTAATCTTAAAAATAAATAAATATATGATGTGATGCTTCAGTGGCATTTGAATCCTTACTTTAAAAAATTAGAAAAACTAATGCTAGAAATTAACATTCCTTTGAGAGTTGTTTGCAGCAATATGTTTAAGCATGGTACAGTTTGGAGATTTTTTCTGAAAAGGGAAGGAACCAAAATTAGTTTGTATGCATCAATGATTATGATATCTTTATACATATTATTTTCTTTAACTGAAACCTCAGAAACAGTGTAATAGTTGATTTAAAAAGCATATAACAATAAGGAAATAGATGAGAATAGGAAATAAGATGAGATGGGCTGTACTAGGGAAGAGGAGATCAGGACTTGGTAACTCATCTTAACAAACTCATGTCAACGGGAGAAGGTTGACTGCTATGCTGAGCCAGAGAGGATAGAGGCTCCTTCTAGAGAAATTAACTAAGGTTAGCTGATGAGCAATACTAAAGATACCAAATTTAGAGTTTCAGCCAAAGATCATTTGCAAGAGAGTCTAACCATTGATCTGTCTCTGTTAATGCTATTTTTGGAGTTTAGGTATTGTACATACAAATTGTCCAAGTGATCCAAAAAAAGATTTTAGCAAAGGTTATCATTCCTAATATGCGACATAGACCATGATAATAAATAAGCAGTTTTAAAGTGTATGTGTCTTAGAGAAAATGAATACAGTATTTATTATTATCAGATAAACTGAAAAAGCTTTCTAAGATAATTCTATTGGGATGTTTTTGATGTTTTAGTTTCATGGATAAGTATTCTTCTACCGTAGTGATTTTCAAAGTTTTTTGACAATGACCAACAGTAATACATTTACCTCACAGCATACACAGTTTACCTAACCATATTTTGCCATTATTACAACTGATAGACTTTAATATCTTCTATCTATTCAATTTCATTTTCTGGTTATGATCCACTAAATTGACCTCACAACCACAACTCCTCATTTAAAACACGCCTCAATTTGAAAAAAAATATATTGTTCTATGTGTAGATGTCAGGCAACTGGAATAATAAGATCAAGCTGCAAGACTGAGCAGCAAAGGATTAAAAAGCAAGGAGAAGGTTGAAGGTCAACAGACCCCATCCACAGCAAGGGCAAGGGCATCAGAAGGTTCTGATCACCAAACACCTGTGAGTAGAGTCAAGCATAATTCTGATGCAGTTATCTTTTACCCAGTAGTTTTTCCTTCGTGAAACCAAAACAACCCTAACAAGATGCATCAGATAAGGCAATATACCTTCCTGCCCTAGAGCTGAAAAATGAGAATGAAAAGAATTTCTCACAAAAGCAGGCTATAATTGAAAATTTTAAAGAAAGAACAAAATATCAATTGCTAAAATGAATGGCATTATATAATATATAATTTACGATATTTAGGTACTCATAAAATACATGAAAAATTATTTTAATATTTTAATTAAATTCTGATTATAAGCGGGAAAATGAAAACAAATAAGACTGAATGATGTATTACTTGGTTATGAGTGTCTGAATTGAATTATTTATCTTCTCATCTTTTCAATCAGTTTCTCTCCAAAGGCATATGGTCATTTACAATTTCTATTTCTCTTAAAGGTGCAATCCCACTTTCTTTTGATTTTTTCTGCTTTCCTTCTATTAAAGAGAAGGCCTTTTTCCTTTCCAATTTTAGTACATATTCCACTTTGCTAAATTGGGGTGGTAGGTGCAGTATTGCTCTTGCATCATTCAGACTATTTTTAAATTTCTCTCTATTCCTAGCACCCCTGCTTTTTCCTCACTTTGGGGAAGTGGTTGTAGCTGTGAGCATCAATCAAACTGAGAGGTCTGTTCAATTTGAATAAAACCTTTGTGCAGCTTGTGAAGGAGAAGGGTAAACAGTGAAAAGCCTGCGAGTCCTTAGCCCATCCTTGAACCAGTGGATGAGGCCAGGCGTTTAAGGTTGAAATGACCACTATCTTTTATCTCCCTGTTGGTATGGAGCTCAAAATCTTTTCAATAACTACTACCTCTCAGTGGTATCATTTTTGAAAATGAAAATCACATGGTATATAACTGGGATATAAAATAATGGTAAACTGCTCTCACTATATGTTGATATATATATGTGTATATATATATATATACACACACACACACACATACAATACCAATAAACATACATGTGTAGATATGATACCTTACATATCCATTTTTATACATAGTTATGCATTCAGATATATTCGTTTAAGCTTACTGAAATAATCAAAATGCCTTTTCTTTTCTGTCTATGCTGGGACATGGTTGATATTAAAAACAAACAAACAAAAAAACTATCCTATACAAGTCAAATATGAAAAAAACGGGTAAATATCATTATGAATCCAAACTGCATTTAATCTGACTCAGAGGACAGGAAGAGGGTTTATCCAACTGTATTAACCATGCATTTAAAAAGAACAATGGAAAGTAAATCTAAATACAAAATCTAATTTCCAGTTATAAATATGGTTGTTTTTAATCTTTTACCAGAGCCACTAGTATTGTACACAATGTAGAGTAAGATTGCTTTGTGTTCCTTGACATTTGATGGCTGTATGCTAGCTGAAATGTGTTCAGAAAAATATATTTGATATAGACAAACACACGTCGTTTAAAAATATAGAACTACAAGTTTGGGGAGTTTGCTATAAAACAGCTCAACTTGTTTAAAAGGTTAGCTGTCAAACTTCTGCATATACCTAGCTGGATCTCCTCTAAAAAGCAGTGTCCAAGATGTTTCCAAAAGCCCACCAGCATAGAGAATGGGGCTGCTTTCACTGATGTATTTACTCTTTCCATATAGCTATCCTCCCTCCAGGGAAAGGTAAAACGTATCTGGGATTGAAAGCAGGCAAATGTTGAGTCTTATGAGACCCGGGAAGATAAGAGACCATCATGGGGAGCATTAGGTAGAGCCAAGCAGATTTTATTTTGGAACTGAAAGTGAGGCTTTTCTTCTTTGTTACCTTATTTAGCCAAGAGGTGAAGATTTAGGGTACTATCACCAGTTCTCCAGGGAGCAGCATTCATGGAAAGTTCACTAATGGTTGCAGCTCAAGCAAATTTGGACACAGTAACACAGAATGGAACCACGCTGATGAACTTGAGATGACTGTTTTCCTTTTAGATACTGGACTTGCTCCTTACCTCCATTTCACCCTTCAAGTTCTTCATCTCAAGTAAATATATGGGATCTATTGCATATTCTTGATAGCACCCTCTGCTAGTTATTTGGTAGTACAGCTTGATGTTCATTCATTTGGGAGGCATCAGAGATGGGAACCTCCCTTGAAGCAATCCTAGTCGCCTATGTTTTGCCTATTCATTCTCCCAAAGCAGGTGGGAGTATATTTAATAGAGGATGGTGTTTTCAGTGTGCTCTTCCTTGGCTAAAGCCAATGTTAACACCTACACATGCTATGCTAATACTTCATGTATGCTAATACACTAATACGTTTTTTCCACTTTATGCTTTTAAAAAGGAAAGTTCATCAAAGAGTATATATTTGTTAGAGCATATATAGACAAATCCCATGGTAGCTAGTGGAATTAATTCAGCCATCATAGTCACTTTTAATCAATCCTCTAATTATGTTTTTAAAAGTCAGTTCAGCATATTGTTCATGACAGTAAATATATCTGTTGTTATTTTTGGTGTGAGTATGTGTAATAATGTAATGTTGATGTGCTTTTTTTTCCTTTAATATCCTCATAGAGTAATGCTAATATAATGACTACTAAGAATAGGCAAAATGAGATTCTTAATTGCTGATTAAATTTCTTTTCTAGTTTCTTTAAGTAAATGTTGTTTCATCTGGCATTGCTTATACAAATTCAGTCCATTAAACTTATGAGAAGATATAACATAAATCATCATGCAAAGAAAATATTTTAGTAGATTAAACTATCACTTAAGCTAAATAATGTTTGTACTCAAATTGCTCAGACCTGACTCCTAAAGGTGAACCCACAGTCCTTCCCTGAAATTTTTTATACCTGATTCTCTCCTGATAGCAACTGACCAGCCAGTCTTTGCTAGAGGCCAGAACTTTGATTAATCTTAGAATTATAGCACACAGAGACATAATGTACTTTTTCATGTTTCCTCAGGAGATAAGCTAGACCATTTAAGGATCCTTTGTTATGTGATTTTCAGTAACAATGAATAATTTAGGATTAGTATGTATTGTTTAAAGAACTATTTTCCTTTCATGCTTCTAAGTGAGCATAGTGAGTATTATCAGGATGAGAAAGTATGAAGAATTATCTGATAAAGTCTGAACAAGTTGAACCATTGATAACCCAATGTTGCAGAACTCTAGTTAACACTGATGAAAGTTTACCATTTAAGAAAAAAAGGGTTATCTTGATGTTTCAAGTGTTGCTAAGATACCATTCTGAGTGTTAGGTCCAGTTCTTGAGCCATACAGACCTGGGTGTGACACAAGCCTTGAGTAATCAACTTCACCTCTCTGTACCTCAGTATCCTCATCTGTAAAATAGGGTAGTAAAGTTAGGTTAAATCATATAAAATTTCAGGTGTATAGGTCATATATGGTAAAAACAATAACACCAGACACGATGGTTTGCCCTAATAGTACCCATTTTATAAGGTTGATGAGAGAATTAAAAGAGCTAAAGCGTGTAAGCTCTTAGCACAATGTTAAGTATGGTGGAGTAAACTTCCATTTGTTCTAGTTACTATTCTTATTATTAGAAGAAGAAAAGCCGAGAAGCATTTGGTCCATCTGGGAGTTAAAGAAAGAAAAAAAAAAAGTATATATATATATATATATATATATATTCAAGGTAATACTATCCAATAAAAATGCTTATGATATGGTCATAATTTTAATTTTAAGGGCTGCATATGATCTGTCACAATACACTAAACTCTTTTCTTGTTTTGAATAGTTTCTAGTTTTTCCTCTCTATTTTGAGAAATACTACAATAAACATCTTGATGCAAAAAAAAAAAAAGGTAATACTGTCCAGCAGTCCAAAGTAATTCAGAATACATTCTTTTCTTACATTTCTCAAAGTAGGGATGATTAATGTCTGTATTTGCATTTTTGGAAAGGAAGTGTTGTTGCAGAGTATGCATCCGCATGACTTTGTATGCATTCGGTGCAATCATCTTTCAACAAGTCACCTCCCAAAATATTTTTGATACTGCATTTAGCTCATGTCATCAAAAGGTTTTAAGTATCCAGCTTTATAACATAGCATATTGTGTAGTTTTAAGGTAGCTATTTTCTTCCATTACAACTGTGACCAAAAACCTTAAAACAATTACTAAAGTGAAGTCAAGCTTAAAACATCTGAAAACTGAATAGTCTTTGGGAAAGACCAATTCACATCACAAATTGCAAATAACCCCCAGTTGATGTGAGAAGTAAATCAACACAGTGAACTAATTAGAGTGAATATAGGGGATATTTAGACTTTGAGAAATTGAATTTGATGATTATTAAAAGTAGAGAAGCAGCAGGTATGTTTGTACCATATTTCTTTTTTTTTTCCTTTTTTTAATTTTTTTAAACATCTTTATTGGGGTATAATTGCTTTACAATGGTGTGTTAGTTTCTGCTTTATAACAAAGTGAATCAGTTATACATATACATATGTTCCCATATGTCTTCCCTCTTGCGTCTCCCTCCCTCCCACTCTCCCTATCCCGCCCCTCCAGGCTGTCACAAGTACCATATTTCTTTTATTTTGTTTCATGAAGACCTGTCTCATAGTTTTAGAAATGTTAAATATTCTTAATTATTTCATATACTTTAGTTAGGATTATATATCTGTTTACAGATGAACATGCCTCAATACAAATATGTCAACGACCACATAAACCCAGAAGTAATTATACCCCCCAAATGTCTGTGGACTTGAAGTGTGAAAACTATTGGATCTAAGTTAGAAGTGGGAGTAAAAAGCTTGAAAGAGAAGCCAAAATGGAATCCAAGCATTTATGAAAGGATTGGCCTTTATATTTCTTAGATATAACAGACAGGGAAAAGAGAAGGTATGTGGGTATGTAAGTGATATCAACAAAAGTAATCAGTACACAACCTATAATAAGAGTAGGAAAAAGTTTTATTTGAGCCAAAGAGAGGACTGTAGCCCAGAAGCCAGCTTCCCAGATTACCCTGAGGAACTGCTCTGAAGAAGCATGGTTTTCAGCACAGTTTTAGATCTTGTCAGAAGAAAGACCATTAAACAAGTCAGGGACACATTTCTTCAAGATTTCAAAAAAACAAACAAACATATCAGCACATACATAGCTAATCAGTATGGCCTTGGCACCTAGTAAGGGAATCTTATCATCGAAGGAGTACCAGCATTGGCATCCCAGGAAGGGAGGCATTTAATCTTTATTTTTAACATGGGCATTCTTTACTTCTGGTCAATGTTCCCTTTTCTTTAATAACTAAAGCAGATGTACAATGTATGTTTGATAGGCCACAAACAGGCTGTTCTAGTTAACATAAAATTCAAGTTAACTCATGTATAGGTCAGGATGACTTCCCCATACCTCAATATATGAAAATTTCTTTTATCAGTGAGTTTGCAGATGTGTTTATAAGGAACTCTGCTCTGGTAATTATTATTTTCACAGTAAAATATGAGGTGGGGCCATTAGCTATGAGTGATTCAGAACAAGTTTGGAAAGGAGAGAGGATAATATATAAAATAGTCATCTCAGGTATTGGAAAGTGAGCTGAATTGATAAATATCAAAGAATTGCTGAGTAGTATTGAGTCCATTTGAGATGTGAGATCATGAAGTTAAAGTAAAAACAGTATGACTGAAGACAGGAGAAGATGGTGGAAGAGTAGGACGCAGAGATCACCTTCCTCCCCACAGATACATCAGAACTACATCTACACGTGGAACTGCTCCTATAGAACACCCACTGAACACTGGCATAAGACCTCCGACCGTCAAAAGGCAAGAAATTCCCCAAGTACCTGGGTAGGGTAAAAGAAAAAAGAAAAAACAGAGACAAAAGAATAGGGATGGGACCTGCACCAGTGGGAGGGAGCTGTGAAGGAGGAAAGGTTTCCACACACTAGAAGCCCCTTTGCGGGCGGAGGCTGCGGGTGGCGAAAGGGGGAAGCGGGTGGCGAAAAGGATCGCTGGGAGAGGACTGGCGACATGAACACAGCCTTCAGGGGGTTAGTGCACCACGGCTAGCCTGGAGGGAGTCCGGGAAAAAGTCTGGACCTGCAGAAGAGGCAAGAGACTTTTTCTTGCCTCTTTGTTTCCTGGTGCGCCAGGAGAGGGGATTAAGAGCACCGCTTAAAGGAGCTCCAGAGACGGGCACAAGCTGTGGCTATCAGCGCGGACCCCAGAGACGGGCATGAGACGCTGACTGCTGCTGCCGCCACCAAGAAGCCTGTGTGCAAGCACAGGTCACTATCCACACCTCCCCTCCCGGAGCCGGTGCAGCCCGCCACTGCCAGGGTCCCGTGATCCAGGAAAAACTTCCCCGGGAGAACGCACGCCAGCCTCTGCCGCCGCAGGCTCGCCCTGCATCTGTACCCCTCCCTCCCCCCGGCCTGAGTGAGCCAGGGCCCCCGAATCAGCAGCTCCTTTAACCCCGTCCTGTCTGAGCAAAGAACAGACGCCCTCAGGCAGCCTACATGCAGATGCGGGGCCAAATCCAAAGCTGAGCCCCTGTGAGCTGTGGGAACAAAGAAGAGAAAGGGAAATCTCTCCCAGCAGCCTCAGGAGCAGCGGATTAAAGCTCCACAATCAACTTGATGTACCCTGCATCTGTGGAATACCTGAATAGACAACGAATCATCCCAAATTGAGGAGGTGGACCTTGGGAGCAAGATAGATTATATTTTCCCCTTTTCCTCTTTTTGTGAGTGTGTATGTGTATGCTTCTGTGTGAGATTTTGTCTGTATAACTTTGCTTTCACCATTTGTACTAGGGTTCTGTCCGTCTGTTTTTTTTTTTAATTTATAAATTTTTTTTCTTAAAAATATTTTTTATTTTAATAACTTTATTTTATTTTATCTTTATTTTATTTTATCCCCTTTCTTTCTTTCTTTTTCTTTCTTTCTTCCTTTCTTTCTTTCTATTTTTTCTCCCTCTTATTCTGAGCTGTGTGGAGGACAGTCTCTTGGTGTCCCAGCCAGGCATCAGGGCTGTGCCTCTGAGCTGGGAGAGCCAACTTCAGGACACTGATCCACAAGAGACCTCCCAGCTCCACATAATATCAAATGGCGAAAATCTCCCAGAGAACTCCATCTCAACACCAACACCCAGCTTCACTCAATGACCAGAAAGCTACAGTGCTGGACACCCTATGCCAAACTACTAGCAAGACAGGAACACAGCCCCATCCATTAGCAGAGAGGCTGCCTAAAATCATAGTAAGTCCACAGACACCCCAAAACACACCACCAGACGTGGACCTGCCCACCAGAAAGACAAGATCCAGCCTCATCCACCAGAACACAGGCACTAGTCCCCTCCACCAGGAAACCTACACAACCCACTGAACCAACCTTAGCCACCGGACACAGACCCCAGAAACAATGGGAACAACGAAGCTGCAGCCTGTGAAAAGGAGACAACAAGCACAGTAAGATAAGCAAAATGAGAAGACAGAAAAACACACAGCAGATGAAGAAGCAAGGTAAAAACCCACCAGAACTAACAAATGAAGAGGAAATAGGCAGTATACCTAAAAAAGAATTCAGAATAATAATAGTAAAGATTATCCAAAATCTTGGAAATAGAATAGAGAAAATGCAAGAAACATTTACCAAGGACCTAGAAGAACTAAAGAGGAAATAAGCAATGATGAACAACACAATAAATGAAATTAAAAATAATCTAGAAGGGATAAATAGCAGAATAAATGAGGCAGAAGAACAGATCAGTGACCTGGAAGATAAAATAGTGGAAATAGCTACTGCAGAGCATAATAAAGAAAAAAGGATGAAAAGAACTGAGGACAGTCTCAGAGACCTGTGACTCAACATTAAATGCACCAGCATTCTAATTATAGCGGTCCCAGAAGAAGAAGAGAAAAAGAAAGGGACTGAGAAAATACTTGAAGAGATTATAGTTGAAAACTTCCCTAATATGGGAAAGGAAATAGTTAATCAAGTCCAGGAAGCACAGAGTCCCACACAGGATAAATCCAAGGAGAAACGCACCAAGACACATATTAATGAAACTATCAAAAATTCAATACCGGGGCTTCCCTTGTGACGCAGTGGTTGAGACTCTGCCTGCCGATGCAGGGGACACGGGTTCGTGCCCCAGTCCGGGGAGATCCCACATGCCGCGGAGCAGCTAGGCCCGTGAGCCATGGCTGCTGAGCCTTCGGGTCCGGAGCCTCTGCTCTGTGACGGGAGAGGCCACAACAGTGAGAGGCCGGCGTACCGCAAAAAAAAAAAAATTAAATTAAATTAAATACCAAAAAAACATATTAAAAGCAGCAAGGGAAAAACAACAAATAACACACAAGGGAATCCCCATAAGGTTAACAGCTGATTTTTCAGCAGAAACTCTGCAAGCCAGAAGGGAATGACAGGACATATTTAAAGTGATGAAGGAGAAAAACCTACAACCAAGATTACTCTACCCAGCAAGGTCTCATTCAGATTTGATGGAGAAGTTAAAACCTTTACACACAAGCAAAAGCTGAGAGAGTTCAGCACCACCAAACCAGCTTTAAAACAAATGCTAAAGGACCTTCTCTAGGCAAGAAACACAAGAGAAGGAAAAGACCTACAATGACAAACCCAAAACAATTAAGAAAATGGGAATAGGAACATACATATTGATAATTACCTTAAATGTAAATGGATTAAATGCTCCCACCAAAAGACACAGACTGGCTGAATGGATACAAAAACAAGACCTGTATATATGCTGTCTACAAGAGATCCACTTCAGACCTAGGGACACATACAGACTGGAAGTGAGGGGATGGAAAAAGATATTCCATGAAAATGGAAATCAGAAGAAAGCTGGAGTAGCAATTCTCATATCAGACAAAATAGACTTTAAAATAAAGACTATTACAAGAGACAAAGAAGGACACTACATAATGATCAAGGGATCGACCCAAGAAGAAGATATAACAATTGTAAATATTTATGCACCCAACATTGGGGCACTTCAATACATAAGGCAAATGCTAAGAGCCATAAAAGGGGAAATCAACAGTAACACATTCATAGTAGGGGACATTAACACCCCACTTTCACCAATGGACAGATCATCCAAAATGAAAATAAAGTAGGAAACACAAGCTTTAAATGATACATTAAACAAGATGGACTTAATTGATATTTATAGGACATTCCATCCAAAAACAACAGAATACACATTTTTCTCAAGTGCTCATGGAACATTCTCCAGGATAGATCACATCGTGGGTCACAAATCAAGCCTTGGTAAATTTAAGAAAATTGAAATTGTACCAAGTATCTTTTTTGACCACAATGCTATGAGACTAGATATCAATTACAGGAAAAGATCTGTAAAAATACAAACACATGGAGGCTAAACAATACAATACTTAATAACGAAGTGATCACTGAAGAAATCAAAGAGGAAATCAAAAAATACCTAGAAACAAATGTCAGTGGAAACATGACGACCCAAAACATATGGGATGCAGCAAAAGCAGTTCTAAGACGGAAGTTTATAGCAATACAATCCTACCTTAAGAAACAGGAAACATCTCGAATAAACAACCTAGCCTTGCACCTAAAGCAATTAGCGAAAGAAGAACAAAAAAAATCCCAAAGTTAGCAGAAGGAAAGAAATCATAAAGATCAGATCAGGAATAAATGAAAAAGAAATGAAGGAAATGATAGCAAAGATCAATAAAACTAAAAGCTGGCTCTTTGAGAAGATAAACAAAATTGATAAACCATTAGCCAGACTCATCAAGAAAATAAGGAAGGAGACTCAAATCAATAGAATTAGAAATGAAAAAGGAGAAGTAACAACTGACACTGCAGAAATACAAAGGATCATGGGAGATTACTACAAGCAACTCTATGCCAATAAAATGGACATCCTGGAAGAAATGGACAAATTCTTAGAAATGCACAACGTGCCAAGAATGAACCAGGAAGAAATAGAAAATATGAGCAGACCAATCACAAGCACTGAAATTGAAACTGTGATTTAAAATCTGCCAACAAACAAAACCCCAGGACCAGATGGCTTCACAGGCGAATTCTATCAAACACTTAGAGAAGAGCTAACACCTATCCTTCTCAAGCTCTTCCAAAATATAGCAGAGGGAGGAACACTCCCAAACTCATTCTACGAGGCCATCATCACCCTGATACCAAAACCAGTCAGAGATGTCACAAAGAAGTAAAACTACAGGCCAATATCACTGATGAACATAGATGCAAAAATCCTCAACAAAATACTAGCAAACAGAATCCAACAGCACATTAAAAGGATCATACACCATGATCAAGTGGGGTTTATTCCAGGAATGCAAGGATTCTTCAATATACGGAAATCAATCAATGTGATACACCATATTAACAAATTGCAAGAGAAAAACCATATGATCATCTCAATAGATACAGAGAAAGCTTTCGACAAAATTCAACACCCATTTATGATAAAAACCCTGCAGAAAGTAGGCATAGAGGGAACTTATCTCAACATAATAAAGGCCATATATGACAAAACCACAGCCACCATCATCCTTGATGGTGAAAAACTGAAACCATTCCCACTAAGATCAGGAGCAAGACAAGGTTGCCCACTCTCACCACTCTTATTCAACATAATTTTGGAAGTTTTAGCCACAGCAATCAGAGAAGCAAAAGAAAGAAAAGGAATCCAAATCGGAAAAGAAGAAGTAAAACTGTCGCTGTTTGCATATGGCGTGATACTCTACATAGAGAATCCTAAAGATGCTACCAGAGAACTAGTAGAGCTAATCAGTGAATTTGGTAAAGTAGCAGGATACAAAATTAATGCACAGAAATCTCTGGCATTCTTATACACTAGTGATGAAAAATCTGAAAGTGAAATTAAGAAGACACTCCCATTTACCAATGCAACAAAAAGAATAAAATATCTAGGAATAAACATATCTAAGGAGACAAAAGACCTGTGTGAAGAAAATTATGAGACACTGATGAAAGTGTCTTATAAGAAATTAAAGATTATACAAATAGATGGAGAGATATACCATGTTCTTGGATTGGAGGAATCAACATTGTGAAAATGACTCTACTACCCAAAGCAATCAATAGATTCAATGCAATCCCTATCAAACTACCACTGGCATTTTTCACAGAACTAGAACAAAAAATTTCACAATTTGTATGGAAACACAAAAGACCCCAAATAGCCAAAGCAATCTTGAGAACGAAAAATGGAGCTGGAGGAATCAGGTTCCCTGACTTCAGACTATATCACAAAGCTACAGTAATCAAGACAGTATGGTACTGGCACAAAAATAGAAAGATAGATCAATGGAACAGGATAGAAAGCCCAGAGATAAACCCACACACATATGGTCACCTTATCTTTGCAAAGGAGGCAAGAATATACAGTGGAGAAAAGGCATCCTCTTCAATAGGTGGTGCTGGGAAAACTGGACAGGTACATGTAAAAGTATGAAATTAGAGCACTCCCTAACACCATACACAAAAATAAACTCAAATTGGATTAAAGGCCTAAATATAAGGGCAGACACTATCAAACTCTTAGAGGAAAACATAGGCAGAACACTCTATGACATAAATGACAGCAAGATCCTTTTTGTCCCACCTCCTAGGAAATGGAAATAAAAAATAAATAAACAAATAGGACCTAATGAAACTTAAAAGCTTTTGCACAGCAAAGGAAACCATAAACAAGACCAAAAAACAACCCTCAGAATGGGAGAAAATATTTGTAAATGAAGCAACTGACAAAGGATTAATCTCCAAAATTTACAAGCAGCTCATGCAGCTCAATAACAAAAAAACAAACAACCCAATCCAAAAATGGGCAGAAGACCTAAATAGACATTTCTCTGAAGAAGATATACAGATTGCCAACAAACACATCAAAGAATGCTCAACTACATTTATCATTAGAGAAATGCAAATCAAAACTACAATGAGGTATCATCTCACACCAGTCAGAATGGCCATCATCAAAAAATCTAGAAACAATCAATGCTGGAGAGGGTGTGGAGAAAAGGGAACACTCTTGCACTGGTTGTGGGAATGTAAATTGATACAGCCACTATGGAGAACAGTATGGAGGTTCCTGAAAAAACTACAAATAGAACTACTATACGACCCAGCAATCCCACTACTGGGCATATACCCTGAGAAAACCATAATTCAAAAAGAGTCATGTACCAAAATGTTCATTGCAGCTCTATTTACAATAGCCCGGAGATGGAAACAACCTAAGTGCCCATCATCGGATGAATGGATAAAGAAGATGTGGCACATATATTCAATGGAATATTACTCAGCCATAAAAGGAAACGAAATTGAGTTATTTGTAGTAGGTGGATGGACCTAGAGTCTGTCATACAGAGTGAAGTAAGTCAGAAAGAAAAAAACAAATGCCATATGCTAACACATATATATGGAATCTAAGAAAAAAAAAAAAAGTCCTGAAGAACCTAGGTTAGGATGGGAATAAAGACACAGATCTACTAGAGCATGGACTTGAGGATATGGGGAAGGAGTAGGGTAAACTGTGACAAAGTGAGAGAGTGGCATGGACATATATACACTATCAAACGAAAAATAAATATCTAGTGGGAAGTAGCCACATAGCACAGGGAGATCAGGTCGGTGCTTTGTGATCACCTAGAGGGGTGGGATAGGGAGGGTGGGAGGGAGGGAGACGCAAGAGGGAAGTGATATGGGAACATATGTATATGTATAACTGATTCACTTTGTTATAAAGCAGAAACTAACACACTATTGTAAAGCAATTATACTCCAATAAAGATGTTAAAAAAAAAAAACAAAAAAACCCCCAGTATGCCTGGTTATATAATTTTCTCCAGCTACATTCAACTATGTTCGTCTGGAATTTGAGTTTTGCAAAGAGAGTACAATCAAGGAGGAGAGAAACCGTGTAGTTGAAAGTATGATTATAATAATAAACTTTGGCTTGTAAGTTGGAGAATGAAGCCAGGGGGAAGTTGAGAGAAGATGAAAACTTGGTGGGTCCAGTACCCTGGGGACCATAACATTGTAAAGGGAGTACTATTTGAATAAGGAAGAGAAAAGTATAGGAAGCTGTGATTCCACAGTGGAATGTTTGCGTTTCTGAGTTGGAGACGGTGCAGATTCTGTTGATGATGAAATCTCGGGTATGATCCAGAGAAAGTGTACTGAGGTACTGTGAAGGATGAGATCATCTGAGACAAGTAGGCCAAGAACTTGAGAGTCTATTAAATTGGATGGATAAGACTGATTGCTGATCAAGTTATCAAGACTGGGTAAAGTTTGTATGACAAGGAAGACAAGGCCCAGAGCTAAATTCGGGAATCAAGGGAAATGACCAAGAAATGAGTAACAATGGCTCCAAAGAAATGGTGAGGGCAGAATAGCAAGTTTTGCAAGAGGCAGATGAAGAAATGGTCTGCAAGTGGAAATTGGGGTGGGTAGGGCTAAGAAGGAAAATTTCTCTACCTCATTGACCTGAAGTACATGAAATAACCACCACAACAAAAAATAACAACAATGAAATAGCTGTCGAGAACTTACTGTGAGTCAAGTTCCTGTTCAAAATGGTTTACGTGGATTCATTCATTTAATCATTACATAACCCTTTGAGAAGTAAGGACTGTTAATAATATCCCCATTTTAGTAAACTGAGGCAACAAAAATTTAAGTAACTTTGCCAAAGACAGACAGCTAGTAAGTGAGGCAACCAGGGTTCAAATACTGGCAGCCTGACTTCAAAGCTAGTGCCTCTAAACCACTACATGGCTGCCTTACTCCTTAACTGGGAAGGGAGAGAATTAACATTTCTGAAGGAGAATGTGTTCATTGGGTTTCAGGTTGCTCTGGGACCATTTGGTATCAGTAAGGTAAAGCTCTGAGATAGGAAAGCCTACGTCTCAGACCCATGCTGCAGTCCAGGCCTCCCTGTAACCCTTTCTTTCTCGGCAGCCACATGCCCCAGCACAACAGCGTCTCACACCCCCTCATCTACCGCCACCCAACCTTGAACCTCGGTGGGACTCCATCTGAACTTCTGCTTTGCCAGTTGTTGGAGCAGACCGCTTAGTCCATGACTAGGGAGAGCTCTGCCCCTCAGTGGTCTCACAGCACTTTCTGCCACTTGGTTCTCAGACCATTGCTTGTTGCTTGCATGCTGGATCCCGTTTTCCAGTCTTCCACTCTACCTCCTGTCCTGTCTTCAGTCAATTCAGACTTTCTTCACTCTCATTCTGCTTTTACTCTGTCCTCCATGGCAAATCCCCAGTATGGCTTGCAATTTGATAAAAGAAAAAATAATTATGGACTATCTTGTTATCTTTTATTCCCATAGCATTCCACCAGAAAATCTCTCCAGTTCTCACTGGCTATTGAACATTAATTGTTTCCAAGTCCTATTAAATAGTTTATATTTGAGAAGAGCTATGTGAATGAAAGCATATCATTATTTGTGTAGTTTATAATATTTTACTTTGCTTTGATCTGTCACGGTACCCCAACAATCTTTGTTGGCTCAAGCTGGATACACTTCTCATATCTAGTTATTTTTGTGTGAGGTGCAAACTGACTGACAATTTGGACAATTAAGCATTCTACAACACTAGTCCAAAGTGAGATTTCCCTCTTTCTAATTCCACTGGGCTTTCAAGTTGCTGACAGGGACCTCTATTACTTAGCTTCATGTCTACCCTTCTATTGATAGTGTTTTTGTTATTGTTTTCACTTATGCACACCTCTTGGGCAGAGGCCATCCTTTCTCTGGAAGACTTCAGTAAACCTTTGCCTCTTAATTAGCATTTGAGTCTCTGGGAGCCTGTAACGCAGACATTGCTAGCATTTCACCAATCTGAGTCCATCAGAATAGTATCTTTCACAGGCCTTCTTGCTGCTGTGTTTTCATTATTCTCAGATCTTTTCCATGGTTTTGTTTGGTTTGGTTTTCTTTGCTCTTTAATACTGAGAGTCTGTCTTTGGTAGCACACAAAATGTAATGAAGCTTTGGAAGTATTCAGTGAAAAGTTAAAAAAAGAAAGAGAGAGAGGAAGAAAGAATGAAGCCAAATTGATGAGTGTTGTTCTAAATGCAGATGGCACTGATTAGTTTGCTGAGATCCTTCTCTGAAATAAGCTCAGTACCATCACCTTCTTATCTCCGAATCAGCCTTCCTGCCAGAAGTGATGGCTGGGACAATGCAGATGGCTCTCAAATAGGAGCTTCTCTCAGAACCCAGTCCTTATCACAGCTTTGACTGGCAAAGGCTGTCATTCATGCTGTCACTCACAGTGGGTACACAATAGATCCTGTCTGCCTTGCACATCATAGATAACTAGACTAACAGGGGCTGTATTTAATTCCTTGGTTAAAGAAGAAGCGAAAAGATAAATCACTGATTATACAATATCTGATTTTCCTTTAATTTACTTGTCACTGAAACTGTAACCTTGTGTTCTAGATCAGTTAAATTGGTCAGCATCCCTAATAGAAACTGCCATTTTAATAAATTTTTCTCAAACTACCACATATTTAAAAGTCCATGTATGTGACTCTTTCAACCCTGTGTCTGTGTAACAGTCTTTCCTTGGAAAAACAGCACCATGGCTTTGATGTGCTTTGGAATTCTTACCCTAACGTTTTAAAATAAAATGAGCACTAATGATCTTGATAGAGCATTCTTGAAAAAAAGAATTGGTTAAGTAAAAATGAAAATATGAAGGTATTTTGTGTGGAAGGTATTTTGTGTGGAAGTCTACTGTTTATACAATACTCTGAATGGTGACCGCAGAGGATTCATTTACACATCTAAAGCAGCTTTGTATATTGACAAAGAAGGTGTTCAAGACAGAACCATAAAATAATCACTATGCCCATTTGCTACCACGTTGTGTTATATGTCACAAATGTTGTACTCCTTATAATATATTAAAATAATCTGATCAAAGGAGCAGTAACTCTTAGCTAGGTTAATTATGGAGTTTTTGAAAAGCTAATTAATGATGTCTGACCTGATTTGTTTTTCTGTTGAAAGAATGTATTGAAGATTTTACGATATGCAAACACTCCGTAGTATACAATAAAACATATTTATAATGTTTGCCCAGGATATTAGTTTCTTCACTGGATTACTACACTGAGAATGAAGAGGCTAATATTACTTTATGGATATTTCTTTGCTCAATGGTGGGAGAATAGCCACCATGTTCAGGAAGATACATGAAGTTAATGTGCCCAAAATGTAGACGTATGAATTTTACTGGAGAGCATGACTATGAACATGACTCTTGATATCCTAACCAAACTAATGTGGTAGCTTTACCTGGGTATCTAATTTCTAGTCATATTATTATAGTTTTATGCTTGTGTTCATTTTTTTTCTTTCTTTTTTTCTTATGTTCATTTATACAGGGAATTTTAACTAAAAAAAAAGGGCATTGCATGGTTTATTAAAATGTTAACTGGAATAAGAGTTCTTTTTGGAAATAGCATACACAAAACTACTTATAGGATAAGGCACTTAAAAAAGTATCCTTTTAGAAAGAATCGTAGCTCTTTCAAAGATTTAGATATCTGCATGCAAATTAAGGAGAAATTTCTCCTCATTTAACAGTTCTCATTCAGAAATATTTATTGTGTGCCTATGAAAGACAAAATCGATTGCTCTTACTGTTCAACAAATGTGGCCAATAATATGCCTGATTCTACACATTATCCCCTAGAATAAAGTGTGTGTCAACTAAAGGCTGGTTCATTTTGGCATGTGAGATACAGAGAAGAGGAAGAAAGAGTTGAAAAATAGAAGCTTTGGGAAAGGAGAATAATGCTCTTACAAGTGTGTCAGCACTTGTAAAATCAAAAATGAAAACAATGGTGCTATTCTGCCTGAAGCCCAGTAGTGCTCTTATACTGCTCTTGCGGTGACCATTATAGCTTACTGGCCAGCTCAGGGATTGGTTACCCTTGAGTCAAATACCACACCACTCCCCACCTGGTCCAATCAGTGGCCAACTCCACGTAAAGACCAGGCTGGTACTACTTCCCAGGAAACAGGGCTATTTACAGGGAAGTGGCAGCCAGAAGAAGAATTTGAACTTGACAGTCATGTGACTAATATGTCCAGAGCATCATCTCTCTTATATATGTGAATCTGACTCTGAGAAAATTTGTAAATTTGTACTCACTTCTGCACTGGAGAAATGTGATCTCCACTCTGCTTCTCTATCCCTGCCAAGTGTTTTCAGTTTCTTAACCAGCACCCAAAGTAGAAATGGTCCAGGGCAGAGCTGCGTCCCTCAAAGAAGAAGGGCAATCTTACCAAAAATGGGTAAGGTGACTGGACTACCTAAGGCTAAGAAGTATGTGGTCTCCAACCTGGCCATGTCCTAGTTCTGTACAGTAACTTGCGAATTTAGGGATGGCATGTAGCATTCAGAACTCCAAGGATGGGCAGGCTGCAGGAACAATGGAGACTTGCCCCTGGATTTGGATTTTATATGTAGGTGAGTTCTTCAGAGGAAGCTCAGAGGATTTTCATAGCCTGTCCAGTTTATCATATTACAATAATTATCATCTTGTGTCAGTTTTTACAGTTTCTGCTCTTTGTCTGAGCCGTGTCTTTGTTTACGTGAAAACCTCTCAGATGACCTTGATACCAGGATTAAGCTTCCTTGGTCACCTGCCAGGATGAAAATGAAGTCATTCCTTGGAATCTAATAGAGTTAAATAATCTTTGACCCTGTCCTCTCCTGGAATAGACAATACCAAGACTATAATGCATGCTGGGCTACCAACATAGATGACTTAGTTGAGGCCTCAGGATTCATTCTCTTCCTAATGAATTCGCTTTCTTACTAATATGACGTGGATGACTATTCACAATAAGAAAATAACTGGAGGAAAGGTTTTCTATAACCTTGTTCTCTTAGACATATACCATATCTAGATATGTGGCTACAGCCAGCATATAATTTTGTCATTTAAACAGGACTGATTGAAGTTTGTTCTGATCATTTGTTTCCACATTCCACTTCAATAATAAAATAGAACCTAGCAGTACAGTAAATGAGTTCATTTATTCATCTAGTGTTCATCTAGTGCCAACTATGCCAGTTCTCATAAATCTCGAAATTATGAGGTCCACAAGCAATGTATGTAGGTTAGCATTTTGAACTTATTTTAACAGAATGAAAATGTTAATGTGAAACCCTTGTAGCATTAAGTATCCAGTTTGAATATTATTCAAAGGATTCTTTGTAGCGTATGCAGCAAAAATGCCATGGGTCACAATAGAGCATTCATTTTTGTTTTGTTTTCTTTTGGTTTTAGTTATATAACTTATGTAGGCATAGTCCTGCATCGGGAAAAGGAGGGAATTATCCATACCCTGGCTCTATTAACCAGGTTGGACAAATTTTAGTGCACTAGACAGATAACATATCTATTGGCAATGGAAATGTATCACTCTCTTTAGCACTATACCTATTCTTTTTGGTTGCAGAATGCTAGCAGGAACTGTGTTAGTTATCAATCACTGCATAACAAACTTAAAACAACAAAGACTTATTTATCTCACACAGTTCCTTAGGGTCAGGAATCTGTTTACCTACCCAGTTTAGCTGGGTAGTTCTGGTTCATTGTCTCCCATGAGGCTGCAGTCAAGGTGTAGGCCAAGGCCGCAGTCATCTAAAGGCTTGACTGGGGCTAGAGAATCTGCTTTCTACCTCACTCCTACGGCTCTTGGCAGGAGGCTTCAGTTCCTTCCTGGCTGTTGGCTGGAGGGCTCAGTTCCTTGACACAAGGTCCTCTCCATAGGGCTGCTCATCACATGGAAACTGGCTCCTCCCAGAGTAAATGATCCGAGAGAGAGTGATTGATTAGACACATAAGGGCTACAGTGTTTTCATAAACCCATCTCAGAAAGCATATGTCATCACTTCTGCCGTATTCTATGGTTAAAACAGACAACCTTGGTACAGTGCGGGAAGAGATTACATAGGAGCTCACGTACCAAGAGGCAAGGATCATTGGGGGCCATATTGGAGGCTGGGATCAAAGACTTCTGATTCCCAAATGTTTTCTGGAGAAGTCTGACCAAATTAGGCCTCTCTTTAAAGCAGTGATTCTCAAAAGAGATGATGAGGTACAGAGTTGGAAAAGCATGTTCACATTATAGTGTAATTTTATGTTTTAAAGTGAGAAAACACACTTTTTAATATGGGCTACAGAAAATTAAACTATTATCCTTCTTTGTTTGTGGAAATACACAAGTACATGCATGTTAGCGATCTTTTTAGGGGGAAAACTTGACTTAGAATCTTAGTGTGTGGAGGGGATTTTTATTTTTATTTCAAGGAGCAAGGTTTTTGTTTTTGCTTTTGTTTTTTTTTTTTGTGGTATGCGGGCCTCTCACTGTTGTGGCCTCTCCCGTTGCGGAGCACAGGCTCCAGACGCGCAGGCTCAGCGGCCATAGCTCATGGGCCTAGCCGCTCCGCGGCATGCGGGATCTTCCCGGACCGGGGCACAAACCCGTGTCCCCTGCATCAGCAGGCGGACTCTCAACCACTGCGCCACCAGGGAAGCCCAGAACAAGGTATTTTTAATGCTGAAACTAAAGCAAATTAGAAACTCATGGTGAAAACATAGACCAATTATTAGACTTATTATCAATTACTCATTAATCAATCATTTCATAGTGCTCTGATTAATAAAAATTTGTTCAGGTTTAATAAAGAAGTTAAAATATTTGTATCAAGTCATGTAAAGATATCAAGGATTTCTGGGAGCCTTATGGTATATAGATCTAAAAATAAATTTTAAAATATTATTGTAAAATTTAATTATTCAGTCCTAAAATACACAAATATTATAAGATAGTATATGTCTACTCATTATTAACACAGCCATTTTGTATGTGATTGCTTCATGCTAAAGCAGCTTCCGTGAGTTGGAATCTATACCACAGATCAAGGAAGCTGATTATATTATTCTGTTATAGTAGAACAGCAGGAAGAGTTCAATGAGGCTTTTTATCTTAAATTATATTTTCAACTTGACCTCATTAAATTTTTTTCCTTCTGTTTGTCATTGTTAGGCTTACTATTTTTCATATTTCCTCTCGGTCCCTTTTTAAATTGTCCTTTAGAAATATTTCTGCAATGGAGAGTTCATTATTTCTCTAGTGACAACATATTGAATGCCCTAATGCACTGATTTCATTGTGCCTCATGAACTGCATTTAGAAAAATTCAGGTAGATTTCTTATTTGCTGACTATTTCTTAGAAAGTCATTAAATGTCAAAAGCTATTTTTCTGTTTATTCACGTCTATTTTCAAATTTATTTGTAAAGTGTCCTTAGGAGAGAAGTTGCTGTAGTCTAACAAGTGAAAAAATCTCTACTTTTTTGCATAGATTTTGTTTTTTAGAGTGGAAAAATAAATAGGAGATGGGGGAATTTTTTTCTCTAACAGATGACCTAAATTTCTGTTGCAATGAAGCTGATCTGTTTTCTGTGAATTTTTGTAGTAATTAATCTATTTTTCAACTATTGTGTATATAACATGGGAGTAAATATATATTTTAAATATTTCACATAAGTATCAATACGGGTATAATTATGATTTGAAAATAAAGTTAATCTAAATGAAATGCAGTTTTCAAGCATCCTTAAAAAAGGAGGGAAAAAAAAAGAAATGTAATCAGATGAGCCAATGTTATTAGACACAATGACTGGAAAGACTAAAGCAACTCATAATGAATTTAAAAGAAAAGGGCCATTAAACTGGAGAATCCCAACAATCAAGTGGAGACATTTCAGGCTCTTCAGGCATCATTGCTGGAATAAGTACGTTATCACACTAAGATTTTATGAAAAGCTGTTACATTTTTACAAACTTTAATCTGTTTCATTTTTGTGTTTAAAGGATGGGAGTTGCATTAAAATAAAAATTCCATTTGGGTTATTATCTCCCCAGCTGTCTGTACAGACCACGGGGCTGGCCAGAGAATATTCTCATTATGTGTGTGGAGAAGTTACCCAGTGATTGATGCTGCATTAATGCACAGTGCAGACGAGGTCCTTTTGTTACTGAATATTAGACAAATTAGTTCTTACAAATTCATGACCCACCGTCCCCCCCCCCCACCCCGGTCGGTGTGTCTTCCTCCTCCTTCTCTCAGTTCCCTACGCATCTCCCCTGCCTTGCTGCTGGGCACCTGACTTGACTGCCATGGAGAGTTAATATTGCTAGTAACCTTCAGTGGAAATGAACCGAGGCAGCAGGAGGTGGAGTTTGACAAAGGAAGGGGAAGAAAACAGACGTTGGTCCTTCCAGTCACACAATGTACAACAAGGTTCTAGTCATTTTCTAAGATACCTCAATGTAGTCATGACAAATGAGTGTTTTGCTGTCATATTCCCAAATTAGTTTTCCTTCCCCCACTTTATGTGAGGAACCATTTATCTTCTCAATTGCTTTAAATTTACTTTTGTCAGGATAGGGAGAGAGGGGTCAAAAAAAAATTTTTAGACAGTTTTTTTAACCATGAAACACAGTATGGGAATGGGTATACCTTCCTTCCTTTTGCCCAAAATGTTTGTATTGGAATTCTTCCTGGAATTGTTTTAAAAAGCAGTCCAGATATTAAAACTGAAAAGTAGATTTCTGGGCATGATCAATAGTTTCCCATTGGATTATGTGTCATATATATGTGTTTTGTTGTGAAAAGGTATGCCATTGATTATCAAATGTTTAGAGTTCTAAAAATATATCATTACATGTGTATTACTAGAAGAAAATATTTTGTGCTAAAGCTTACTGTTTTCACATTAAATCTTGAATATGGCAAATTTCCAGTTGTTCAGATGATGAATCAAGCACAGAAAAGTTAACTTAGCCAATGTTACCTAGTTAAAATAGATCCTGAACCTGTCTCCAGAAAAAGTGGTCTATAGACAATATTTGATTTATGAATGAAAATGAATTAAAATTTATTTTATTTTCAGTTCAACTGTTTAGCTATCTCCTTTGTTTATGCAGCTTCTTAATGTTCTAAATTTTAGTTTCTAACACAGTAAATACCAATATGTAAATATTGTTATATTTATTTGATAAACATTGATTATAGTCCACTAACAAAAAGCTTGATGGGTCCTGCCTGAATAATTTTTTTAAGTATACAATTCAGTGGGTTTTGGTATATTTAAAGGATTGTGCAATAATCTTTGCAATCTAATTATAGAACACTTTTGTTTTCCTAAAGGAAACCCCACACTGTTAGCAGTCATTCCCCACTTCCCTCCAACATCCTCCTACTAACCTACATTCTGTCTCTATAGATTTGCTTATTCTGCACATTTCATATCAATGGAATTACAAAACTCATATAGTATGTGGTCGTTTGTGTGCGGTTTCCTTCACTTAGTGTAATACTTTTAAGGTTTACCCATTTTCTTGCACATATTAGTACTTTATTTTTTAAATTGCCAAATAGTATTCCGTTGTATGGATATATCACATGTTGTTTATTCACTTATTGGTTGATGAACATTTGGGTTGTTCCTACTTTTTGGCTATTATGAATTATGCTACAGTGAATATATATGTACAAGGTTTTATATGGACATTTGATTTCATTTTTCTTTGGTATATACCTAGGAGTAGAATTTCTAGATCATATGGTATCTCTATATTTAACCTTTTGAGCAAATGCTAACCTGTTTTCCGTAGTAGCTGCACTATTTGACATTCACACCAACAGTGTGTGAGTATTTCAATTTCTCTATATCCTACCAATACTTGTTTTTGTGTGTCTTTCTGATTATAGCCATCCTAGTGAGTATGAACTTGTGTCTCATTGTAGTTTTGATTTGTATTTCCCCAATGATTAATGATGTTGAGCATTTCTTATGTGCCTATTTGCAATATGCATATCTTCTTTGGAGAAATGTCTATTCAAATCCTTGGCATATTTTTAAATTAGGTTATTTTTCTTTTTATTGTTGAGATGTAAACTTCTTTATATATTTTGGATATAAGTATCTTATCAGATATATACTTTGCAAATATTTTGTTTCATTCTATGGATTGTCTTTCATTTTCTTGATGGTATTATTTGCAGCACAAAAGTTTTAAATTTTGAGTAGCCCAATTATATTATCTTTTATCTTTTGCTGTTTGTGCTTTAAATGTTATTTCCAAGAAACTATTACCTAACTCAAGGTCACAAAGATATACTCCTGTTTTATTCTAAGTAGTTTTAGCTCTTAAATATATTGCTAAATTTTATTTGAAACCCTCTTTAAAGGACACCTCGTGGTGTAGGCCTAATTCTTTTTGGCTTTTGGCTATTTTTTTTCTTTTGGCCATGCAGCGCGGCTTGTGGGATTTTAGTTCCCCCACCAAGGATTGAACCCAGGCTCCCAGCTGTGAGAGCACGGAATCTTAACCACTGGACCACCAAGGAATTCCCTAATTCTTTTTGGCTTTGCCAATTATATAAGTCAATTCAAAAAACAAATATATGTGAGTGACTCTTATGTATTCAAGGCATATAGTCAGAATTATTTCCTAGAATCTCATAAGTCTGTACTGAAGGTATTCTGCCTAACAAAGAGTAACAGACCTAACACAAATAACTAAAATTTAGGGTAAAATATGACAAGGACTACATGAAAGGGATTGAGTCCATATGTTGGGAATTCAAGGAAGATCATCTGTGGTTATGGGAAGTGATATTATTCATGTTTGACTTAAATTTTGAAATAAAAATTAAGATAAAGTTTTGGCAGATTTTTCCTGATTTAATAAAGATCAGGGACATTACTGATTAGTCTCACTGGCATGAGGTTTCCAGAGTGGACTGTCTTGAGATCTTACCTGCTCTGTGCCATAGAGCAGTAGTTCTAAAAGCATTGGCAGAGCACTGAGGGTCCCTGAGACCCTTGTAGGTGGCCTGCTAGGTCAAGACAATTTCCCTAATAATATTCAGACATTATTTGCTTTTTTCATTGTATTGACATCGTGCTGATTATGCAGAAGCAATGGTGGTTGCAACTGCTGTGCGTTAACAGGAATCAAGGCAGTGGCACCAAACTGTGCTAATAGTCAGTGTGTTCCTACTGCTACAGACTTGCAGTGAAAGCTAAAACAGTCAGTAAATAAATAAAATGCCAGTTTCACTTAAGAACATCCTTGATGAAGCATTAAAATTATTAATTTTATTAGATCTTGACCTTTGATTGCATGTCTTTTTAGCAGTTTGTGTGATGAGAGGGAAAACCCACGGAAAGCACCCTGCTGCATGCTTAGATCACCAGGTGTGCTCCAAATCTTACTGATGTAATTACTCTTAGTCGCTAATAGTATGGGCAACTGAAGCAATTCCAGAGTTTATTTTCAACAAACCTGCAATTGCTGTGATTTTGGTGCCTAGACAAGATGGCACAGAGAGTAAAAATTGTTCATAATTTATCTTGACTGGAAAACTAGATAGATAAGAAGTCTATAAGTGCTCAAAATAGATTAAATAAAGATACTCTCAAGGGTTCAAAATAACATTATTTATATAAACTTACAAATTTGATAAATTTAATTGGAATGCTACACAATGACAAAAATAATAGGCTTCTGGAACAAATACATTTTAGTTTAATTTGAGCATAACTACCTGATTTTTTTTACTTAATAAGTAGCCCCCAAAAGGAGATTTAGATAAAACATGGTTTTCTGGAAAGCATATAGGAAACAGTAATAACTTTTTAAAATGTAGTGTTAATAGCTTAGAACTTTGTATACATTTTTGGAATCTATTCCCCCAGTCAGGTTAGATATGTTGTTATTATATCTACTTTATGAATGTGGGAGCAGAAGAACTGAAGCCAGCCCCACACTGGGTCTGAGTTTGTTTGACCCAGAGCAGGCTAACTTCTCATCAGGGTGGAAACAGTGGTGCCACCTTCGTCCCTTCATCTGCACCATACCTGGGAGGGATCTATATGTATCACAACCATAATTTGGGGAGTGTCAAAGCTTTATTCTGATTCTGGTCAGGATTCAATATTTGACAAAAGTCCAATCTAAAGGAGGTGAAATAGGTGCATTTCTTCTGGAGTTTCAGGTCTTGGACAAGATTCTGGTTGCCAACGGGCATTAAGTTTTTAACCAGGAATCAGCTGAATATATGATTTGGGCTCTAGAGAGAAATCTGGGCTAGAGATGTAGACCTGAGTCATTACACTATAGGTGATAGTCACTGTAAGACATGGCATTGTATCAGAAATTCCAGAGAAGGGTTGTTATCAATTTAATTTTAACAAAACAAAACAAGTGAGGAGTGATATACATTAGGTAGCAGTAAGCCTTGTAGGTAAACTAGCTGGAAATGAGTGGGGGATTGAGATATATAAATAGATGGGAAAGTACAAGGGGAAAAGGTGAAGGACAATAATTTGGGAAACAGCCAATATTTGTATTCCATTGTTCCAGCTTTACTGAGATATAATTGGCATAGAGCATTTTTAAAGTTTAAAGTCTACAGTGTGTTTATTTGATACGCTTGTAAGATGAACAATTTGGGGAGACCTCATGGACATGATGGAGAACATCCACTATTAAACAGGTGGATTGAAGTAGGGGAGGTCTCTTAAAACTTTTTCAAGGAAGAGAGATGAAGAAAGAGAGCTGGGAAAGAAACAGTATGAAAGCTAAGGAGGAGACTTTTTTCAAAACAGTGGGAGTGGCCATTGGATCTGGTTACACCTAATGGTCATGTTAAGGGAAATTCTGAAAAAGGCACACTGAGGTTAACAAATGAAAGCTACATGGTGAAGTCAGTGTTAGATTAACTGGAGTAGTGTTGCTAACTTGCACAGTTTTGAGGATACAAAGACAATGAGCACGGGCTCCATGTCTAAGAAGCAAGGCTATGAAAGGTAAGAGGATGAGGGAGAGCGTCATCCTGCAAAAGGGCAGACAGTCAAGAAAGTGCACTTGTTGATTTATACGGGACAGACTTAAGCATGTCAGAAGCTAACGGTAAGAGCCAGTGGCAAGGGAGTGATGGGTGATTTATCTGGGTGACTGGTAGCTCCTATTCTATTCGGGCTAAGAGACCTTGAGTTCTATTTATTTAAATAACATGGCATTTCTGCCCTGGATAAACTTATTTTTCTCAGTTCTTTCCCTTTATGTCTTACAGAACTTTTGTTACATGGTTTAAAGTAAAAAATAAATTATATGAGAACAAAATAAATTATTCTAGAGGCTTATTATGATAATGCCTCGATTAACAAAGAATCAGTTAACTTATTAACACATATTTTTTTCTACACTTTTCCTTTTATAGAATGGAAGTATGTGGAGGTGGGTGATTAAAATTTTAATTGAAAACCTACTTCAGCCACAGACAGGCAATCAGTAAGCATTTATTATGTGCTTCTCTCCCCAAAATATGATGATGTGTTCCAGAGTTGCTGCAAAGTATTATAACACATGGTCTTATTGTCATGAAGGTTGCAATCTGTGGATATAAAACTACACACATGAACATATAGTGAACGGTGTGACAGCATGAATGATAAACACCAAAATGAATGATACAGATTAAATGCAGTAGGAATTTAGAAAAAGCAGCTAACACTGAGTTGAGTGTTCACAGATAACTCCTTGGACAAGATGGAATTTACATAAATCCTTAGGTTGGGTAGATGTGAAGATAGAGAAAAAGGCATTTTGGCTGGAATGGAAGTAGTACTTATTCATGAATTAGGAACTACTATTTTTTGGTGATATACTGGATGTTTTAATATGCAGAATCATAATTCATTCAATGATTTGTGAAGGTGAGTAGGAACAGGACTGAGTATACCATAGATTAGTGAGTGGGTTAATGGTTTGGTTAGGACATTAGTTAGCCAAAAAGCTCTCTTGTCCTCTCTCTCTTTAATTGTTTATTTTCTGTTCTCCTTGCCATCTGAGTTCCCGGTTGGGGAATTCCCCCCACATGGGCATTGGTAGCAAGCAGACTTACTTCTCACTCTATAACTTGGAAAGTCCAGATACTTGCACCTTACCCTTACACCAAAAGATTGGGCACAGACATAGGTTTGTCCAAGCAGAAGGCTCATCTGGGACTTGGGATCCGAAACAGGACACCTTTGTAATGAGGTATCCATTCTGGTAGTAGAAGTGGCCACATCCATTTTCTGTGGCAGCAATGGCAGTGTACCCAGTGTTGACGTCAGCAGTGTTGGTGACGGGAGTGGCAAGCTATGGTATCTAGTGGTCAATGGTGGAAGCAGCAGTGTCCTCACCAGAATAGTTCAGTGGCATGATTTGGAGCTGGTTTGGGCTGCCTGGCCTCTCCTCTTCATTTCCGTTTTTTGAGCCAGGTTCTTAGGTCTCCTCAACTATTACATGAGCAACCCAATGAGTCTTCTAACAAATGCCTTTCTACTTTAAGTAGAGTAGTTTTTGTGATGCTTAAAACTAAGAATTATGACAAGTGGAAGAGTTTAGGGTAAAATTATGAGAGCTCTTAATGTCAGCCTAAGGAATTTAAACTTTATAGGAAATTCCCAGTGTTAAATGGTTTTGAGCAGTAGGATGGCATTACCTACTAAATGATTATGAAGATTAATGTCAGTGTTACGTAGGTTGAATAATTTGAGAGAGAGAGACTATAGCTGGAAAGGTAATATAGGAGAGATGGGTCATATTAACAAGGGAGCTGGTTTTCATGGGAAGAAGTTAAACAGGTTGAATTTGAGTAGATGCAACAAATACGTAATTAGGCAATAACAATATAGGACTGGGCATAGATTAGAAAAGTGAGTCAAAAGTTTAATAATATAATAATGTGTGTGTTACTGTTCTAAGTAAAGAGATTATTGCTCTGATAAAGAATTATAGAGATTATTGCTCTGATAAAGAAGTATAGAGCTCTATAAAGAATTATAGAGATTATTGCTCTGATAAAGAATTATAGAGCTCTATAAAGAATTATAGAGATTATTGCTCTGATAAAGAATTATAGAGCTCTATAAAGAATTATAGAGCTCTAATTATAGAGCTCTGATAAAGAATTATAGGGCTTCTGTATAAGCTACTCTGACATGCCTGAGGGCTAACACATGGACCACACACAGGGACAGTGGTTCATTCTGACAGTGGTTCTCTGTTTTTGGCTTTGCCTCACTTGCAATATGTATTTGAATCTGGCGGCAGGAGACACGTGTCCATTAAGAAAGATGAGTAAATAAGCCCCTCCCCCTGCAGTCCCGTACACTACTCCAAATGAGTTTACGTAGGAGTCTCTTTTTTAGACAGTGAAAAAAAAAAAAGACAGGAACAAATACTGACTATCCTTATGTTATGGGCTGATAGAAAGAAAATGAGTTCATAAAAAAAGAACAAGAATAATCATCCAAGAAGCATCAGGATTGCCAGAACGCTTGGCAGCCGAATTCCACCTGTTTTCATATCTAGAAGCCTACTCAGAAAGTGAGACAGGGTTTTATAAAGAGTATGAAATATCAGACTTAAAATGATTCATTTATTTTGCATCTAAAATCCTTGCACTACTGAATAGGAGCTTTAACCCCTTTCAGTTAGGATATTAAAGGATGATACTGCTCATAAAGGATACTCTTCCATAGCACTCTAGTTAAAAAAAAAATTCAAAAACACAACTTTCTGCCTCTTCCAGAACAAAGGGCAAGTGACCAGCATACCATTAAAAAGACTTCAAGATGTATTCCCCCATTACTGTAATATAGTAAATTGAAAACTAGATAAATTCCATGTTAGTAGGTGCAAAGCACAGAGAGTGGTGGGAAAAAGCACCATACTATTTAGTCAAGAGTCTTGTTTTCTACCAGTTGTTTGCTCTGAAGATTCTCTTGCCTTTTCTCTGCCTCAGTTTTCTTCTCTCATAAGTGATGAGGTCACAGAGGACCTTTCGGGAAAAGATTGAGAAATTGAAAGAAAATAAAATTGGCTACAAGAGGGAATGAACAGATGATGCTGCAAGATGAAACTGCAGCCTTCAGAGCAGAAGTTGAGAACAGTTGCTACTTTGCTTAAAGGTCATTGCTCATATTCCAATAGGAATGTGTGGCGATGGCACATTGAGAACCTGTTGTCTTTGTCTAGGGTGGGCCTTACCCTTTTCTAGCAGTTATCTGTTTACCTTTTAATACAATTAGGCAGACCAGATTGGTATTTAGTCTTGTCCTGACAACAGCAAATTAGGCTTAACTCTTTGATTACAATGAGAAGGAAATCACCTTTCTGATATCCTTCAATTAGTTCAAGCAGCTGTTAAGTTATAATTAAAATTTCACATGGGTCATTTGAGTTCTTGGAATGTTTCCATTTAATAACAGAACATTTGCGTATATGCATTCAGTTTTCAACAACCTTTTCAAATCTGTCAATGGTAAACCAAGAACATTGATACAGTCTTAAACAAAATCTTTGTAGTCTTGTAAGCAGACAGCTGGGTCCTACAAAATGAAGAATGGAAATGGAAGAAGGTGATCAAAAAATATTAGTGCCTCCAAGTTTTCTGGAGCTTGTACAGGGAGTTAAACTTTTGCTTAATTCATAGTTATCCAAGAGGGGAGAAAAACGCTAACCAGGAGAGTGTGGTTATTTGGTGCTTAACAAATGAATTTGCATTACATGCATTCCATTATTCAGTACAACAGTCATCCCACAATGTCTTTACAACTGGATTCTTGCCTCTATGGACTTTCAAAAATATAAATGTGAGGGAGAAAATTACATGCGAAAATTCAAATATCTCTTTTGTTTTGTTTCTATTCTGAGAATTTAGTTCACTAAAATAATTACTCTCTTTGAGTTGCTCTGGCCAATATCTCTGATACAGCTATGGATTCAACTATGTATGTAAGAAGAAGATGGAAGAATAAACATATATTAAGCATGCTTAAAATTTATATTTTAGATATCTTTGAAACACTAAATGCTGGATAAATTAAACTGAATCCAGTTGAAGCATCATAGGAATATTTTTTAAATTATGTTTAGAAATTTGAATTTATGACAATTGAATGGCAGAAAACTGATTAAAACAAGAGGACATAAAACTTTTCTCTATTTTTTTAGATATAATTTGTATTTTCTATTCTCTAACATTGGTAGGAGGAAGTGATAAAAAATTTTGTAGGCTAATAACAATGTTGGGCAGTGATAGATTTTAGAATCTATGGCCAAGGCCCAAAAGCTATTTTTAATAAGCCAGGATTCTATTCATGCTTACTTATTAATAACCTATATCGACAAGTAGAATTCTATATTGGCTAAGGACCTAATGATGTCTTCCCAACCATCAGTCTGTAATGTATATGATTGAATTTCAACCACCAAGATAACTGTGTCCCTGGGAATTAAAGAATGCATGTAGAGAAAGCAAAGAGATGAAGGAGCAATGTCTGCTATCACAATTGCACTAGTGTGCACACTTTGGGGGCTACCAGCTGTTATCTGCACATTTTCCATCTGCCTTTACTAATTTTATTATGACCTTTTAGAACTGACTTCATCTGGTAGAGAGTTGGCTCTAACACCTTAACTTAGTCAATTTTATCCTTGAACAACTAAAGGGAAGAATGAGTAACAAGTGGGAGTCTATTCAGGAAAATGTTCCAAAGTAACATCTCATTATTCTTTTGTTAGGAAATAATGTTGTTGAGTGATTTTAAGATTCAGCTAAAATACTTAGGATTACCAGTTGGCAAATCCACAGGTTACCTGAGGGAATCAGGGTGAGAGCTAAACTCTCAAGCAGTTTTCTGTTCAGGATTCTTTGGAAAATGTTTGTTAAAGGGTTTTTACATTTTATGCAGATGAAAAACAGAACCCTAAAAGGTAATTTCATTTATTCTGACTCCAAATCTAGAAAGATTTACATTAACTTTTCTCTCCCCAACTTCTCCCTCTCATACATACACACACACACACACACAGACACACACACACTCACACCCTCTAGACTAATATCATGGTGTTTAGAGCACTTACTGTGTGCTCTAGTAAGTGCTCACTTTATTCATTCCAGCAACCCAACAAGCTAGTTTATATTACTGTACACATCATACATAAGAGAAAACCGAAGCCATAAAAGGTTGAATCTATGAACTTAAATCTACATGTGTTTTATTCTAAAGCCCATTCTCTGTTCTCCTAACCAGAATGGCATTATATTCATTTACTCATTATTTTGACAAGTTAGCATCCACTTGATCTCAAACTTTTCTAGAATCTAGGAATACAAAGGTGAGCGAAATGTACATGGACCCTGTCCTCAAGGTTTGACAATATGTGAATAGTGTTCTCCTTGTAAATTGATCATATGTTGATGAGTAATTTCTGCACACTCATAGGCTTTAGTCCTAAGCATATGCTGCATGTGGTGTTTAAGGATGATGCTGAGGCTGGCAACAATGCTGGGAACTTTCTGAATTCTGTAAGGCAATATGTAGAGTCCACTCTTTGGTGGCCGTTTTAGCCTTGGCTGGCTGTTTGGGTAGTAGCAATAGCCATGCAACCATAGAAATGTTTCAGGACCCAGCCATTAGACACAGGATCAGTTTCTGAGTTGCTCTTAGGATTTCCCTCAGTTGTCTAACAATCTGCATTCCACCTAGCCACCCTTTAAGGGAGGAATACCCTCTCTAGTTCCTGGTAAGCTACAGGCTGCATGAAACCCAAGAGGAAAGTTTTGATGTCTTTTGCTCCCACCAGGATAAAGGATGATTACTTTTACCCTGACCCAGGCCTTGGGGGCAATCAGGAGGAAGGGAAGATGTGAAATAGCAGGGATCCAGATCTGTAAAAGTTCTGTTCTGAACAATGTGAATTTGCTGATTTGTGGTAATGCCTCAGATGGAGGCATGATAAGCTCAGAGGAGCTCAGTCGGTAGGATTTGATAATGAAGAGTCTGGGAAATAGCACAAAGAGACAAAAAGCACAGCCTCTGAATTATAGCTGTTTGCATACCATTTTTATTCCAGCTATTTGTTACCAGCTGCCACTTCCATCCAGTTATATATGCTGAATAGAAGAATTATATTTAGGATTGCCAGAACTCATATACAATTCTGTGACATAGGAAGAGAGTCTTCTGATTAAACACTATATTCCAGTGTGTAACCAATAATTTCCCTAATTATTCTTCTTATTAAAAACATCATCATTATTATTATTATTCTTTTATTGAGGTTTTAAAATGTGCCAGGTAGTATCCCGGGCAGTCCCCGTACACTCCATCCTCACACCCACTCACTTTTCTCCATTGTGTGGATGAGGAAACTCAAGCTGGGAGAGGTTGACTGACTTGCAAATCTCCCTCTCAGGAAGGCTGTCCTGCCCCAGCTGCTGTAGGTCACCCATATGTGGAAACTGCATGTTCTTATTTATGGATTTTCTTATGTTTTTGTTAAGTTATATTTCTATGTTATATGTTTCTTATGTTTTTCTTTGACTCTAAAGCACAGATCCATGGGTTAGCGTATTTTGTGTAGGTATTTTTATCTTCTAGTTGTATGAGGGATTTTAATGCTAGTTTACAGATTGTGAGCACATATCAAAGTGAGGTTATAATTTTGTCTTTTACAAATAGCCACTCAGTAGAGATATTTTTCTTCTGGGTTTCATTACTTAATAGTTCTCAAATAACTATGCCTTTAATTATTTAATTTATTTAAATTATTTAATTTAGTAATGGAGGCTCTGGAATTGATTTTTTTAAAAAAGTTTAGAGCATTGAACTAAATGGTGTTCCTTTAATGATACTACCTAAGACCTTTCTATCCCTCTCTAGTGGTTATTTATATTTTACTGATAACTAGGTGACATCACAAATCTGTCAATATCTCTGAGCTACATTTCTTATACAGAATAATGTTACTGCTACTTTCTTCAAAGGCATTTTCAATCACCAAATCTCTAAAATATTTTTTTAATTCTTTGAAGGAGGGACTGGTTAACTGTATTTTGGTGGAGAAGAGTTTGGAAACGAAATTGGAAGACTAGAAATCTATTAAATATCTACTTTAGGTTAGAAATGGGACACTTCCATATTCAAATTGCTACATTTATATCTAAAATAAATACACACACACACACACACACACACACACACACACGTTCCTAATACCTTTTTAGTTCTGTCTTCAAAAAGGCAATCTGTTATAAGCAATTCTCATTTGGGGTTAATAAACCAAACCTTTGTCAAGCTAGGACCTATTGCAACTTAAGACTAACAGTTAAAATATAGTTGATAAGGTATTTTGCTTTGTGCGATAGGTTTCTCCCAGAAGTTTTGTGTGACAATTAAAAAAAAAAATCATTTCTAAGAAGCAGCAGTGGATTTTGCTCTCTAAAGGAATATTTGATAAAGATTTCCATGGGGAATAATCAACACATGCCTGCACACTGGTACTTTCTAGGTCTACTGCCTTTTGGCATTTATTGTAAGCATCATTCAATATGACAATTACTATATTTGGTTAATACTTAATATGGTGTATGTTTCCTACTGAGATGATTAACTCAATAAACATAAAAACTATGTCATACTTCTTTATATTACCATACAATATCTAGTATAGAGCTAAACATATCATAACATTATAATAAATATTTACAGGATTGTATAAATTTGTATTAGAAATGTGATGTATTTTGCTTAAAGCAAGAAATGTCTGTAAATAATACAGTTATTCTAATGGTGCTGTATATTTCATATAGCTGCTAAATAATACATTTAAAATACCTTTCAGGCAATGTTAGATACAGACCTCCATCTTTTATGTTCATTAGCTATCATCTGGGAAACCTTATAGCGGAATCTTATGCAGAAGTCTGGGCCCCAGTCTCAGAGATTCAGTTCCAGCATACTGGGCGTAAGTCATAGGCATCTTTGCTTTTAAAAACACCACAAGTGTTACTAAGGTACAGCCAAAGTCGAAAGCCACTAGTATAAGGTGACTACAAAGAATTCTACAGAACTTGTCCTAAGACAGCATAGTGAGTTATAAGCTTATTTGGTTAAAAAATTAATGAATAACTGACTTGCTTTTTATACATTTTTCATAAACTGAATAGACTAAAGGCATAATTGTCACATTAGTAGACTACTTGAAAGAGGCTTGCTTAAAAATTACTCTTATGCATATGATAGACCATCAAAGACATGGAAGGTATGCAAAAGGTGACATCTGAAATATCTCATGTCCATTGATGATTATCTCCCTTATGTTACACAAGGTCTTCTACCTAACTTCAGGGTCAGAAAATTAAAACAAAACAAAAAAAAATTGTCGATTTTTCCAAAGAATTATTTATATACCTAAATATGTATGTAACATATATCTACATATATGTAGATATATAATATGTACTAACACATATATTTATATGTTAAGGACTTTCAAGCATCTTACACACAGGTTTTTCTTTGGCTGTAAAGTATAGGGTATTTTGTTTGGTGTGGATACTTTCCTCTTTCAGTTGCATGAGAAATTTGCATGCTACTTTACAGGTTTGCATACTAGTGTACGGTTTATTAAGTTTTTAATAATTTATTTATTTATTATTTTATTTTATTTATTTTTGGCTGCGTTGGGTCTTCATTGCTGCACGCGGGCTTTCTCGTTGCGGTGGCTTCTCTTGTTGCTGAGCACGAGCTCTAGGCACGTGGGCTTCAGTAGTTGTGACACGCAGGCTTCAGTAGTTGTGGATCGCAGGCTCCAGAGCGCAGGCTCAGTAATCGTGGCTCACAGGCTTGGTTGCTCCACAGCATGTGGGATCTTCCTGGACCAGGGCTTGAACCCGTTTTCCCTGCATTGGCAGGCAGATTCTTAACCACTGCGCCACCAGGGAAGCCCCGGTTTACTAATTTTGTCTTTTAAGAATAATCACTCAGGGCTTCCCGGGCTTCCCTGGTGGCGCAGTGGTTGAGAGTCCGCCTGCCGATGCAGGGGACACGGGTTCGTGCCCCGGTCCGGGAACATCCCACATGCCGCAGAGTGGCTGGGCCCGTGAGTCATGGCCGCTGAGCCTGCGCGTCCGGAGCCTGTGCTCCAAAACGGGAAAGGCCACAACAGTGAGAGGCCTGCAAGCCGCAAAAAAAAAAAAAAAAAAGAATAATCACTCAGTAGGGAAAAAGGTACATAACAAAAGTGTATAAATAATGAACAAATTATAGAATTCACTTTAAGTAACCTCATTCTGAAATTTAGGTGTTATTCCATTTAATTTTTTTTATTCCATTTAATTTTAATGGAAAGCCATTGGACATGCTAATGAAATATACTGGCAAGGTTTCCTTCTAATATAATAGAGCAAAACGGCAAAATTTCTGCATAAACTTCACTTTTCATTTTTACTGAAAACAGGCAAAAGAGGGGACTTGTCTGTGAATTGGTGTTGAGCTTGCTTTTTATGAGTTATGGATGTTTTAGCAATAAAATTTGGCTCTCTGGAACGAATGGATGTTCAAACCTGATTTTATTAGTGTGGTTGAACATTATGGAACTAAAACAAGGAAATTTCTGCATATTGCCACAATTTGAGGCCACATGGATCATAAACTTTTCTATTTATATTTCATTCATGGACGTAAATGGAATTTTCTCATCAGGAAAAGAAGGGAAGCAAGGAATACACAACTTTAGTTTAGAAACTGTACATCTTGTTGCTGAATGTCAGATAAAGGTGACACTTTTAAATCGGAGGCTCCTTGATTTAGTATCTTTAATGTGCAGAGGAAGGGATGTGCAGGGTGCATCATTAATGTGACAGGGTGAAGGGGCAACACGTTTCTTCTGTTGCTCTGGGAAGAGGATGGATCTGGCTCAACTCTGATGTCAGAACCTCCATCACCTTTCTCACAGATGATGTAGATTTTAATTGTATTCAGGGCTGACTCACATCGCACCAGCTCCTGTGTGACATTGAGATAGATGAAGCCATTTGTTGGCATTATCAGAGCCAGCTGTGTGCTTGGCTGCAGCTACAGTAGGCATTTTATCTCATGCATAATCCTCTCATTGAGAGGGGATCACAAGTATCTGAACCATATGGCAAATAATTTTATTATGATCAAAAAAGGACTCTTGAAGCTAGTTAAACAGAAGAGTCCTTGAAATTCAATCAGAAGTTTTATTTTCACGTCGTACCATCTTCCTAAATTAATTGTTAGTACTGCCACAATAAATAGAACCAAGACTCCCCCCAGCCCCTGCAAAGTGAGAATAAACTTAAAAATTACTTTATTTCACCTGCAATTTTTTTAGTCTTCTCAATCTTGGAGAATTTACTTGGATTTAGAGAATAGAATCTGGATTTCTAAAAGTGAAGGCAGCTTCTGATTTAAAATAATAATAAAAGTTGTAATGATAATGATAATAATAATACTAGCTCTTCAAATACGAGAACCTCATACCAAATGAGACAAGCTTGAATTCATATCCTCAGTGCTGTTATCCTAACAGCCACATAAGATGGAGTTTATTTTTTCTTTAGGGGAAGTAAAGTTTTAAAAGAAAGGAAATGTTCTTTCTCAGCGTTGCCTAATGATCCCGTAAGTTTAGCGTACATCTTCAAAGGAAAGAAGCAAACTTGTCTTTTCCACATGGTGGGATTTCCTGCACATTGTCAAGGAGATGCATGGGTCTCCATAGCGAAGGAGTGTCATCCACTGCCCTTCTGTCCAGGGAAGTGATGGGAAGCAGCTGTTACAGGACAGGCTGGGCTCTGCTTAGGGGGAATTGTGTGAGGCTGTGGGAAGCAGCTTAGCTGTTGCATCAAGAACGAGAACTGCTTCCAGCTGTCATATTCCTACGTTAATTGTGACTTTTATTAATCACAAATGATGTTTCAGAACTCTAGTTCAAATGTTACAAAGCCATAAAACAGCTACTTGCCTAATCTTACCTTGTGTATGGTCTGTAGGTTCTGTTCTTTTATTATGGTCTTCCTTTCCAGAGGAAAGTGTGTAAGGTTTGGGCCTTAGGGCACCTGTTAGTGATGTAAACGTATGATCAGCAGCTGCCACACCACAGTCTGAGAACATAAAGTATCACAAGGTCCAAATGGCAACAACTGCCTTATCTGGAGACTAGTCTTTTATCTGGTATTTTATTGACAAACAATAAAGCTAGTGATTGGGCTGGGAGTGGAATAGAGCCACCTAATTTACAGGAACCTTAATTTTCTACTACTACATGCCTGAAGCAGCTTTTTGTTCTTATCACCCCTTCATGACTAAATCAGAGTATCTGTCTGAACTGTTCAAGTGGTTTAAAATATGTCTTTTCCTCTTCATTGTTTAAGAGCATGTTTCAAAAAAATACAATTATTGTGAATTATGACAGTGATTCCTTAAAAAGACAAAAAACAAAAACACAAAAAAACAGCACCATGTGATCCTGATTGTAAAGCCAGGATACATTTGTCTGGGAAGCTTTCCCAAGTCCCTGTTCCCAACTAAGGGATGTGCACCGGAGCTGGTAGAAAAAGCCGGCAGAAAAGCAAGACTACTAGTTTCCAGTAACTGCCAGAGGCAGGCTTTCCACCCCAAGAAAGTGGTCAAGATGTATATCTCCTCATTCTTCCAACTTCTTTATCAACTTAGCAATTTAAAAAAAGAGCGGAAAAGAAAAAATGATTACATTGGGCCCTTAATCCACTTGCCAACTATTGAAGTGATGTTATAAGCTCAGGCCTACATTTTCTGAGGTCTCCCCAGTCCCTGTCATGATACGAGGAAGATCATGGAGATTTGATTGCTCTACAGCAAAGAAAAGGCATTTGGGGCCTTATGGTTTCACCCAAATGAACTTTGTTACTATGGAACATCCACTGTATTCTCTGGCTAAATGAAATGTATGATTGTGTCTGGGATAATCCTGGTGCTTTTTAAACGTTTTGTTTTTTTCCCCCTCAGAAACAATTTACACAGTGTTGAGAGATCATTATCCACTACATGCTTTCCAAAAGTTTTCGCTAAGTATGTAGCGAAAATACTACATACTTCACAGAGATTTCGCTAGCAATGAAGGCTGTGGATAAATAATGGATGAAGAGGGGTGACAGGGCCTGAGCACTGGGGACTTGACAGATTATCCTGTGATGTATTACAATTAGATATGCATCTGTGTCACTTCATTTATTCAACTAGGAAGAGTGCATAACTCTTTGAAGGTAGATTTATTAAAAGCTTTAGTCATGCCTTTTCAAAATTTAGAACTGATTTCTGAGCATCTCTAACAGCTTTCTAAATCACCTACCCTTTATGGTTTTTTTTAAGTTGGAATTTTTTGAAAATCTTTACTAACTAGGTCAAATTTTTGATTGTATATTTTATTCGTGCTCAAGGCAGTTGTTGATGACAGATCACCTTGTCACCAGCTGGTCAACAGACCGAATGGGCCTTTGGGAAGAAAGAGCATAGGATTGTTGTATGGGAACCATAGGTGCTGATCGATGGCAAAAAATAGACATCATAATAAAGAGCAGTTTTTTCCATTAGAAATTTTGTATGCATGCTTTCCAAGTAGGCATTGGCTTATTCTTTTTGCAAAAGAGATGCCAGCAGGGGGGAACAAATATAAATCCTGGATGTTAAGAGGCACTTTTAAATGGAACCCTCTTTCCAAATTATACAAATGAAGTTTTTCTAGCCCCCTAGGGTGAATTATGTAAATTAACAATGACCCACGTGCTTAGGCCCTGAAATTGTGAGGGCAGTTGAAACTGATCAGGATTTTAAATGTGTTACTTCTTGTCTCTGTTTCACATATTTTTTGCTTGAAAACTTAGATCTGTGCCAGATATTTCTGTTCTCTTAGAGCTCAGTGATATGAGAAATAGCAGAAGATATTGGGAATGGCTAACAAGGGAAAAATTGCTATTTTTAAATGTGAGTGAGGCCCATGCTGATTTACGGTTATGGACCCAAAGTTTCTAGCAAACCGTTTTTCTAGTTTATCCTAGATCATGTTAAATCAGGTCATTGAGAACTTAAGTATGCATAAGCACACATCATTTCTGCTACTACAGTGTATTTTTAAATTGCCTTTAAATAGATATTTCTAAAATAATATATGATTGCAAAAACTACCAACCTCTTTGGCCAGATTGAACCTCACCTTTGAGAAACTTAACTCTCAAATTCTTAACTTGATGAGGCCTTCTTGAATAATCTATCATTAAAAAATAAATTATGTGGATGCCCTCTGAATGTTTACTTTTTGGCAAAGTGTATTGTGTGACAGACAGTAAGTGGTTAGAAAAACAGAAGGAACCCAGAATTATCAAAACTTCCCCTTCCCCCTTTTAGCCCAAATCAGTCTCTCCAGGGGTCTGAATAAACAAACATGCTTGTCACTGTAGGACAACTTTTTCATTCTTCAGATAAGGGCAGCTCAGTTTGTGGTCAAATTATACTAGTAGCAAAACTGATCAGAGCAAACAAGGTTTCTGAGGATTCACTCACTCTTGTAAAAGCTGATTATAATTGATGAACGACCAGCTTGCTAGACCCTGACAGGCTGGTTGCCTGGCCTTTGCTCTCTGCCAGTTCAAGCCTTACAAGTGTGAAATAGCCAATTACTGGAATACCTATTGAAAGTAATAGGCCAATGAGCAAATTGCTACTGTGGGACACCGTGGCAGTGTAGATGGAAGGAGGCCAAAATAAAGTTCTGCTCTGAGCAGCTGCTCCCAACACAGATTGCTAATACTATTGGATGACCAAGAGATGAGAGCAAGGTATTTTCCCATTCAAACTGCAAGTGTCCTGCCTTGTATTGACTTAAAGTTTATGATGCATGATACCATCTTGTTACCCAGGTCCAAATTTGCTGAAATAAATCCTCCTTTTAAAAGGTAGTTAAATAGGTAATAAGGATAGTCATGGCAATAGATTTTGTGCAAAAACATTAAATACAATTTTTGCAGGGAATGAAAAGTCATATCGTGTGCAGAGTGTTAATACTTGCCAGCCATTTGCTATTGACAGAACAATTTATCTTGATAAAGGACAGTGAAAAATTCCAATCTATTCACTGACATCACATTATCAGCAGTAATATATGACTGCATCTAAATATAAGGTTGAGATCTGATACAGTTGAGAAGTTCCTGGTAATTTTCCTGTAAATATATTGTGTACTGGACAATGAACAAATGACGTATTTACCATGTAATTCGATAACCTATTTTTATGTGAAATTTTAAGTTTTTCTGTGTTTAATGGAATATACGATAGTATTTCCTTTTCAAGGTAACCTGTTTCCTTAGTAAGACTTTAGCAATAAAATGGGTATTACTGGGTTTGATAGAGAAGAAAGGATAGGCAACGAAAGGTTAATTCTAACCATCTGCACAAGACAATAAGCCCTTTCAGTATTTACTACCATAAGAAAATTACCTTAATATTTATTATAATTTTTAATTACATTGCAATTATTACTATATATATGTATATCTTTTGTGATATTAGGAAATTATGAACTGTTTTTGAAATAAATGTTTCTTTTCAAAATGCTCTAGCATAAGTCTGAATTATTTGAAATGTGCCTGAGTGGGTCAGAATGCAGTAAGGTCAAGGTGGGGTGACGTGGAGCGTGAATGGTGCTGGGAAAGGTGATTTAGACCTATGTGGAGCTATTTGAGCTGCATTTCTCCCTAGGTTAGAGGGCATGCAAATTCAGCTCAGCAAGATGAGAAGAGGCAGAAGCGTAGACACACACAAATCACCTCTATGTTCCTACGTACAACTTTGTCCCTACATCCCTGAGTACACGAGTCTCAAATAAGGAAGACTCAAGTCCATCATTGCTTAAGATATGAATCTTGAATTTATTGGTAAAAAATGCTACACTTGCTCGCAAGCCTCTGTAAACTTCCACAGTGTCTCATCAGTGCCTTTTCCTCTATTTGTCTTTTAGGAACACTTTCACAAAATAAATGAAAATTTGCTGTTATTGACATAAAATAGCTTGGGTGTATGTAATATGGTGAATATGTGTCTTCCTTTCCTTATCACTGTGGGAAAATCCGAAGAGTTTACTATTTTTAATATATGTCTTGCCTGTTTTCAAGAGGATTTGAGGAACCTACAAACTATTGTGTTGGCCCAAAAGTTCATTCGGGTTTTTCCATAGGATGTTACAGAAAAACCCAAATGAACTTTTTGGCCAACCCAATAAATTAAATCATAATATAAAATCTCTTATTTAGGTATTGAAAACAAATAAAAACAAGAAAAAAAATCTCAAAGCAAGTCCATGAGGCAGAAGGGATGAGTGATACCAAGCCATTAAGAGAAATGTTTCACCATAATTGGCAGTGAGTTTGTGCTTGCTAAGACAACAGAAGAAACCTTTACACACCATAGTGCAGGGAAAAAGTAAGATGCCTTCTTTTTCTAATATTCTAATATAATATTCTAATAGTCACTGTAAGCACTTAAACTGCCTCCTGATCTAATAAACAAGACACTCAGTTTCCGACTTTCTCTCTCTCCTCTTGAGAAAAAAAAAAATCAAAAAGCCCAATCCCACTTTTAAAAAGAAGGTGAGGGAGGAAGGGAGATCTGAAGAGTCAGATCCACACTCACCATTTGTCTGCCTTTACTTCTGTCTGCCACAAGGTGTCACTGTTGAAAACAGGACCTGCACAGTTTGTTGTCTCCCTGTCCAGAGCTGTGGTTACATTCTTGTCGGTCCATATCCCTGTGCAGGACACAATGGCTTCCCTGGAAAAGATAGTCTCACTCCATCCAGCACTTTCCACTCTTGAGTTTATGCTTCTAACTCAACCATTTCCCCCCAAGCACACCAACAGTGCCCAGAGACAGGATAAGAAAGGGCTTCAGACTCAGGCTACATGAGACAGCTAGAATATCGTACCTTCCTCAATGAGTTGTACAAGGGTAAGTATTTGGTGAGGTCTAATGAGTTATATGCATACACATACACTCACACACTTAGAACAGAGGCTACTAGCTGTTATAATTTTTATCCAAAGAGCTCAGTGCAAGACCACCTTGAAGTTGAGCACAGGGCCTGGTCCAGCCTTCTTTCTTTCCTTACCTGCAAGTTTTCTTTAGAGGCTTTTGGCATCTTTCTTGTCTGCAGATTTCAGTTGTATTATCTCAATCCATTCAAAAGATTTTAATAATATTAGTCCTTAAAAAGGAAGGCGAGCTGTTTACCTTTTCCATCCAGGTGCTTCTGTATTTTCTCATCTTCTCTCCGGTAGATGGTAATATAATTGAGGGCAAGGGGCTGCTCTTGTCCAGAATGTAGAGCCCCCTTTTCCTGGGTGTTTTTCTGGGACATAGAAGCCAGATGGCATATATTTATATAACTGAGAGAGGTTACTCCAGATTGAATTACCAATCTCTCAGGTAACTTTCTATTTTGACTTTAAAGAAAGCCAGCTAACCGATTTCAAGTATCAGTGTCTCTTGCTAAAAAAATACTACCCATATTGTGTTCACTTCCTGTTATGAGAAAATTTTCTGCAAAGATAATTCTTTTCTTGTAGTTAGATAATTATTAACGTGTCATATAAAAAGGATATTGAGTAATCTAATGACTCTATCTTTATTATGGCCTATGATATGAAATTTGTAGAGAATGGAAAATAATATTTCTAGATATTATAAACAAGACTTCATTTTATCTTCACAACCCTCAAGGGAAGTTGTATTATCTTGGTATTTCAGGTTAGGAATCCATGTTCAAAGAGTTTATGTTAAATGCTCAGAAATCACATTGACCAAAGTAGCTTGTACTTGTGGAAACCAGAACTTAAACACAGGTCACTGAATAATTTTCATAAATGGATTTTATATACAATGAATTTTGCTGAAATATTTTAATAATCTGTGAATTTATAGATTCTTTTGGATTTTTCATTCATACAATTATACTGTCTGCAAATAATGAGATTTTTGTTTCCCCCTTTCCAATTATTTTCCCTCATATATTTTTCCTTTTTACTGCACTGGCTAGGGCTTCTAGTGCAGTGTTAAATACTTTACAATTACAAAAGTAATGACAAACATCCCTTTTTTATTCTTGATTTTAAAGAAAAACCTTTCAGCTTTCAACACTTTAATTCTAAAAATATGTGCTGTTTATTTTCACAGCTAAGGAACTTATATTTTTTCTTCTTTTTAAAAGATTTTTTAATACAAATGAACATTGATTTTTATTTAAAGAATTTCATTATCCATTGAAATTAGCATGTAGTTTTACAATATTAACTTGCTAATAGTGGATATTATGTTAAAAGATCATTCTAATGTTAAATCAATTTGCATTTCAAGGGTAGACACTACTTGTTCATAATCTATAACTTTTTATGCATGTCCAGGCTTGCTTTTTTTTCTTGAATTTTATTTTATTTATTATTTTTTATACAGCAGGTTCTTATTAGTTATCTATTTTATACGTATTAGTGTATATATGTCAATCCCAATGTCCAGGCTTGCTTTTGGTATCAGGTTGTACTAGACTATTTACCTATTTTCTGCACCAGTTTGTTAGAGATGGAGATTACCATCTTTGGTAAAAAAAAAAAAAAAAAAAAAAAAATGCTCATGTAAAACTGGGGCTGGTGATGTTTGAGGGTTTTTTCCTACCTACTGATTCGATTTTCTCATCTTTATAGTCTTAGTTAACATTTCTACTTGCTGCTGTTAAGCCAATCTAAGTGATTCATAGTTTCATTTCTTCAAGAATATGTCCACTATTTACAATGTCTATACTGAACTGGTGTTTGTAAAATAACTACTCTATTAATTGCAAATAGGAATGTCCCCATCTTCCTTTCTACCATTCTCTCTGTATTTTTCTTTTTTTCTAGTCCAATATCATCAACAGTTTGTCTTCTTTGCTAGTCTCTTCATATTATTTTTATTGAATACTTGTAATCTTTCTTTGTTTCCTGTTTCAATAATTTCTACTCTTTATTTTCCGCTAATTCTGTTTCTTTCAGGTTTACTTAGTGGTGTTTTCCTTAATTCATAAGTTAAATACATATTCCGTATTAATTTTTCTTTCTTTTTCCCTGCTGTCTTCATATGCCTTTTAGACTACGTATTTCCTTTTATATACTGCATTACCTGCATACCACATGCTTTAATATACAGAATTGTCATTGCTATGACAAGCAAATAATGAAGTTTTAAGAAGTATGCTTTTCATGTCTCAAACTTATGAATTGTGCCCTCACCCATTCAGATTTATCACATTTTTGTCAAAAAACATGTTGCATGCTCTGTTGATTCGTCTATATTTATTAATAGCTACTTAATCACGAACGTAATGTACTTATAATCATTTGTGATTTTTTTAGTAAGTTTTAAAAGAATGTTTCTATAGTTTGGGGGTACAAAGTTATTTCTTTTTCCTTCTCATTTGTGTACATGTGAGCGTAAATATGTGTGTATGTGTATATAATATACATGCATATTCATATATATACATGTGTACATTCACACATACACACTTACACATGCACTAATATGCACACATATATGGTAGCTCAAGCTTGTTAATTATGTAATTCTGCTTTGTATTATTCACCCTACTTCTCTGTCTGTTTTCAGTTTCTTAGAATGGTATGGTAAGGTCTTACAGTATGATTGTGGATTTATTCATTCTTCCTTGCAATTCCCTTAAAATTTTCCTTTATGCCTCGTGAGGAGATGTGGTTAAGTGCACATATGATCAATATGGTTACTTTTTACTCTTGCACTGTTCATTTAATTTATAAATCAAATTGCCCTTTTTTGTTAATGACCTTTTACTTTAAGGTCTATTTTGTACACAATCAATACTGTTGTATCAGTTCCCTTTCAGTTTTTATTTCACTCATATCTCTTTATTATTTCCTTTTCAGTCAAACTTCTTATATCATTGAGTCTTTAAGTGTGTATGTTCTAAACAATATATAGCTGGATTCTTATTTATTTTAAATCTAATTTCAGAATCCTGGTCTTTACTTTTTTATACTGTTTTAAAATTAAGTAAACCAAATGTCCAAAGCACAATTCTCAATGCTTTACATATACTGACTCATTGAATATAACTATCTATCTTTTACAAATGATAAAATTTAAGACCTAGAGAAGTTAAGCAACTTGATTATCATCACACAGCTAGTTAGTGGTAGATGCTCCCTGCTCTAATCTCTTATGCATTGAACTAAAGAATGGCACAAGCAAATGGGCAACCGAGGTAAGGAATTGCAAATTCAGGGAAGAGAACCTCATTGAGTTTTGCTGAAACAGAAGGTTCTTTCATTCATTTGTCAAGTATTTATTAAAGGCCAGTCCATATTCTCACCAAAATCTTGATTCTTCTTGGAGACCTACCTTGCAAATTAGGCTTAGTCCTTATACAGAAGAGAATAGTGAGACTTTAAATTACCTGGTAAAGTTCACATAGGGAGTATCAACAGTCTCTTTACTTTTCAAAAGTGTACTTTTTCTGTTGTATTATTTGGCAGGTTTTTGGAAGCCTGGCCCAAAAGATAGGGGAATTTAGGTGTAAATATACTGTGGTTTTTTTTGTTTTTTTTTTTAATACAAGCAATGTTTTTCTACAACTGGCCTTTTAATTCATATCTTCATTTATAGCTTTATGTCACAAAAGCATGTTAAGAAAAGGCGAACACTAAAGAATAATAAAAAGTACACAGTTCATTTGCTAACAAATGCATTTATCCTGACATTGAATGAAACTCTTCTTGTTCTATCGGTTGTCATTTTGTAAACAAACAAAAAAAAAGTGATTCATAAGCTTTTCTTCTCATCTTTCCTCATTGGAGTTTCCCCCCAGAAAGACAGTTAATGAGCACAATATATTCACTTAGGCCCAACCTAAGTGAATTCCATTTTAACGTTGTGACTTTATAACTCATTGAGTGTAATGCATTGAGCCTCAAATATGACCCCTCAGGCACCTGATTATGCCTTCAGACCCTCAGGTGTGTGAGGCCAATCTGTGCCCTTCTGCTCTTTACAGCACCAAATGAGGACTTTTGGCACCCAGCTTGGAAATTTGTAGCACACTATTTATTCAGCTTTTGCCGTGTGGATACTCCAGAAATTTTCCTCCCTTCTGCCTAGGAAATAACTCCAGCAAAGCTGTTCTGTGGAGGCACTCTAGGGGAAAAAGGCAGAAAAGTGGGCTCTGAAAATACACTGAGCATTTTAAAGTAGTTAGCTGATAGAAATAAACACTCTATATTTTATGATTAAAGCACCAACTGAAATATTTATGACCGTTCAGAATGCATTCATAAGCACCAAGTCACAATGAGTTTTCATGATTAGCAAAGATACATATTCCAGAAAACTTTGGAGCCCAAAAGGATCTGGGAAAACTCCCTCTCTTCCTTCAAGATCAGCTCAAATAATCCCTGCTCTATAAAATTGTCTCTTTTCACATGGATTAACCATTATTTTATCAGTGTTTGCTATTACTTTGTACATGTTTGTATTATAATATCTGTTGTGTTGTATTATAGGTAAATATCTCCTCATAGACTTTAACTTTGCCTAGAATATATTGAGCTGATTACTCCTAGCTCAGTTTTAAAAACGACTGATACATTCACCAAGATGTTACTTTATTTTCTGAAGGGTATTGGAGATGCATGGAAAAGTCTTTTTATGAAACGGGGTACTCAATTTCCGGTCATCAAAGTACCTCCTGGGAGGGTCCCTTAATAAACAGAGTGTTTCAAGTTGATGGAAGAATCAGAATTTTAAGTTATTAATATCAGTTTCAGCACGGGGACAGTTTTAAGGAATAGTTTTTCCAAGCTGTGGAAAGATATGGTAAGCATTTCCTGTGCCACTCACACCAGAATAAACAATTTTATTAACCCCAGAAGTAACCTTCTACTGACAGTGTTTTTCTCCCTTTAACAAGGCTGGATTTAACACTGCCAAAAACTTTCTTTTGGAGACTTCCTAGTTTTTGATTCAATATAGGTGAAATTAATACTGTCTTCGGAGAGAATTTAATAGTTCTGGATAATTTTAAGTTGTTAAATTTATTTTTCTAACTGTGTAAAATTAGTCCTGGAGGGGCCCTTATGTCCTTGCTCTTGGAGTAAGCTACTTCTGAAGACAGCTCATTCCTAGCTACTGTTTATTACAACAGTTGACCCTTATTTCTTGGCTTGAGGGGCTTTTCCTTAGCACCTAAAATAGTTTATAGTAAAGGTAAAGAGAACAGGGACTGCTAAAGTGGATTAGAATCATACATCAAACTCAATTTTCTCACCTAAAAAAGGGAAATAGTAATACTAGAAGTAATAGCAACATTCAGCTCCAAAAGTTTCAGGAAGACTAAAGGTGATGTGATATATCTAAGCACCTAAAATCCTGCCTGGTAAGTGTTCTTGTCATGCAACATACATGTGATTGCTTTAGAGCATCATTATGCATCTTACATTGATTGATTGATTCATTCATTCATTCACTCAGTCAGTCAGTCAATAGTGCCTATTTGATGCCAGACAAGATTATAACATTGATCCTACAGAATTTAAGAAATAAAAAGTACATTCTGTCAAAGAATTGTGCCCTACACTCTCTAAGAAAAATAGATATTTTTGGCTGGTAACCTGGGGATTGTTAAGAATTCCTGAGCCAAAAAAGGAAAAGCTTTTTTCATATTTCCAAACTGATCATTCATGGGGCTCAAAACCACACACATCCTTATAATTGGGCTAAGTAACATCTCATTATCCCTTTGATACTTGGGATAATCTTATCTCCCAGTAAGTTGTTTGATAAGAATAATATAACAGTGGTCTACAGTCAGTGAAAATTTACAAGCCCCTGTGGTGTAAGCAATTTCAGAAGCCAGTAAAACCAAATAACTGACACGAACAGCTTGGCAATAGTATTTATTGTCATTTATTTTAAAACAAAAGAAGAAGATACCATGGACAGTCTTATTTTTTTCTAATGCTAAACATAAGTCACAGATGCAGAGAGGAAATACGATTCCATCATGAACAATAAAACAAACTTTGCAAGTTCTACACTGTAGTTACAATTATGGTTGTTCCCCACTATCAGCCCATAACTGGATGTACAATTTCAAATGTCCTAGGACTATTGCAACTTCCATCCCTTCAAAAATTCCAAAGACTTGGTTTCTTATTAAAATTCCATACTTATATGCTTCATATTTCTTATGACTTCACCTGTTATGTCACCCTCGCTCTTGATAGAAACTTATTTGGATAATGTCTGGAAGCAAAGCATTCCCCCGCTGAAAATGGTTAGGGATGGAGGCACTCTGTCAGTACCTGACAGGTGTAAATTTTTTAATGTATGAGCAGTATATGAAAATACAAATCACCACGGAGAGCCAGCCTAAAGCAGACTGAAAAGCTGTCATAAGCAATTTTCAAAAAGCATGACTTATTTGGTTCCCTTCCAGGGGGAACAACTCCACAGGCATAAATTTGTGAATGGTACTTGACAATCTTAACAAGTCCTCCTCTCTCCCAGCTTACTGTATGGCCAGTATGTGAGGTGGACGTTTTGCTCACCTGTATTCTGAGACCAAGGGAGAATTGACACGATAACTGAGAAGGGCTTGAGCCACCTTACGTACTTGAGACACACGTCAGGGAACAGATTAAGTAACCTCACAATCTGGGACATTTTGAAGCAATTTATTTGCCTGCAGATTATTTGTGGACCCTCCTGATAACATCAATTCACTGAGTGTCATAACACTGGGAGGAATGGTAGCATCTGGGAAATGGACCCCTCCCCCAATCACTAGTTTATAAGCCCTAACATTGTAAGATTTTTTTTTTTTTTTTGGCCCTGGGTTCATTGAAAAATCTTTACTAACTGAATAGCTTTCTCCTTGGTGTGAAAAGGCTGACTTTAGCAAAGGAGTGCATGATGGGCGAGTCACTTCTAATTGAATGAGTGTCAAGGTCAAAAACCAACAAGTGATGAAGATGAGGAAGCCCTGGAGTGATGTTTGTTTCAAATCATATTATATCTTTTATAGTAGCACAGGGCTTTAGGGAAAATATGTAAAAATTGAAAAAATGGGAAAGTTATAGTATAGCTTTATGTTATAGATCTTATATCCACTAAAATAAAGAAACATGTATTTTGTGATTCTTAATAAAATTAGGCCATATAAAATGTACTGATATCAGTATTCTTGAGAATTTAATGCTTAGGGATGAATTAAATCATGAATATGTCCTGAAGGATTTGCTTTGATTAAAGAGTAGAATAAAAGCTTTGGTTCCGTAATTCCAGATCCCCCAGTAGCTTCTGCTGATGTTCTCCTAGGACAGTGGTTCTCAAACTACTTTGATCATGACCCAGAGAAGGAAAAGATTATTCACTGGGACTCAGTATACACAGAGATATTATCATACACCCACAACTTAAATATTATTTTAAAAAGACCTACTCCTATTTTCTGTGATGCTCTTTGATACTTTATTCTATTTCAATATTTCATTTCAAAGACTGGTTATATCACCATAACTTGATGGCACAGCTTGCCAATGGTTCACCAAAAGCTATTTGAAATGCATTGTACCTAAAGCCTCCTTATTCCCAAAATGTTCTCTGTGTGTTCCTCTCATTGGATCTATGTTCACACCATTATTCCTTCCAGAATGCCCTCCCTTTACGTAAATCCTAATCATCATGGAAGTTACCAAGAAAGAGAGCTATCTATCACCTATTGAATAGTTGTAAGATTAATGGCGTATGGTCAGAAAATCCAGGAACACTGGAGCCTTATCCTTTACCGGCCATTTCTTTCAGCAAGATTCCTAATGGAGCTACAGGAATTGCAAAAGAACAGTTTACTATTAGCTGTGGCTTTAACACCAAACCACAAGATGAGGTAGCACGGATTGTGTAAAAAAATCCCTTTATCTAACTTTAGAGTTAGCCTGTAAACAAGAATCAAGGCAATACACTTAGTCACTGAATTCTACTAGCATGTGCTATATGCATTCATTCAAAATTCATTCAGATGTATTGAGTGCCTGCAGTGCCCTGGGCATCGTGTATTTACTGTGATAATACTAGGATAATGGTCTCCTTACCACCAGTAACTGTGGAATGAAAACACTCTCTATTCTACTAAATCCTTTCAGCTCCTCTCTGATTCCTTCACTGAGTGCTTATCTTAATTGATAGGATTTACCATATAGTAAGTAGCACTTTGCCCTCTTTTTAAATCATGTTAGATTCTTGTAGTTGTATACAACACCTAGCACAAGTAATGGTTATGTAACAATTATTTTCTTTTCAACACTATAATTGGTCTGAGGCTAATAATTGTTTGTTGGGTAAATGCATGAACATATTAGATTCATTTAAAAGCCTTACTTCGTTGTCATGGCTATTTGTAACTGTGGTGTAACCCAATTAGTTGTAGTAAGTATTACATATTTGGAAAACTGAATAGTGGGATGCCTACTCCTAATTAAAAAAGAAAAGTGGGAGCTTCCCTGGTGGTGCAGTGGTTGAGAGTCTGCCTGCTGATGCAGGGGACACGGGTTCGTGCCCCAGTCTGGGAAGATCCCACATGCCGCGGAGTGGCTGGGCCCGTGAGCCATGGCCACTGAGCCTGCGCGTCCGGAGCCTGTGCTCCGCAACGGGAGAGGCCACAGCAGTGACAGGCCCGCATACCGCAAAAAAAAGAAAAAAGAAAAGTGGGCTTCCAAGGGTCTAGGAGCTCAGCAAAGTGTTTGGAGCTCTTCTGGTATGGAAACGGTGGCTTTTCTGATTATGTGTCGCTGTGTAACCGAATGCTTATCCTAGAATAGAAATGGTAACTATACAGGTAGTTATGTAATAAGTCCTCCAAACTTAGTGGCTTACCACAGCAACCATTTTATTATATGTCATGATTTTGCTGGGCTAAGAATTCAGGCAAGGCCTGAAGAGTGAATGTTCTCTTTCTATTGGGTTAACTAAGATTATGTAGTGATATCTGGCTGGAAGATGGGCTCATCTGGAGGACCTAAGACCACTTCACTCCCATGTCTGGTGCCTTAGCCGGAGTGGTCATGTGGCTGGGCTCAGCTAGGACTGATAAACAGGGACCTACATGTGGCATCTTTACAGTGACAGTTTTAGGGCAGCCACATTTCTTATGTAGCAGATCAGGAGACTCCCAAAGTGTTCCAAGAGTGAGTCTTCTGAGAGGAATAAGTGGAAGCTGTAAGACTTTATATAATCTTGACTTAGAAATCCCTGAATATGCTGTCTCTGCCTTCTAAGAGCAGTGTATTGTTTTATTGTTATTATTATTATTAAACAACAAATTTCTCCAAAAGGTAGCAGCTTAAAACTACAAGCATTATTTTCTCACTCTTTCTGTAGGTCAGGAATCTCGCAGCATTTTAGCTGCCTGATTCTGGTTTGGGGTCTCTTGAGATTGCAGCCAAGCTCTTGGCCAAAGCTGCAGTCTCACCTGAAGACTGAACTCGGGAGGTTTTGCTTCCAATGTCACTCACATGGTTGTTGGCAGGCCTTAGCTCCTCACTGACTGATGACCAAGCACTTCACTTCCTTACCAGTGGGCTTCACTACAGGTTGCCTGAGTGACTTCATGATGTGGCAGCTGACTTCCCCCAGAGCAAGTGATCTGAAAGAGAGAGAGAGAGATTGAGATGCACCCAAACCAGAAGCTATGGTCTTTTGTGACCTAATTTAAGAGTGGCATAGCATCAGTTCTGCCATATTCTACCCATTAGAAGTGAATTAGTAAATTCGGCCCACACCCAAGGGGAGGTATAATACACTCCACCTCTTGAAGGGAGGAGTATCAAGAAATGTTTGTAACCACCACAGTCCACTTTCTGGATGTAAATTTATTCACATTGCGCCCACAAGCAAAATACACTCACTTCTCCCAAGGCCCCCCAAGTGCTTCAAAGCAACAGCTCTAAATTCAGAATCTCATCATCTAAATCAAGTCTTGGTATGGATGAATCTCCTCCACTATGGATCTTAAACAAAGCTTCTTGAATACAGTTCCTCTCAATATGTAGATCTATGAAACTAAAGAGGCAAGTTATCTGCTCCCCACACATCCAAAATACAATAGTATCACAGGTATCAGGTAACTGATATAGACATTCCTGTTCAAAAAATGGGGGAAATGGGCGACATAAAGGAGTCGCTGATCCATAGCAATTCCAAAGTTCCTTGATTAGGTCTCAAGGTCTGGGAATGAGTCTTCATAGCTCTCAGCTCCACTTTCAGGCTCTGAGTCATCCTTCATTTTTCATGCAAGTTAGTAGATGGCTGCAGCTGAGTAGTTTTCTTTGCCTGATTCCAGCAAGCAGAACTTTGGAGGTCAAAAAGCCATATTCCATTTTGTGCTATCTCTCTGTCCGTTTCAGTCTAAGCTGACGATGTATCCAAATATATAATTATTTCAAAACTTTGTGAATCTTACTGGTGTCTACTCTGTTAGACAAAAGCTACACTCAAAATTATCTTTGAGATAAACCCTCCTCCACTTCGTGAACACTGAGGAACAACTACACCCTTATCTTGCTAGAAGTCTTGTTTAGTTGGAAGAGTGGGCACATCCCTGCTCTTTTTAGAGGCCTTTTCCTTGACTGAATAGTACATTGAGGCAATATCTCACAGGGATAGCCTTTGCTTCACCTTTGGACCAGGCTTTCTTGGCAGTACCCTGGATTTCATCTTTTCTCAGAAGTCTTCTCTTAATTTTAGTATCATGTGCCATATGAAAATGGTAAGAATTCTCAAAACTATCAATTCCCATCTCCTTTTAACAGTCCTTCCTTTAGTTCATCTTTATACTTTTGCAATTTAGTCTAAGCGGGAATAAGAAACCAGAAAGCAACTTCAGCACTTTGCTTGGACATGCCTTTAACTAGACCACCCAGTTTATTAGATAATTCATTTATTTCCACGCTACTGAAGGTAACAGGGTTGCTACACTTTACTGCCACTACATAACAAGGATCTCCTTTTCTCCAATTTCCAGTAACATTTACTTTACTTTGCTGCAAATCCTCCCCTACAGTCCTATCAAACACCACGAGACAGTTTTTTTAAGGCACTTTAGGCTCTTACTACACCCTCCTAAAAGCTCACTGCATGGTCTCAGTGCTGCCTCCACATTTGAGTTTGCTTTTCATGGCAGCACTCCACCTCCAGGCACCAAAATCTGTATTAGTTTTCTATTGTTATGTAAAAAAATACCAAATCTAGGGACTTTCCTGGTGGCACACAGTGGTTGAGAATTTGCCTGCCAATGCAGGGGACGAGGGTTCAAGCCCTGTGTCCGGGAAGATTCCACATGCCGCGGAGCAAGTAAGCCCGTGTGCCACAACTGCTGAAGCCCACGCACCACAACTACTGAAGCCCACATGCCTAGAGCCCTTGCTCCACAACAAGAGAAGCCACCGCAATGAGAAGCACGTGCACCACAACGAAGAGTAGCCCCCGCTCGCCTCAACTAGAGAAAGCTCACACGCAGCAATGAAGACCCAACACAGCCAAAGATAAATAAAATAAATGAATTTATTTTTAAAACCCCAGATCTCATCAGTTAAAAACAACAAATGAAAAATAAATAAATAAATTCTAAAGAGACCTAAAAGAAAAAACAGCAAACATTTATTATCTTACAGTCTTTGTGGGTCAAGAATTCAGAAGCAACATAGCTGGCTGTTTTCTGGCCCAAAGTCTCTTGTGAGGTTACAGTCATGGAGTTGGCAGGGCTGCAGTGTCATCAGAAAGCTCTCCTGGGGAAGATCTACTTCCCAGCTCGCCTTTGTAAGTAAATGAAAAAGTTCTTTATGTCCATGGCATTTTCCATTGTCTATTCATATGCTATCCTAGAGAATCTAGGACATATTTTAAAACAGTTACAAAATAGAGTGCTCAGTGAGAAAGTCAGGTAATTGAGAGTAAGTCTGAGGGTCAGTCTTACTAATGTTATTTTATGAAGCATACTAATTAGAAATCATTACAGTGTAATATCAATAAAAACTGCACAAATACAGTTTTTATGATAATTAGTTTTTACGCTTTTGCTCATGTGAGGCAGTTTTAAAGTGGCATGTGTAATTTGACAGGTATATACATTCTACTAGTAAGCAATAAATGCTTGTTTTAAAGTACCTTTTTTTTGGGCAAGTTCTACTTTTAAACCACTCTCATATTTAATTTTGTTAATTGAATGACTTTGTGGTAAAATAACAAACTCAAGAAACATTTGAATCACTTTATTATCTTTCTTCTTCCTTCACCTTAGATAAGGTTGTGATTTCTAAGGGTGTGTTTAGCTTTGTACTCTACTGTATCTTCATCCTATTTTCAATCCCCAAATAGGCACAACAAAGGATTCTTTCTTTGTTCCATGCTTATAAATGACTGGCAAAATGAGTATATCTTCTGAAAGCAATTTCTACTATTATAACAAGCTGGAATCAAAATGGCCAATCAATAATAAGCCAACCCTTATTAACTTGCACTAAATTATTTTCATTTGGCAGATAAAATAACCACTTTTCTGCTCTTAATTAGACTTTGGTCTAATAGGATTGACAAGTCAAGCTGCAGGAAAAATGCTGTGTTTAATTATTTTAGAATTCAGTATTTTTTAACAGATTCAGTTTTGAGAAAGTGCCAGAGAAACTTGAAGAACCCGCATTTTGTTTTCCAGGTTACTGCCGCTCTTAAAAACCAAAACAACTCTAGCTGACGGACATTTTAAAATTTTGCTATTATATATTGATCTCTATGCCCTTACAGAATTTTGATTATTCTTTTTTTATATCTTTATTGGAGTATAATTTCTTTACAATGGTGTGTTAGTTCCTGCTTTATAACAAAGTGAATCAGTTATACATATACATATGTTCCCATATCTCTTCCCTCTTGCATCTCCCTCCCCCCCACCCTCCCTATCCCACCCCTCCAGGCAGTCACAAAGCACCAAGCTGGTCTCCCTGTGCTATGTGGCTAGCTATGTACCTTACGTTTGGTAGTGTATATATGTCCATGCCTCTCTCTCGCTTTGTCACAGCTTACCCTTCCCCCTCCCCATATCCTCAAGTCCATTCTCTAGTAGGTCTGTGTCTTTATTCGATTATTATTAAAAAGTGGTAGTTTATTTTATAAGCCACTTATATTCTCTTTCTACTCCTTTATTACATGAATATAAGTTATTCTGTCCCTTTGGACTGTATCTTATGGTTAAACGGTACACAAAATGGCCACTTAGAGAAAAGACGTATATGGTAAAAAAAAAAACAAAACACAAGCTTTAGAGCCATAAATACTCAAATTCAAATCCTAACTCAGCTGCCAACTAGCTGGGTGACCTTGGGCATGTTATTAACCATGTCTGTGCCTCAGAGATGATGTAAAGAGTGGAGGTATAAATATAATTCTTCTAGCAAAGTACCTGGTACATAAGATATGATCTGTGAATTTTGGGTTTTATTATCAACACTATTGCTCCTCTGTTCTTAATATGACACTGAATTTTAAAATATACCCATGTTGGCGAAACCCCTTTGCTTCCCAAAACAGGTCGCCCCAGGTCCCAAGTCTGGCTGGCATCAAGAAAGAGTGAGTTAAGCAGTCATGAGACTAGAGATTTAAATTAGGTCAGATAGAACTTTTAATAACAGAAGGTGACTGGGAAACTACAGGATTTGCTGAAGGTGTCATAAAGGGTGGGATAGTGGGACAAAGTATATGTGAAGTCAGTGACTGGAGAAAAATAACTATTTCAAATTTGGGAAGGAAGTAAAGGGAGAGAAATAGGAAGAACCTAGATCTGTTGTTCCTTTTCTAAGAAAATCTTAGACCACCCTGTGAAGAAATGAACAGATCAAATCATAACAAAAAGATGCATGATGTCTTGAGCTGTTCTAATTTGAATCAAGAATTATAATGACTTACAAATGCCATAAGCTATAACTTTTGTATAACTTCCAGTTAGTAAACTTTTTGTGCTTTTGTCAAATATCAAATGTTATATACTAGTTTAATTTATATTGAAATTGAAGCCTAGTCAATTTCTCAGGGGGCTAGAAATTCAAAGATATAGAGTTTTCTCCCCATTTATTTCATACAAGTAAATTACAATATGAAAGTATTTATTCCAGAAATTACAACAGTGTCTGACTCATAAGGTACTCAGTAAGTATTTTTTGGTTGCATGAAAGTTGACTTAACTAGTTTGAGAATCTTCTTTTACTGTCCTAAATCTAAAGTAATTTTATTAGGTTAAACTCAAAGAGACTATTTTCATCTCATCTGCACCAATGTATCCATAAAACATTCTCAGCTATAAAACAAGCAGTTGCAAAGACAAGCTCTTTCAGTATTTTTCCTTATTTGCATGATGTTTAATGTTTTGAGTCATTAGGTCTTAGGAAAAAGTAGAAAACAAGAAAGGTGCAAAAATAAAGTGTTTATTATATGTACTAGTATATATAATATATCTACTATAATAGTATTATATATAGTATATATAATGTTATATAATATACATAATATATATCAGTATATACAAGAATACTGATATTTTATTTGATCTGTTAAAACTTATAAATTGTTTTTAGTACACAAATAATGCTGTTTGATTGTCAAAAATAAAACTGACCAAGGTATGTAAAAAGAAGAAAAAACTATCATCATTAAAAAAAAAAATTACTGTTAACAGACGTTATAATGTAAAAACGTAGGCTCACATAAGAATGATAAAAGAATATCAAAATTCAAATGGTAAATTGTGTCCCTTTATCCTGTTTCTTATTTCTTCTGCCTATTTTACTAAGTTTTGACAGTCATCTTCCTGGTTTTTTTCAATGCTATACACTTAAATTTTTACGGATCTGTAGGTTTTAAAATTATTCCAACCCATGGTGATATACGATATTAATATCAACAGAAGAGGAAAAAAGGCAATAATTTCCCCCTTGCATTCCTTTCTTAATTGTTCCGTGGGCCTTTCAGTTTTAGGGTAAAATTCATTTATTCCTGTTTGGGTAGATGCTTCAGTTCCCTCAGCCTAAAAATGCAGATTCTGTGCATCCTAAAAGGATCCGGCAAAGAGGAGGAGGTGAGGCAGGGCAGAGGAATAGAAGGTCCTGGCCCCCTGTGCCAGCTTCATATGTAAAATGGCACTCTCTTTTAAACTGGAACTATTGTGCAACTTCTCTAAAGGGATATTGGAGCAGCCTTCAGTTATGAAGTGTTATCAGATAACTCAGGTTCTGGTTGCAAGACTCTGAGAGCAATACACAGATACATTCTCTTTGTTTCTATATCTACTGAATCTGCTGTTTTCTGGCAGCTATTTTTCCCCCTGCTGTGCATTTAACTTAAATCTGACAGAAACCATAGATGAATTTTGTAATAGACACCGTTGGTACCTAAGTCCCAGAAAGGCATTTTGGATAGGCTAATATCAGCAAAATTTTAGTGGGTAGTCAGGGAATGATATAGAAAACATGTAATTGGCCTTCATGTGAAATAGTTGACTAACACTCTTCTGATGAGCCTTCAGATTCATCTAAATCTGAATAATTGGTCTTAAGTGATTTGCAACACATTCGAGAAACTGTCAAGGGTGTGCTCTGGGCAGAAGGCATACTTTAGAAATTAAGACCTCATGGGTTTTTTTTTTTCCGTTTGAAAACACATTATAATATGTTCTGTTTTGTTCTGGGACTGTCACACAGCCCTAAAATGTTTACAGCTTTCAACCAGAGGTAGAGATGGGGGGTTGAGGGAGGGGTGTAGCCAGGGAGAGATAACTTCATAAAACTTCCCTAGTGCATCATTTTATCCTTTCTTACAGTGAAATCTAAACTAAACCTCACTGAAAAATAATTTCATTAAGACCTGTTCTATAAAAGTGTCTTTAGGAACAGATGTTCCTTTACAAGTAGTATAAAACGATTTTTTAATAAAACTGTCTGAGAAGCTAAAATAGTTCTGAAGAAATATAGCTTCTTGGTTAAAACTATGCCTTCTTTGATTTACTTGCATCTATATCTTTTATGTTTTTGAGGTAGATCTAAACCTGACTGTAATTAGGCTTCTTTTTTATTGAATTTTTGAGATTCTGGATTCTATAGTAGAGTTGGCTTTCACATTTATTTAGGATATAAGCATTTAAAAAAAATTCTTCCTAAGGACTTAAATGTGTACACTTGAAAAAGGTAGCTAGCCATAATGTGCTTTGGGTGTAGCAAAAACCCACTTACTGGCAATTCAGATTTTCTATGTAAATGATAAAAGTTTGTCCTTATAATTACTTGGATCTGCTTGCTAGATAAATTTAAAATGTCGATGAAGCCATAGATTGTCATCAACTTAACACTTTGCATGCTTATAGCCAAACAAATAAATATACAATTTCCCTTATTCAGGAAACATTTCATGAATGTCTACTGAGAACTAAGGGAAGCTGTTTGAAATGGAAAGCTTCTCTCCAGTAGCTCGTGGTAATAACATCAGTTTCTCTAACATCTGTAATAAACACGTTTCAGTTGTTTCTTTAACTTGCCCTTATATTGTGCCATGTGCTAAACTGATTAGTTTTATTATGAATGTGTAACTTACAAAATGCTTTCTTTACATGCATTCACTGTCCATTAGTCATCCCATCAGAAATCTCAGACTGTCCCTCAGCTTCTTTCTCCTTTGACTCAGCTTTCTTTACTGAGACAGATTGTTGCCTTCACAGGGCTTCTTAAATCCATCCCCTCTTTGCCACTCCCACTCCCCACTGTTAGGCAGGCTCTCCTCATACCTTATCTAGCTTGTTCTAATAGCCTCTTTATGGATTATGTCCTCCAGTCTCTTCAGTATGGCAAGAATTTCTCCTTGCCTGCATAAACCCAAGCATGCTACTTTCCTTAATACCGACTGCATTATCTGCAAGATGAAGTCCGAAGTCTATAGGCTATCACAAAATGACTCTGTCTCTGATTTTCATCTTAAATCTAATCTCCTAAAGTTCTTCCCAAACTATGCTTCAGCCAGAAACAGTCCACCCTCTTCACTTTTTGAAACCTTAAATTCCTCAGGGCCCTTGCACATTTTGTGCCCTTCAACTATGGGGCTATTCCTCCTTTCTCTCTCATGTAAAAAATTCTCTGCATCCCTTGAGGTCAGTATATAAGTCTTATGCCAAGTGGATGGGCCCCTCCCTTATTACTACAGTCCTAACTTCTTCCCATTCCTCTCACCCTGGGGCATCAAAAGTATTTGAATTTATTTAGCACTAATACTCTCTCAAAAATCAGAATTGTCGATGATTTTGATCACCAGGGATTAATCAGAGATGAAGAGATTATTTTCTATTTTGTATAAGAAAAACATTAACAGAAAATACTAAGCCCTTTGAGGGCAGGGTCAGTATCTTATGTATTACTTATCTTTGCCCATTACAGCATTATTCACAATAACCAAGGTATGGAAACAACCTAAGTGTCCGTCAATGGATGAATGGATCAAGAAAATGTGAGATAGATTAGGTAGATAGATAGATAGACAGACAGATAGATATGTAGATAGACACACACAGGGATATTATTCAGCCTTTAAAAAGAAAGAAATCCTTTCATTTGCCACAATATGGATGAACCTGGAGGGCATTATGCTAACTGAAATAAGCCAGACAGAAAAAGATAAATAATGCATGGTATCACTTACACATGGAATCTAAAGACAAAATCCAGCTCATAGAAACAGAGAGTAGAAAAACAGTTGCCAGGGGATGGGGGAGTGAGGGAGATAGAAAGAATTTGGTAAAATAGTACAAACTTTAAGCTCTAAGATGAATAAGGTCTCAGGATCTAACGTATAACATGGTGACTATGGTTTGTAATATTTAATTGAAATTTGTTGAGAGTAAAACTTAAATGTTCTCACCAAAGAAGATTTTTAAACGGTAAATATGTGAGGTGATAGATGTGTTAATTAACTTGATGCGGGAAATCCTTTCATAATGTATACATATTTAAATCATCATGTACACTTTAAATATCTTACAATTTTATTTGTCAATTATATTTCAATAAAACTGAAAAATAGAAAGTGGTATCGGATCTGACCTTCCATGTGTTCTTCTATCTACCTATTATCTGCTGAGCACTCCTCATTCTGACCTGGTTTTCAGTTGACAGTTTAGGTGAGTCATCGTTCCTAATATCCTCATTCAATGTGATGGACCATTTCAGGTGTAGCTCTCTTTCATTTACTTCTCTGCTGCTCTTCAAAGAATTCTCTTAAAATGCATTGTCTAGTTTATGATTTTTTCCCCCCTGTTTACTGTCTGTCACATCCCCAAGATTAAACTTTTGAAATTTAAATGGCAAGAATGTATTCTTTAATTTTTTTTTCAACTTCTTGACCTACTGCTGTATCATTCCTTCCTAGAATAAAAAAAGGGAGTTCTCCACATTAACTGAAAGGTGGGGGTAACAAAGAAGTACAAGGGGTTGAGTATGCAAAGAACTCAAGAGTATTCAAACTCTTGAGTATGCAAAGAATATTTTGATATTTTAAAATATCCTACACCACAAAGAAAACAATACATGAAAAGACTTGGAGGCAAAAGAACTCATGTACTAATCAAGAACCTAAAAAATAGTTCAATTGGCCACTCATATGTCTACTTTGGAGAAATGTCTATTCCAGTCCTTTGCCCTTTTAAGTTGAGTTGTTTTATCTTTTTGTTGTTGAGTTGTAAGTGCCCTTTATATATTCTAGATACTAGACCTTGTCAAATATATGATTTTCCACACACACACAAAAAAGTTCAATCTTACCAGAGCTTAGAGGAAATACATCCTGAAGTGACCAAGAATAAGACTGAAATGTTAGTGAAATTTGGATCGTGAATGGTCTTGCATGCTGTTTAAGATGATTAAACTGTGTATGCTTTATAAAGATTAATTTGGTTGCCTTATAGAGTCTGTATTGGACAGTGAGACTGAGTCTATCATGATCTACCATGATCTAGGAAAGATCATGAAGGCCTTGGACTAGGATAGAAGAATTGAGCAATATGAGAAATTTTAATTTGATGGTATGAATAGCACTTGGTAACTGATTGAATGTAGAGAGTGAGGCAAGGAGAGGTAACACAGATGACACCCCAGTTCTAGGATGGGCAGTTGGGTGAATGGTGTTACCTTTTTTTTAGGTTTAAAAAAGATGGGTTTTATTTCTTTCAAAGTACACATTTATGGCTAAAAAATTGAAATATATGACAAGGTTTGTAGTGAAAAAGAGGAGTCCCATTGTCTATCTCATCCCCACATCCCAGACCTCTACACATTTCTTCTGATATTTACCCCCATGTTCCTAAATACTTTGCTTATATTGCTGCACATTGGTTTTTCAATCTTGGGGGAAATCTATTGATTGCATACTGTGAAAGGCCAGGATTTAACTTCTCTGACGTATTCATGTACCAGCCCAAACCCCACCAGCTCTACACATAGAAAAACTTTGTTTTCTCCATCTTCTGAGAGTTATCACAATTTTCAGATAAACCAAAGCAAATAAAATGCAACAAAATACAGTAGTCATCGTATTATAAACCTACCATTTTGTAGTATAGAAGACAGCTATTGGTATGGGGAAATGGTAAGGGCAAGGAAGAGAAATTCAATTAATTCAATGAGTTCAAGATGGAACATATTAAATTTGAAGTGTCTTTTTGGTCATCCCAGTAGAAATCCCAATAGAAACACCCAGTAGACCATTGGCTATTTTGGTTTGGAGCTCTGAGTAGAAATCTGTAGAGAGAGAGATTTGTTTGTTATCAGCATGTACAAATAAAAAATTGAATTTCCTGTGATTCAGGTTAATTGAAATTTGTAATAGCAAAGAGTTTGCCTAAATTGTGGTTTATTTAGACTTCTGTTTTATTTTAAATCTCTACTGTAGATTAATAAATTTGATTAAAACTAATTAGTACGAAATGATCAGAAACATGACATACTATCATTACTTGCTTAAGTTTCCTCCATATAAGAAAAAAATGTTGAATGTGGCATTTTTTCTTAGCTTAAGATGAATTAAAATTAGTTTTGTTTTGGATCTCTCTCCTTAAGATTATAAAATGTCATAAAACCAGTGTTGGGCATCTCTGGAGAATTTGGATAGGAACTTGAAGATGATTTGCTACTACATGTGAAGAATGTGATCTTTGGTATCCATTCCTGTGGAATTTCACCTATAAAACATTGAATGGATGTAAAATTCAATCTAACTGCTGTTCCCTTTGAGTGATGATACATTCTTCAGAAAAACTAAAATACAAGTGTTAGATAAGTCTCACAGAGTATTCCTGAGTAAGAATACTAAAGCTCTGCATTTCCAGAATGTCTTTTCAGAGCAAAGTTATATTTAGCAAGAAGAAAAGAAAATGAGGAAATGAAGCAGTTGAAAAGAAAAAAATCAAAGTTTACTTGTGGCAGCAGGGTAGCTCCCTTCATCTTGACCAAGCTATTATGATGTCCTTAATTTGTTGTTTTGATATGAAATTATGGTTTTACACTCACCCCGGGTAACTCATCTTAAAAATACCAGCATGTAAACCTCTCATGGCCAAAATGCCGAGTGTGAAGCCAAAAGTTAAGAAGAGACACGTCAACTAGAAATATTACCTTTTAAAATATTTTCTTTAAAAAGACTATTTTCATTTGAAAATGTTATTTTATTTTCTGTATGTGTGACAACAAAAAAATAAAAGAGAAAAATGCAACTCCTACTCTGTCTTCACAGTGTGAATATTGCACTGACAAGAAATGCTACAACCTTTAGATGATGCAAAACTGCCTGATTTGTGAGCCTCGTTCCTCCTAATGAGTTGTGTGTTGTGATGCAGAACTTATATTCCCCATGGACCCTGTATTCTCAGAACCATTAATTTATCTTCTGTGAATTAACACTGCCTTTGTTAATGGTACAGTGTCCAGCCCTTGGCAAAGTCCTCATCCACTTGGGAAAAAAACTGGGCTAAAATATCTCAGCTTGGTTTTAGGTTAGTACTTTGGACCAGAGTAGACTCACCCAGCAAGAAAACCCTTCTTTTCTTTATATGAAAGCTTCTAAGTTCTGTGGTATAACAGGAGCCTGTAGTAAGCGGAGAGCTATTTGATGCTGAATTCTGAGCAAAGGGTTCTTTGTGGGAAGGTCTGTCAAATAGCAGAGTTACCATGGCAACCCTGGCTAGATAACCCATTTGGGAAAATACTTGTAGGACCTAACACTCTATCATCTGTCATTCAATAATTTCATGTTCATAATAACTAGGAAATCAATGGCTGTCCTCTGAGACAGTTTGTGGAAAGGGCAGGCATGCTATTGGCAGCGCACAGCTTACATCTGCGTCTACTTTGCGTCTACTTACATTTGTGATTCTCGTGCCAGGTTAGGAGTGTGAGAAAGAACTTGTTTGTTTGGCCTGGCACAAAGATTAAAGGCAGGCTCAGTTTTGCAATCTAATTACAACTGTACTGTTTAAATATACAAAAGAGAAAGAACCAATGACATATTAACAAAGCCTTTGCTAGACTATTAGGAAGTAAGGTTCACCTAATATTAACGTTTTACATTTTAAAATTCTGCAAGAAAAGATGAGTCCAAGTTATCACGTGACTGGCATGAACAAATTCGTTAATGTAAAAGGCGTTTTTCTTATCTTAGCTTTCTAATTAAACCGCTTATCATTGTAGAAGCTGTGTTACCTGGCTGTTAGGTACAGAATACAAAGTGATATAGAAAAGTAATTAAAATTCTTAAACATGCAACCCGTTGGCTTTACATACAATTAGTTTTTAGAGTGTGAGGTTTAATAATAAGGCCAGTTAGCTGAGTAAAGAAATATACAGTTAATAATTACCTTGACAATATTTATCAACTGGATAAAATGACAGGAATAATTTTAGTAAATGGATATCATAAACAAGAAAGCATGATGAACTGAGACCATGAAGTGAATAGAAGAGAAGAATTAAGCATTTTGTATTCTATGAAGAAAGGGATATTTCACATTCATGGAAACTTTTGGAAGATACTTATTTGCACATATGAAAAACTGAGTTTTTCATATGTTTTTCATACTGAAGCCTTCTAAGTTTTAGAAGAATTTTGAAATATAAAGATAAAGCTGTTTGTAAATTGCTTTCTTTTCAGCACAACAGGTTTTTACTTTAAGCCATTTCCAGTGAAGTACTGCTATCATATGGGGAGCTGTGACTCTGTAAGTTTACAGATTCAAGTTTTGTCAAAGTGGAAGTATGGGAGCTGATTAAAACATCACCTTTTCAACATAAGAGATGAAGTCTTTGAAAGTGAACATGGTATTTTATCCAAAGAAGGAGTACTTCTCTAAAGAGCTGTACTGAATATGAGCACATAAAACGGAAAGATTATAAGACCCTTTTAATCGAAACCTGAGGTTTACTGAAGACTTTTTAAGTCAGAATTTTATACATTTTTCCCCATAAGCAATCTGGTATCTTTTGGAATTTTCAAAGATCTATTGAGCAAATTTACTGTTTGCTTATCTCTTTCTCTTCCTTCTTTCTCACTCTTGAGCTTTCTTCCCTTATTCTATCTCTCCATATTTTCTCTCATTATTACTTTTGAGACTGAAGAATATTCATTTTTTGAAATTGAAAATGAAAACTTAATTGAAAAATGAAAACTTATGGTAGCTTTACTCGAAAAAATTCAGCAAATAAATGTTCCAAGCTACTTGAGTACATGAATGGAACCCAAGTGGTATCAAAAACAATTTATATTATGCAATAAATTTTGACTTCAAATAGTTTTCCATTTAAAAGGGAACGGACATGTGGACACAGCAGGGGAAAGGGAGAGTGGGACGAACTGGGAGATTAGGATTGACATATATACAATACCGTGTGTAAAATAGATAGCTAGTGGGAAGCTGCTGTATAGCACAGGGAGCTCAGCTTGCTGCTCTGTGATGACCTAGATGGGTGGGGGTGGGGGGAGAGGTCCAAGAGGGAGGGGATATACGTATACATATAGCTGATTCACTTCACTGTACAGCAGAAACTAACACAACGTTGTAAAGCAACTATACTCCAATTAGAAAAAAAGAAAAAAAAAGAGAGGGTTGATTATATTTCTAAATGTAAGAATAGAGATAAGAAGTAGAAATGTACAAACAATAAATGCTGGAGAGGGTGTGGAGAAAAGGGAACACTCTTGCACTTTGGTGGGAATGTAAATTGATACAGCCACTATGGAGAACAGCATGGAGGTTCCTTGAAAAACTAAAAATAGAACTACCATATGACCCAGCAATCCCACTACTGGGCATATACCCTGAGAAAATCATAATTCAAAAGGAGTCATGTACCACAATGTTCATTGCAGCTCTATTTACAATAGCCAGGACATGGAAGCAACCTAAGTGTCCTTCGACAGATGAATGGATAAAGAAGATGTGGCACATATATACAATGGAATATTACTCAGCCATAAAAAGAAACAAAACTGAGTTATTTGTAGTGAGGCGGATAGACCTAGAGTCTGTCATACAGAGGGAAGTAAGTCAGAAAGAGAAAAACAAATACAGTATGTTAACACATATATATGGAATCTTGGAAAAAAAAAAAGGTTCTGATGAACCTAGGGGCAGGACAGGAATAAAGATGCAGATGTAGATAAGGACTTGAGGACACGGGGAGGGGGAAGGGTAAGCTGGGATGAAGTGAGAGAGTGGCATGGACATATATACACTACCAAATGTAAAATAGATAGCTAGTGGAAAGCAGCTGCATCACACAGGGAGATCAGCTTGGTGCTTTGTGACCACCTAGAGGGGTGGGATAGGGAGGGTGGGAGGGAGACGCAAGAGGGAGGGGATATAGGGATATATGTATAGGTATAGCTGATTCACTTTGTTGTACAGCAGAAACTAACACAACATTGTAAAGTAATTGTACTCCAATAAAGATGTTAAAATAAAAAGTGGTACATATATACAATGGAATATTACTCAGCCATAAAAAAGAACAAAATAATGCCATTTGCAGCAACATGGGTGGACCTAGAGATTGTCATACTGAGTGAAGTAAGTCAGACAAAGAAAGACAAATATCATATGATATTGCTTAAAAGTGGAATCTAAAAAAATGGTACAAGTGAACTTATTTACAAAACAGAAATAGAGTCACAGATGTAGAAAACAAATTTATGGTTACCAAGAAGGGGGGGAATAAATTGGGAGATTGGGACTGACATATACACACTACTATATATAAAATTGATAACTAACTAAGAACCTACTGTATAGCACAGGGAAATCTACTCAATACTCTGTAATGACCTATATGGGAAAAGAATCAAAAAAGAGTGGATATATGTATAACTCATTCACTTTGCTATATAGCAGAAACTAACACAACATTGTAAATTAACTATACTCCAATAAAAATTAATTTAAAAAAGAAATATAATAAAAGTTGAAATTAGTAATATTAAAAAGAATCATCTATAGCCTTTATATAAAGGGACTTACCATGCTTTTGTTTTAGGAAATACATTTTAAATACCTCTTATTTTTTAAAAGAATGTTAAAGTCTATGCTATTTTGTTATTTCTATATTCATTTGTTTAGTACATCTGTTGAGTACTAAACTCACGTCCCCAGGCACCTGGCTGAGTGCAGAAGTTACCAATAAACAAGACTTCTATCCTCAAGTACTTCTCAGTCCATTGGGGAAAAAGAGAAGTAGACAGGGATTCATAGGGTGCTATGGGAGCACTGATGAAAAGTGTTCCTTCTATTATTCTTAGACACATTTATTGCCCTTACTGTAGAATTTATTTATATGATGTCATTTCTGACAATTTTTTTTTGGTGTTTCAATTATTTACCACCTTATAAATGAGGATTCAGAAATATCAACATGTGAAAAGTTCCTTGGTATTCCCAGTAAGATTCAGATATTTAAAAGGATATTTTTCAATATTCTCAATGAAACTCAGAGACAACCAGTATTAAATATGTATTAATTTTATAGGGCTGTCTTCACAAAATACTACCAATTGGGTGGTTTAAAACAACAGAAATTTGTTGCCTCCTGGTTTTGGAGGTCAAAAGTCTGAAGTCAGGGTGTCAGCTTAGCCATGTTCTTACTGAAGCCTCCGAGGAAGGAGCCTTCCTTGCCTCTTCTAGCTTTTGGTAGAGCCTCGTAATTCCTTAGCTTGTCACAGCATAACTCCAATCTCCACCTCCGTCTTCACATGCTTTCTCCCTGTGTCTTTACATGACTGTCTTCTCCTCAGGACACCAGTCGTATTGGATTAGGGACCCACTCTACCCGATCTTAACTGATTACATCTGCAATGACCCTATCTCCAAATAAGGTCACATTCTGAGGTACTGGGGGCTAGGACTTCAATATAGTTTTGGGGGGGGACACAATTCAACCCATAACAGTGTAAAAACTTCCACTTCAACTTTCTACCTTCTTGAGAAAATTAAACACTGTAAAAATGTGAACAAGGACACATGTTTTCTTTCAGAAGAATTTCTAATACTCTTTTTTCATGTTTTGTTGGGCATGATAATGTACAGCCTTCTTTAGTGTTTTTGCTTGAAAACCATAAGCATAAGACTTCCTAAAAACCCTCTATTTTCTCATATCCTGGAAAATACATACACACACATAATTAAAAAGATAAAAATGGCTATTCTGAAACTTCTGCCTAATAACTCAGCCTTTAAATACAAGCCACTACTTGGAATTCTTTATCATAGGCAGATATAGTTAACATATCTAGTGTTACACCATTTTATTATTGAGTCTTCTGATGCGTTCTTGGCCTAGCCTGAAGTGAAATGCTAAAATGGTGTCATATTCGTAATTTAATTGATACAGACTTTTCTTTAGCATTTAGGAGGTCAGGGAGTGTATTCTCTTTGGCACCCTGTCTAGGAGGAAGAATGCTGCAGTGAGATGTAAAGGAAGATTGATTTAACTTGGAATCCTGTTTTGGCTTAATGGCTCTGACTGTTGAATCTCTCTTGGCCTTAATTTCCTCATCTTTAAAGATGAGAAGGCTGTTGTCAGGATTAAATGACATAACGTGGAAAGTGCCTCTTTCACTGTTGCCCATAGAAGCTACCTGGGAAAGGGTTGGTCATATCCGGTTGGAAATGTCATGCAAGGGGAGCCTATGCTCTCCCAACTTAATGCCTAGAAAGTGAGAACAAACAAAACCAGTGTTACTCCTGATGTAAGTACAGCTATCCTATCTGCAGCACCAGTCTTCCTTTCTAGCCCCACTTCCTTCATCTTTTCATTTAAGACAGAAACGTGAAGATGAAGTAGAAAGGTGGCAGTCCCACATGCCACATTAGAGATATACTACCTCCCCTGGTGTTTCTCTATTTTTAGTCATGGGTCAGATTAGTAAAACTCACACCTGTGAATGAGAAATAGCATTGATCAGACTGACTTCTCTCACTGGCTGACAAAAAATCAATTGATTCCTCATTTATTGGGCACTCATCAACCAAAGCACAGACATTGCATCATGGTGTTGACTTTTTAGCATGTTAAAGAATTTGGAGGGTAAGCAAATTCTGGCTTATTTTATTCTATTGGTTTATTGCTTCACTGGATACTGCTTAATTGAAGCAGGAATGCTATTTCAAGTAAAAGACATCAAAAGACATTTATTTAAACCTAGTTAATTCTTCACAAGGCCCTATAGGTAAACAAAATAGAGTAGCTATGTCCTTCTAGTTTCACTTTCTTCCCCTATTAATTCCAGTTCTTAATGCGATCAGCAGCTTTTCTCCCAGGTTATAATAGCTCAGAGGAACTCTGCTGGTTAACAGGAGACAAAGAAGTTGAGGAGAAAGGTTAGAAAAGAAGGCCAAGAGCCTAAGATCTCAAGCTACTCCAATATCTGCTATTTGTTTCTGTATGATCTTTGGTAAGACAAGTTATCTCTCTGGGGGAGTTTCTTTAGCTTTAAAATAAAGAGATTGCATTAGACCAACTTTAATCAATATCTCTAGGGTTATAGTTCCCTCAATGAAAATCTAATAATTCCTACAGATATTTCCCACCATATCTGGGTATAAAAAATACAATTTTATGTGTAATGTAGCAATCACAGCAGACCCCCTTGAACCACATATATGGGCATACCTGGCTTCCATTCCCAAGGTCCTGTTATGGTCCAAATGACTGCTTCATCTCCAGTCATCATGTTCACTTTATTTCTTCTGGAAAGACGGCAGGAAGGAGAAAGGGATGATGAAGAAAAATGAACAAAGGGTATGAGCCAGCAGTGATTTTAGGAAGGTTCCTGGGAATTGCCATGTGATATGTCACTTACATAGCATTGATCAGAAACATGGCTGCCCTTGAGAAATGTCTTTTGGGTAATCATGTACCAAGTTAGAAGTTGGAAGTTCTTTTACTTTGGAAGAAGAGGTGTGTGATAGCAAATGACAACTAGCAGTCTCTGTTGTAGAGATAACATAGATACATACTGAGTAAACAAACAAAAAAGAGGAAAAACAAGACATTGTGTAAGAAAGGAAATGTAATCAGAACATTCCACATGGCTCGGCTGTGATATATATGTGAAGTAATGACTAAATATTGACTTAAATAAAGAATGTGATATAACAATTAATATCAGAGAGTTGGAAGGGGAGTAAAGAGTTAAATATTCATTGTTCGTTGTAAAATATCAAAACATAATATCTAAAACTTAAAAATCTAGAAGTAAGAGCTTAGTTAGGAAGATAAGTATTAATTAAATTTCCACAAAAGTAATTAAAACTATGATAACTTCCATGGTGGAAAAATACAGAATGCTACAGTGATGTCTAACTTACAATAATCTCATTTTGAGCCTAAGGAAGGGTGTCCCAGAAGACATTGTGAGACGAGTAGGTATTCATGAGACAAAGAAAATGGGTTTTCATTCAGGACTGGCATAGTCAAAGTCCTGAGCTTGCGGGGAACAGGGTAGAGCACACTTGAAGACTTGAATGAAGGCTATGACTGAAGACAACAGCAAGAACTGAGAAGGGAAAAGCATAGAGCTAATCATGCTGGGCCTTGCAAAACACTGTTATGGATTTAGGTATTTAGCCTTAAGACATCAGGAATTTACTGAAGCCTTAAGGTAAGGATGTGGTCTGATCCAGTTTGTATTTTAAAATCTACCTGTATTATAGATGAACTATGGAAGCTGTGTGAGCTGTTGGAGGAGGCAGGGTGTATGCAATGGGGCCAGTTTTGCACAGTTCAGATGATGATAATTTCACCTTGGTTGGTTGCAGTAAAAAGTGTAGACATGACGTGTACCACAATGTTCATTGCAGCTCTATTTACAATAGCCAGGACATGGAAGCAACCTAAGTGTCCTTCAACAGATGAGTGGATAAAGAAGATGTGGCACATATATGCAATGGAATACTACTCAGCCATAAAAAGAAACAAAATTAAATTATTTGTAGTGAGGTGGATGGACCTAGAGTCTGTCATACAGAGTGAAGTAATTCAGAAAGAGAAAAACAAATACCGTATGCTAACACATATCTATAGAATCTTAAAAAAAATCAAAAGTTTATGAAGAATCTAGGGGCAGGACAGGAATAAAGACGCAGATGTAGAGAATGGACTTGAGGACACGGGGAGGGGGAACAGTAAGCTGGGATGAAGTGAGAGAGTGGCATGGATGTATACACACTACCAAATGTAAAATAGATAGCTAGTGGGAAGCAGCTGCATAGCACAGGGAGATCAGCTCGGTGCTTTGTGACCACCTAGAGGGGTGGGATAGTGAGGGTGGGAGGGAGACGCAAGAGGGAGGAGATATGGGGATATATGTATATGTATAGCTGATTCACTTTGTTATAAAGCAGAAACTAGCACACCATTATAAAGAAATTATACTCCAATAAGGATGTTAAAAAAAAAAAAAGAAAGAAAAATGACATGAGAGTAGAGCTGAGAGATATTCAGAAGGAAAAGTCAATGGGACTTTCTTCATATGTACATGAAGAAAACTGTAAAATTTAGTTACTGGTTTGGAACTTTGCCTTTTCTTCCTAGAGTCCAGCAGTATACACAGCCCACATACAAATAAAAGTTCAATGAATAAATATCTTAGCCTGTATATAGGAAAATATTGACAACCATCAAATTTGTAAAAGCTAACATCCAACATTTTTGGTGAAATTTCAACTTTGGGAAAGTATTGTTAAGTATAGATATGCTTTTCTTATGTATTTAAAGGAAGAAATTGGCTACCTAGTGGTAGATAAAACACAGTTATTTGGAAATGAGGAATTGTGTCCAGAAGACATGCTTTACCATAGCAACCTTAACACTGAGTTACAGTATGTCTTTCAGTTTTACAAAGGGTCATTTATCATGGGAGGAATTTGCTGAAAATGTCACATTTTACTATCTGCTTAGATAATCAAGATCTTGATTCTCGAAATAGAATTATTCTAAGTTTTGTCTATTTTCATGCTTGCAAGTATAATATGTGTATACTTTACATTCGTTTTAAATTTTAAGTAGATTGAAAGAGACTAAGTCTGGCTGGCAGACACGGGACCTAGAAGCAAAGCCATTATTTTAGTTTTCTGCTAAGACTTTACAACTGTATGACTGATGGAGACCCAAATATTTCCTCTGAGATTGACAAATATATTTTTCCTAAGCTAAGCCATTAAAATTTGAGAGTTTAAACATAGTATAAATTGGAAAAGAAGATTTGAATTAAAAATGCAAACAAATGTACTAAATTTATTTTCGTAGTTACTCCTGCTTCTTCCACATACTTATATATTCCTATAGTTTAAAGTTTGGTAACTAAGTTTTTATTTTAGAGACGCATTTTTCTTCTGTTGAAAATGAGAGAATCTTTTTCTTCTTTCTGAAGACCAAGAATGGCAAAAGAGGGACTTTCTTTCTGATTAAAAGCATTTTTTTGTTTTTTTTTAACCCTTCTCAACATGTATTTTTATATATATATATATATATATATATATATATATATATATATATATATATATATATACAACTAGAAATTTGGACAGATTTAGCAACTGGAGACGGTTGCAATGCCTGGAATGAATTGTTTTTCTTCCCTGGGTAAATATTCTAACTGGTCTGAAGGTGTGTGTTGGATCAGGCCTTTTATATTGTAGCAGCTCTAGAAGTTGAGTCCAAATACGTGCAAACTTTTCCCAAAACACTACCATAATACCCTTACCTAAAAGCATCCTGTGCCTTGATGTTTAAACTTACTGATAAAAGCATCCTTCTTAGTCTGTTCTGGACTGCTGTAACAGAATACCATAGACTAAGTGGCTTAAAAACAACAGAAATTTATTTCTTACAGTGCTAGAGGCTGGGAAGTCCAAGATCAAGACACCGACAGATTTGGTGTCTGGTAAAGCCCACTTCCTGGTTCATAGATGCTGTCTTCTCCCTGTGTCCTTAAATGGTGGACTAGCTCTCTGGGATCTCTTTTACAAGGCATGGATCCCTCTCATGAGAGTTCCGCCCTCATGACCTAATCACCTCCCAAAGGCCCCCATCACCAAATTCCAACACTTTGCACTTAGATTTCAACATGTGAATTTGGGGGGTTGGTAGAAACATTCAGCATCTAAAGAATGTGTTCTAAAAGAAACTGGAATTTGACTTCCTGCCCTATAAACTTGTTTTGTCGTTTAATAAAAACAAGCGAGGATGCAACTTCTTTATCGCTTTCAGAGACAGAATATCAAGATGAATGCTATAGCCCAACCAAGGACGAGTTCCAAATATTCTTACTTGGAAAAGAAACTGCCATATTTCCTTAATTCTAAAGACACACAATTTTTAAATGTTTTAACGTTTTTAAAAATGGTAAACAGGCCTGTAATTCATACATGCCTTTAACGTTGTTGTATTTCCTTTCCTCCCCACACCAAAAATAAGCTGATGTTAAATTAGTGGTTATTTTATAGGCGATGCCATCTTTGACCACAGGAAATTTGGCAAGTGCCATTGTCAACACAAACTGAATAACGTTGGCTACTTTCATGGAAAGCAATTGGCAAAACATTGACAAGGCTAATAGTTTAAGAGATTTATGTATGATGTTCTTGCTTAATTTGGCCACTATTTTAGTTTCACACACTTCATTCAATCATGCATTAGTACATATTGTGTATCTGTTACGTGCCAGACAGTATTCAAGATGCCAGAAAGGCGGAGACGGTGTTTGTCCTCCAAGATGTTACAACCCAGCAGGCAAGTAAGGAGGTAATGTTAGAATTCCTAGAATAGCGATAATTACAACATGGTATGGAGATACAGAGATAGAGGCACTGCGTTCAGCTTCAGAAAGAAGTAAAAAGCTCACAGAAGGGATAAAATTTGAATTCTCAGATGAGTAATTGTAATCAAGGTAGAGGAAATAACATCATCAAAAGTACACAGGGATGGGCTTCCCTGGTGGCGCAGTGGTTGAGAGTCCGCCTGCCGATGCAGGGGACACAGGTTCGTGCCCCAGTCCGGAAGGATCCCATATGCCGCGGAGCGGCTGGGCCCGTGAGCCATGGCCGCTGAGCCTGCGCATCCGGAGCCTGTGCTCCGCAATGGGAGAGGCCACAACAGTGAGAGGCCCACGTACAGCAAAAAAAAAAAAAAAAAAAGTACACAGGGATAAAGGTGCAGGAGAATGTTGTAGAATGGCAAGACTGTACAGTATTTGTTGAGTAGGTAGAGGGGGTTGAAGGTTAAAGCTGGATGGCACATGATGTGGGTCTTAAGATTTAGCCACACTTTCAGATAATGTGTATGTGTGTGTGTCCATATATATATATGTGTGTGTGTGTGTGTGTGTGTGTATGTATATAAAAATAAATATACATATATGCATATACATATGTATATGTGTGTGTATATAGAAACATATATATATATAATGACAAGCTTAGTCCAACATGTTAACTACCTTGATAGTTATGTAACACAAAACTCTATTGTTTAATTTCCTAATTATTCATCCTTGCAACAGATAATAAGCAAACTTTATCTTATATATGTGACATATAACTTGTATAATTACAGGTTTGTGTATTTTTATTTAAAAACTAAACATTAAATGACAAAGTAGAATTTATACAGTTCTAATAAGGTTGTTTTTTCCCTGCTTCTAGGAGCATCCTTCTGCAGCAGATTATCAGTTATTTGAATTTATAACTGACATTGACAAACAACAAAAGTACATTGATGTTTGCATGTATGAAATTTTTAAAAATAGAAACATGCTTTAAAATCTAAATTTGAAAAACTTGGAAACATCGCTTTCATTCTATGGAACAGTAATGAAAGCGGAATGTCATTCTAAATGAAATGTCGGTATCATTTCTGCTGGTATATTATCAGGAAAGAGTAACTGGAAGAAAGATACTGTGGTATACACCTTCAAACACTAACAATTCTAGCTCGCATCAAAACAAGGAAGTAACTGTAGTTACTACATATGGATACCAACTTGAAAACTGCCCTTAAGGAATTTTATTCCTAGTAAAAAATGCTTGACTTTTAAAAAATTGTGTGATCATGGTTCATGCAGATCCAAAAGTAAGCTCTATAAATAGTCATGACTTTGTCTTATTTAAAATGGTTAAACCGAAGATTCTGTGAGATTCACTACATTTTGCCTGTGGTTACTTTTCTACCCTGAAATTTCAGAGTTGGCTGTTAGGTAAAACAAAGCAATTTCACTGCAGTCCACCTTGGAAGACAGCTCTGATATATGAAGGGAGCATTGATCTATTGCTGCTTCCCTGAGTGGATACAGCAGCAGCCAGAGGAAAAGGGCTTGGCTGGAGAAGAATAGTCGTGTGACCAGTGTAAGACGTAGGTGTCATTGGCAGGGTGACTGCTGTCTCAGATCAACATCCAGCTGACAACCCACAGTCTGAGAACCAGTCAAATGTGACAAATCTCCCCTTGCAATTTGTTGGGATACCCTGCTTGGCTTCTTGTAGCCAGAAGAAAAGCAGATTTCAGATTAAGGCTATGGAACTCCATTCAGAGATAAAGCAGGATTTTCCATGCTAATTTGTACTCTTTTCCATAGGAAATGAGAATAAAAGAGAAATCCTTTGTTAAATGGGCTTGAGCAATGACCCTGTCATAAGAGCCTTTCTTTTCTCCTTGTCTTCTTGTCCTGAATGCTGGTTTTATATCTGGTGTTTTGGTTTTACGCTTTTTTAAAAAGTAGGATGGCTTCTGTGAGAGGCGCCATAAAGCTGTCGTTGGAAGACAAAGTGCTCACTGCCAAACTAGTAGCTCCGTGTGCTGTAATCCTGGTAAGTACCTGTACAATCGTGGAACAGCTGGTGCAGGCTGTAGTCGGTGTGTTAGTGTGCTATGTTGGGACTTGGGATCCACACAGACAATGAGCCAGGTGAGCTTAGAACAGACCTAAGCACCCCTCAGACAGCTGGCCCAGTAACTATACACTAGCCAATCCTGGGAGAGAGACTCATGGAATAACATTAATTTTCTTCTCTAGCAGACGGTGAGGTAACTGAAGCCAGGTTGATTATGCTGCCTTGGGATTTTTACCTAATGATCTTCTGGAAAGCAGGTGCATTGGCAGGGATTTTAAGCTTCTGAAAACTCAACTAGTATTACAGAGTAAACCTTTGCTGCCATGGGGGTTTTATAGGAGCGGGGTGCATTAATGTGAGATCATTACGAAGCATTTTGCTGACTACTACAGAATTAATGGCACTTTTATGACTTGCGGTTAATGACTGTCAAGAAATAAGAGTTTATATCTGTTCAAATTGTAATTTTAAATCAAACTAGCCAGCCGTCAGATGCATCCAACATATTAGGACCTCTTCTTGGTAATATTTGGTGTTTCTCTACATCCATCACAATTTTAGATCATTGCTTGGAACCTCAGTTGTTCTGCATATGCTTGATGTAAGTTTTATCATGACAAAAGCAAAGCAAGTTGTCACTTCTAAGAGGGCAGTTTCCATGTTCCTGTGGAAACTTAGTTTTCTTCAGCATTGAAGTATGTTAAATTATTGCTATTTGTTGAGTACCTCCTGATTTTGTAAGTTAAGCTTACTATTTTTTTATGTTAAGCTCAAGAAAACTGTAACCTCACTTCCTACATCACCGAATGCAAAGGCATCTGCTGTGAGCTTGTTCAACTCTTTTCCCTTCTCACACTTCTAAGTTATCTAATCTTTACTCATCTCTGTCTTCTGCCTGAGGAAAAAAAAAATCTTCCTCCAATCAATACCTATTGCTCTTACCATGCTCTCATCCTATTTACTCTGACTTCCTCTACTTTTGTGTTCCACCTCTCTTTAGCATCTTCAATCTCTTCTTTCTTCCATTCATCCCTATTTTAAAACAAACAAATCCTTTCTTGATCCTACCGTCTCCTACAATAACATTTTAGCTTCCTCTTCTTTCCATTACAAACTTCTTGCAAGAATAGTCTTCATCCACTGTCAACACTGCATCACTTGCCCCATCCCTCATTCAACTCTGTGCAGATCTCTCTTCCTTCCTCTAATCAGCCTCTCAAGGATGACTGATGCATTCCAATCCACCACTCCCCGCACTGCACCCCTACCTGGAATCCTCAGCCATACTTGACCCTATTAATGAGCCCCTCATTTTTGAAACTGTATTTCTGTGGATTCTCGACTCCCTTGACTCTTGACTTTCTTCTCTGTCCCGTCCTTTTCTGATTTCTTTAGAGGTTCAGTTCTGGACCCTTTTTTTTTTCTATATCTTTTTCTTTGATATTTTTCCAACTCACTACCTTCAGATACATATTGGTGACCTTCACATCCGTATCAGTATCATTATCTTTGTCCTCTCTAATCAAAATTTCAACTCCATAGAGGACATCTTATTCTAAGAAGTACCTCAATATCATCATACCCAACTCCAAACTGTTTCCACAGTAACTCTTCCTCCTGAACTCCTTATCTCTATTAAAGACATAGCCTTGAAATCAAACACCCAATCTTACAAATGTATTCGTTGTTGATTCCTTCCTGTCCCTTGCCAATCACTTGGCAAAACAGCTTGGAACCTGTGTCTGTAGCATTTCTCTCATTTACTCAGTATATCCCTTCTTTCCATTCCCATTTTTCATGACCATTTACATACTATTGTAAAAGGTTTATTTTTTTATTATTAATACTGTTATTAGATTCCTCTTTGTTTCTTCCAGTTTAAGACTCTTGAGAGATTGAAATAATGGCCTATTTGTTGGCACTCCTTACACAAAATCTTCAGTAGCTCTTCATTACCCACTGCAGAAAGAACAAACAGAGACCCTCAAGATTTTTCACCCAATAGTCAAGTTCATCTCTCCTGAGGAGATTCCAAACTTTACCCTGCAGACTAAATTATATGTCATTCCTTTAATGTTTCCATGCCTTCTTAAATATTCATCTTTTCACTGTTCCTTCCACTGACAATTTTTCTACAACTCCTCCTTCTCTCCTCCCTCTCTCCTCGCTAAATATATCCTACCTTATGTTTTTCTGAGAAATACTCAAAAATTACCAACAATGAAATACATATACATGCATCATATATTTATAAGTAAATAATATATATAAAATAGATCACTCAACCAGCTAATATCCCACAGTGTTTAGTATACTATATCTCTACTGAGAATTCTGTTTTAATGATTTATTTATTTAATTATTTAAGGTTAACAGAGGACCCATGTGTGTCAATAAATACTTGTTGAATGAATAAATGAATTTAACTGATGGTTTTTAATTAGAATCTCTTGGCTCATTACCTTAGTATTTCTTGAGCCTGACAGAGCTATCAATTTGCTTTTATTTGTAGTTTTATTCTTACTGAATTATACACCATTTTATGTGCTACACCTATGAAAATAGTTAAATAGGTTTATCATTAAACCAAAAAAAAAGAATCAACACAAATATAACTAATTTTCATTTTACTAATTAATATTAGAAGAGAATATTGGGTATCTGCCATTACATGGCAAAAATTGTGAAATAAATTCTCAAAGGAGCTATGTCTCACAGATACTTAGCAGATTGTCTGGCATTTCAATGAACTTTTATTGGTTATCATTATTGTAATAAATTTCCAATAATAAACTCCATTAGAAATCATTACTAGTGTCCAAAATTTTATGAATATATGCATACACACAAAATATGCATATACATCTCATTCTCCATCTCTGTGCATGTGTGCACACATAGTACACGCGTAATGGGAATTTCATTTGTCAGTATGACATTTATTCAAGTCATGATTATCGAAGCTCCTATCCTCCAGTAGCTTCCCTCTTTTTATGTATGCTTATTCTGGTTTTCCTGAACTATTCCTCATTTCATTGTTCAACAACTCCTCTTTGTTCACTAAAAATTAGCAACATAGGCTCAACTCTGGGTTTTGTTTTTTTGTTTTGTTTTGTTTTTTGCACTGCTTGGCAGTGAGTTAAGTTAGATAAATCTTTAAGCTTCATTCTACTACAAAAATTTTCCCAAAATTTTACTGAATTTGTGTAGTCCTATACCTCTGATGTTTTGCACATAACACTGTATATTCTTAAGAGATGTACTGCCATGAAAATGTTGCCTAACTTCTAATATTAGTTTCATAACATTGAGTCTTTCCCCAAATCATAAGATTTTACTTTACCTTGCCATTAGACCCTCTCCACCCTCAGCAGTCAAAAAGTCGATATTTTAACATCCTTACCTGTTAAGATTTTGAACAAGTTAGCAATTGTAACTCATCCAAATCATTCAGAAAGCAGGAAGACCCTTAGGAGTTGTGATAGGAAAAGATGGTCTTATATGAGGAACAAGTTTTTCATGTAATATTATCAACAATGCCACAAGGCAAAAGCTGTTAACTCTGCTTCGCAAAGGGAAACTGAGACTCAGAAAGTCAAGCATGCTACTGCAGCTCAAATTGTAGGGCTAGGCCTTAAACCAAGATTTTTTTGGTTTTGAAGCCCATGTTGTTTCATTACTCTCTGTTGAGAAGTTCATCATGCTCTGGAAATTCCTATTCCATACTAAAACCATTCCATCCTGTGTCTGGTTTCCTTCAGGTCCTACTCTCCTTTATTCGAAAATAATTCATCATTTGATTAGAAATGAGCTTAACTTACTTATGCTATGTTTGTTTGGTAATACAAAGTTGCTGTCTTAATGCAATTAAGATGCAAAGCCACTCTGAACATCAGTATTTCTAAAATGGGCAAGGTTTTTCTCCAAAGGGTAATTAGTGCTGTATGATCACACTGTGCATATATTTAGTCTGCTTATACAAGACTGTCCTTATGTTGGATTTATTCTCCCTTCCTTCCAAAAAAAATATAGCTTATCTTTATGGTTAAGCAAATGAGCTGATGAAAATCTGGATGGCTTATTGAGAAACCTGACAATTTTTATACTGATATGTCTGAATATTCATTCAATTGGGCTAGGTAATGTTGCTGTATTGCTTTACACAAAATTGCTTAAGAGGTCCCCAGAAGCCATCATGACTTGTTATTGACTCATGATGAGTTGAGCTTTTTCATGCTAACTGTATTTATTTAAATACATAAACTCAGACGTGCTGTCTCTGTGTCCTAGTCATACTAAGCTATTTTAAGGTAACAAACAGTTTTCAAATCTTTAGTGGTTTAATGAAGTAAAGATGCATCTCTCCTTCATACAAAGTTGGATGCAGGTCTGTAAGATCATCTGAATGTCTTTCTCCAAGTAGTGAGTCTGGGATCTAGGCTATATTCACCATGTGACTCCACTACGCTGGTGAATTTTGCTTGCAGGCGTGTGGTGGATACACATGGTCCCTTCTCACTGGATTTAATCACTAGACTTGTGGGTCTACTTCAGGCTAGCTAAGAAGGAGGCTTACATATAGCTGGATTAAAAACAAAAACAATTTTAAGAATTCCAACCTGAAACCACAATTTCCAAGGTATACCCTTAATTATCCTCTGATACCATTAGCTTTATAACCTCAATAACCTTAAGTGTTTTGTCATCACTCTTTGAAAGAGATTTCAAATATGGAGCAACTAAGCTCCAGACAAGTTGAACTTGGTATCTAGAGATACTGAAAATCAAAGAAGACTCATATCTTTCAGAAGAGTATATGGATTCATACTTTTACTTAATCAATTATGGTGCATGATGGAAAATCATCTCATTAACATAGAATCCAATAAGCAGTCACTTAATTCCCTTTGCCTGGCTCCAATATCTCTAATTTGGGTCACTCACTGTCCCTCTAGAGGGTGGTAAGTTCTTCATGTTTAACCACATACCTGATTCCCAGAAGCTAAAACCCAGCCTTGCCACAGGTCTGGTAAGAATTGCTCATAGGCATAGCCCATAGTTAGGACATGTCTGGTGAACTGCAAAAAGAGGCAATGACTGCTTCAAGCCTACTTCCCACAGCTCTTTGTTCACGGCACATTCATCAAAGACACTGTGCTATATGAAGTGGGCTCTATTGCCTTACTTCCTAAGGGAAGTGAAATATCTTATTGGAAAAGACACAGTCTTAGAGTAAAGCCCATCTGGATTTAAATCTCAGCTTTGCCACTTACCAGCTGTGTGACTTTCATCAAATCACATAATATTCTGAGCCTGAGGTTTCTACGTTAAAAAATACCATATATATCTCATAAAATTTTTGTGAGACTTAGAGCACATTTGTCATAGTAGGTGCTTTGGAAATGTTAGTTACTTTTTAAAATTAGTAACAAAGACCCAAAGATCTTCATAATCACATGAGTAATCATAATAGAAATTCTCCTGATGGAGGCATTCAAGAGAGTGTCTGGTTTAACACCTTACTTCTAGGTTTTGAGGAGGGAAAGGGATGCACATATCTGAATTTTCTGTGGATTGTTTGAAAATGTGTATTTCTAGGTCTCATCCCAGATTTGCTGACTCGAAGCCCTGGGACTAGAGCTTGTGCATGTGTCACTTGAGAAAGTCTCACAAATGAGCCTACTTAAGTATAGCACATTCTAGAGGCCTGCACAGGGCATGGTAAAGAGGAAGCGCTCAGCAAATATTCGTGGAACTCAGAGGGTCCATGTCTTGGCCCAGGCCCTACCTCCCATAACCAGGTAGTTCTTTTCTGCTCCTTCCTGGCTGCCAGACACTATGATATCAACCATTGTTTAATCTTAGAGGAATCCAACTTTTCCCCAGTGAAAATTGATGTTTCAAAATATCCTTCCAGTCATAGGCAAAAACGGTAGACAAAACAAAAATATAGCTGCCTCTTTTTTGGATGTCTTCACAATAACAGAATTTAGACACTTCAGCAAGACGATATTGTAAGCTCTAATAATGTTAGCCAATATTTATTGAGCAGCTACATGAAGCAGGCTGCAGGTAAAACACATGTTCACACAATCCCTTTGTGGTAGGCACTGTGAATATCCCTATTTCATAGTGAGGGCATCGAGGCATCTAAAGGGTATGTAACTCGGTCAAGTTTGTACCAGGAAGTTTTTCAGAGTGAGGTTGGAAGACATTTCTAGATAAGTTCAAACTCTTAAAAGAACTCAAGTACTCATTCTGATGATAGGTGTTCTGAGCCAGAATTGTTATACAATCAGACATTCTATATTATCAGTTTGACAGAAATTGATGTGGTATTAACATATGGATTTGTAATGCTAATGTTTTAAACAGCCATATTAAGGATGTTTTCATGATAGAAAAAAGTGGCAATGGGATGAAGTAGGTCTGAAAATACCAGGACTACAATAGATAATTGATTTCCTAGGGTCCTGAAGGTGGAGAAAACTTCACACCCTGAAAACCCTATTAAAAGAACCTCTCTCTTTACTTGCTATTCCCTTACCTGCCTTATTTTTCTTAATTTACATTTACTTGATTATATGTATGCATGTATGTCAGCAGGCAGGGAATAAAAGAGATATTCCAGACTCTAGAGTAGCCAAGAAGGATGACCCAATTACTCACCATCACATCACTCTGTGATAACCCCTTTACTTGCCTGGATATTTTATGTAATGATTATCTATTTATTTATTTACTGCTTCCTCTCACTATAAAGTTTACTCCATGAGATCCAGAAGTAAACTTTATATACCTTGAATATTATTATAATGACTGAATAGGTGAGCAGATTCCAAGGATGAGAGAGTATATATCACAGTACTAGATAGAAAAGTAGAGTCTATACTCTGTTAAAGTCAAAAAAGAGAGATACCAAGAAGACCTAAAGAGTGTTGTTGACAGAACTGTACTCTCCACCCCTAGAGCAGCAATATTCTGTTTTACACTTTCTTTTGTGTATGTGTGTGCATGTTGGAGGGGGAGAGAAGAGAGGGGGAGAGAGAGATAGGTAGGTTAGGGTCCAGGGAACTGGGGGTAGCTCAATATCAAAAAAAGAATCAAAAAATGGGCAGTAGATCTTAATAGACATTTCTCCAAAGAAGACATACAGATGGCCAAAAAGCACATGAAAAGATGCTCAACATCACTAATTATCAGAGAAATGCAAATCAAAACTACAATGAGGTATCACCTCACACCAGTCAGACTGGCCATCATCAAAAAGTCTACAAATAATAAATGCTGGAGAGGGTGTGGAGCAAAGGGAACCCTCTTGCACTGTTGGTGGGAATGTAAATTGGTACAGTCACTATGGAGAACAGTATGGAGGTTCCTTAAAAAACTAAAAATAGAGTTACCATATGATCCTGTAATCCCACTCCTGGGCATATATCCAAAGAAAACCATAATTCTAAAAGAGACATGCACCCCAATGTTCATTACTCAGCCATAAAAATGAATAAAATAACACCATTTGCAGCAACATGGATGGACCTAGAGATTAACATACTGAGAGAAGTAAGCCAGACAGAGAAAGACAAATATATGATATTGCTTATATGTGGAATGTAAAAAAATGATACAAATGAACTTATATACAAAACAGAAACAGACCCACAGACATAGCAAACAAACTTACGGTTACCAAAGGGGAAAGAGGGGAGGAGAGATAAATTAGGAGTTTGGGATCAACATCTACACACTACTATATATAGAGGAGATAACCAACAAGGACCTACTGTATAGCACAGTGAACTATATTCAGTGTTTTGTAATAACCTATAAGGGAAAAGAATCTGAAAAAAATATGTATGTATGTATAACTGAATCACTTTGCTGTACACCTGAAACTAACACAGCATTGTAAATCAACTATACTTCATTTTTTAAAAAAATTAACTAAAAATGAAGGGCTTATAAATGTGTGTTTGCAGGCAGAGAGAAGCAAAAACCCATCAGGTCATTCTTTATATGATTCTAAACTCCAAATGCTCTTGAGTGAATGAAGGACCCAGCTGAGAAAAGGTAGTAGCCTGAACCTGGGAGAGTGGTCTGGGAAGGAAGGAAGAGAGATGTAGCAGTTAAAGTTGACAGTGCTTGGTCATTAGGTGTAGGGAGAGAGAAAAGCCAAGGCAGATGCTCAGACCTCAGACTTGAGCCCCTGGGGATGGTCAGGCCATTCTTTGATGCAGAGCACTTGTAAAGCAGCAGTTTTGGAGGGAGAGGATTATGGCTTAAGTTCTGATAAATTGAATTTAATGTGCTATGGACAACCCATATGTTAATGTATTAGTCAATGAATAAGGGGTTCTGAAGCTTAAGAGAGAAATTAAACCTGGAGATTCAAATTTGGGAGTCATCAGCAAATCTGTATACCTTCACTTTTCTCAAAACCTCCAAATTTACTTAAGCAACTGTTGATAATTTCTTAATATAGAGATATGACTGCCCTACTATTAGTGCATTTAATATTTATTAATATTTATTACAGAAGGAAAGATATTCTAATGTTGTTGGTACATATTCAGTGCAGCAATCCTCCATCACCAGTGGAGTGGAGTAAGGTTATGAAATTGCTTAGATTTATTCAATCTGTTTTATGCAGCCATGCTTGAGGATACAACTTGGAACCTGGGAGTTAATTTTAGACTACACTTCTGGTCCTTGGGGAAATTCTTCCATCTCAGTGTGCTACAAGCATCACCAGAATGCCTTGTTCTAACCATCTAGGAATTTGTCATAATGATGATTATCTCTGAGTGACAATCAGTATAAAATACTGATTAAGTAGTGGACCCAGACTGTTTGGGTTTGACTCCTAGCTCCCCCATTTACTACTAATGTGATCCATTTTCTACCCTTGTCAAGAGGAGATATTAATAGTACTCACCTATGAGGGTTGACATGAGGATTAAACCAAATGAATAACACGTAGTGTCAGAATGATGACTGGTATGTAAAAAATGCTAAATAAGTATTAGCTCTTATTTTCAAAAATGTGTAAGAATTATCACCATTCTCTACCCATCATGGTGTTCAAAAAATTCTGGTAGATGAAAGGATTTGCTGAGCATTTACTAGGTCACTTTTGTAGAACTAAAAACAGTGATGGTAGTGTGCTGGGAAACCCTACTTACTATCCATGACATTGCTAAACAGTGTGACATTACCAAAACATGATACCCTGGAATGTACATAGCCAATTGGCCTATAGATGATCAAATCAAGAAAGCCAATATTATACTGGGCTAGATTAGTCGTCATTAAATTTCTCAAAGAACTATCTATTTCACAGTTGTATGAATCTTGCTTCAGATGTGATCATCAGTTTCTTGTACACTTATGTTCACATTATTTACACATTATGCATTAAAAGAAGTAAATATAACATCAGGGTTATTACTCTGAATGTATTACATTACATTCTTTACACAGAAAATATTTTTATGCATTTACAAAATGCGCCACTATTTCTATTATACAAGGGGCTGGGAAACAGCCTTTCAGAAGTTGTTGAATGACCAACATGCAAGTGTACAATAGCAAACAAGGTAGACAGAAGTATGGCTATGATGTTTCCATGGAGTAAATTTGAAATAATGTAATAGAGATTTATTATGATAGAAAAATTAGAAATAGATAACCTGGAAATTGGAAACAGAGATCATTATTATCATTACCACACTACTTGTATGATTACTAGTAGCCAGTAGGGATGGGGGTACATCCTATGCGCCAGGTATACATGACACATTATCATCACAGTAACTTTAACCCCTGCAGTAATTGTTTGGTAGATGCTATTATTATCCTTGCTTTAGAGATGAGAAACAAAGAAACAGAGAAAGTTTAAAAATAACAACTTGCCCAACATCACATAGATAGAAATTAGGGGAGCTGGGACTTGACCCAGGGCAGACTGATTCTAGAACCCATGCCGAACTATTGCCCCAGTATGGACCAAATACTTCACGGTTAATGAATCCCTTCTCATGTATTTTATCTCATTCCATCTTCACAATCAGCCTGCAAGGTAAGTATTATTTCAGAGTATGTAAGTTGCACAAAGTGACACAGGTAATAGTAACAAAGCTCAAATGGAACCCTAGTCCTATTCCTTGCAATCCACACCCTTCTTTCCATTGGAGTCTAGTCTAATAACTTGACATTCTTAGGAGTCCATAAGTTGGTAAAGCCCTCTTAGTTCTGCAAGCAATAATTGTAGATACAAAATGAAGATGGTCACCTAGTGATTTCAGTGTGAAAAGGATGCTCCATTACACACTGGTCCTTGGAGCTGTAACTAAGCAAATGGATGTCACGTGTGTACTATCAACAGAAGCATTTTTGTAAATTCATGATATTAGTTGATATTCATAGTATTCTGGAGAAAACACTGGTTTAGAGCCAAAAGACAAAGGCTCTAGGTCTCCTGGCATTGGGAATTTCAACATCTAATAATTTCTTCATTAATAAATAAGGGATAATATCTGACATGTTTACTTCAGAGAAATTGTAAGCATCAAACGAGATGATGTATAATTTCAAACACCTTGCATTATTATACCACCAGACATAAGTGCCCAATAAATATTTGGGGAATAAATAAATGAATATGTGACTAATATGTGGAACAAAGTATAACTTGAAATGTAGACATAGTATATATATATATATATATATATATATATATATATGAAATAACTGATAAAACTCATGTGATCATACTTTACTTATTTGTGTACCTGGTACAAAAAATTCTGTTTCATGGATTCTCGAATTTATGTATATAGAATTGAACCAGATTAAATCTATCTTAATGCTTATGATTCTTCAGTACTTTGACTTAATGTTCTTGAACCAGCCCTAGTGGGGGAAAAATGTCACCTGGAAATTAGGTATAGAGTAGAAACACAAATATATGTCACTTTGCCAGAATCAGGTCTGTTCTCATATCCCAATAACAGTCATTCATTCACTATACCTCTATTGCAGACCTGCAGTGTGAAAGACACCAGGCTAGTATTTTGAGGAAGTCAAAGATCAATTGACCAACTCATCTCAGGTTGCCCAGGACTTATGTTACTGCTGTCCTCACATGTCTCATAGTCCAATAAGAGGGGTAAGGCATGTATGTAAAAATGATGTAAAGTAGAAGTGTTATGTGTCTTGAGATGGATACAGATAAAATGCACTGAGAATTCACAAGTTGAAGAGATCACTACTTCAACTCCAAGAGTCCAGAAAGGAGAGAGCATTTAAACTCAACCACAAGGGGCTTCCCTGGTGCTGCAGTGGTTGAGAGTCCGCCTGCCGATGCAGGGGACGCAGGTTCGTGCCCCGGTCCGGGAAGATCCCACATGCCACGGAGCGGCTAGGCCTGTGAGCCATGGCCGCTGAGCCTGCGCGTCCGGAGCCAGTGCTCCGCAATGGGAGAGGCCACAACAGTGAGAGGCCCGTGTACCACAAAAAAGAAAAAAAAAAAAAAAATTAAACTGAACCACAATAGCTTGATTTGTGTTTCTGAAGAATAAGCAGGATGAAGTAAAATCTGGGCCAACAGTAGGAAGAGATGGGGACTCTTATACAGCCGTTTGGCTTTGCTGGAGCCTAAAAAAAGAGGTGTGCATTCCAGGGACCAGTTTGCCGAGACTGTAGGCCTTCCAGGATAGGGAACTTTGAGCTAAAAGCCAGGGAAATCCCAGGCAAACCGGGATGAGTTGTCCTTTCTTCTACTTTCTACTGCGTACTTGGGGACCACATGCAATGAAGGCTGTGGAGGGGTTTTAGCCAACTGAAGTGATTTAGCTGTGACATATTAAAATTTTTTCAGTAGTTTGATAAAGTTTACATTTTTAACTACAAATCACTTTCATTATTTCAGGCTATATATATCTTTTTAAAGGTTTGTTCATTCTCTCTCTCTCTCTCTCTCTCTCTCTCACTTCATTTCAGCACTTTGAAGGGCTAGCCTTCATTTCCTGTCATCAGGATCATGTAAAGGCATATTGATGTAGCTCTAGCTTCCTGTACAAGAGAGATAGCTCAGCAAACTAGCTATCGAATTCAACCACAGAATTTGTAATTGGAGAACTGAGTTCAGATCTCTTTACTCAGTTTAACCTTGAGCAAGATCCTGTCTCTCTGAGCCTCAGTTCTTTGTGATTGAATATAAGATATTAACTTTAGAAAATGTTAGGCAGCTAAGTGGCTACTCAAAAGTGCCCAGATATATCCCTAAAATGAATGCAAGTTTGAGACTAGGGTGGAAATTTGTATACTAGGTGTCAAGATAGGTAGTCATAGCCTAGTTAGAAGATCCACACATGACTGTGGCAAGGATAGAGAGAGGGTCAGAGAGTGGAGTTACTTACCGAACGTCCACACCCACATAGGAGAAACAGCCCCAGTCATTGCAAAGGCAATAGAGAAAGAATCATATGCAACTGATGGCAGCTGTCACAGACTCAAGGGGATCGGTGGCTCAAAATAGGCACATTTGGACTGTCCATCTCTCTCTGGTAGGGCTTGCAACTGTGTACTGTATTGACCACCAGGGATGGAACACAGGTACACCCTCTTTGTTAATTAGTTTTTAAAATCTTTTCTTGTAAATGTAGGAAAAATATAGAAAACACATAAAACAAAGCTCAATTAAATGAATTATCACATGACCACCTAGTAAAACCACTACCCAGATCAGGAGTTAGAACTTTGTTAGCCACGCTGAAACTTTCTGGTGTCCCCTCCTAAACACAGCCCCCTCTCTACCCCTAAGGAGTAACCATCCTCTTGACTTTTTTGGTAATCATTTTCTTAGGTTTATTTATCATTTTATCACCCAAATGATTTGCATACCCAAACATATAGCTTAGTAATGTCTGTTTATAAAATGTCATTAAAGTCTCTTTCAATCTGTAGACTTCCTAGCCATCCTATCTCCCTCTCTCTAGCTCCCTTTCCCTCTTCCCTCTCTCTTCCTCTCTCTCACTCTCTCCTTCTCTCTCAGAAACTGGAATGTGTATCTATCGATGTTGAGTTGCCCACAGTCTGAATTTGGCTGACTGCATCTCCATGGCATAATTTAACATGTTCCTTGGTCCTCCACATTCCATGTAATTTGCTCAACTTTGGGAAAGACTCGTTTTTGGAAAGGTGTCATTTTCTTCTGTCAGGTGGTACACAATGTCCAGTTATCTCCTGTGTGTGTGTATGTGTGAGTGTGTCATGTCAGCAGCCATTAATTCTCGCTACTAGGTCCATTAAATAATTAAGGGATGCTGGCATGGGCATGCTCTATCATTCCTGTTTTTGGTTTGTTAGCTGGCATAATTCTACAAAGAGACACTTCCTCTCATCTACTATTTGTTTAGTCTAGTAGTACTGTTTATATAGGAAAAGCAAGGTAAATGCTGGATTCCTTTCTTTCATTTACTTCTCACTGAGCCCTCTTATATAGCACTCCAGATCTTGATGAACATCTCCTATTTTGAATGCCACTGAGTTTGAGGGGAGTAAACTAACATAAATTAAAAGCAATTAAAATAAACAACTATATCTTGAAATATATACCCAACCCAACATATGTTTTTACACTTTGATGAATTTGTTCCTAAGGATATTTGGGAAGATAAACATCTATTCTCTGTTTATTTTTAACCCGTACTCTTCCATATTGTTACTGTCCAAGACAGATAATATCTAATCTATTTGCATTGTTAAAACATTGTTCAGGTTAACTCATTTGTCTCTATTTGCTTCAAACTTTATATTCTAATACAAGATTTCACAGTTTAGTCATTGGAAAAATCTAACCCTCATTCTCTATTGAAATTTAGAGAAATTTGGAATTATAGTTCTTTTTTTCAAATCACCTTTCAATTCTCCAGGATGAACCCATTAGGAGCAAAAGATGGAATCTTTCCAAGGTGCATGGGCCAAGGGCAGCATTTGATAAATGATTGGAGAAGCTGCCTTTGCTTCCTGAGATAGAAATTAGAGAATAGCAGAAATAGTAATGAGTAAAGAAAACAGTCAAAAAGCTATTGCTGAAAGAATAGCTTTAATTTGAAATTTCTTACTTCACTGTTCGTTCTTTACATTTTTATGACTAAGAAACTATTTTAAAGCTGTGATTATTTAATTTTTCTTTACAAACCAATGGCAAAATATTATAAGAAAGCCCCAATAAGCAACCATAGCTTCAATAATTGTTTCCTACTTAGCTTTCAAAACCTGTTGCATAAAGACTTTTATCAGTGAGGGAAGCAAACACTTTCATTGATAGATGAGTGAACCATCCTTGCCTTACTGCATTCTAATTCCTTGATCTGACTTTTTAAAGCACAGAATTTAAACATCTGAGAGTCATTAATTCTATCACAGCTCAGCAATGTAGAATCCTTCAAAAAACAGTCAATGCTTGCTTTGAGGATGTGATCTCTAGCATAAGAACACTTCATGGGAAGTGGTGTAGAGACTCAAAGAAAATTAAAATTTTAAAAAGCATCAGACATATATATTTTACAACTGCACCTAAGGAGGTTGCATCTGTTTGTGGCCGCAACTGACTTTCACAAAGGTCCCCTCAAATACTTCCTTGAAATATCCTTTTCATAAAGGAATCAAAATAATTAATATTTACTACAAGTGGTTTCTAATTTGCAGGAAGTCCTGGTAAACTTTGTTCACATCAGGTCCTCAATTATGATGCCGCTTTCATCTAGTTCTCTTAGCTTGGCTTTCATCCAGGCTGTTAGGTGAAATTAGGCCCAGAAAATCGGATTATTACATCCCAAGGGAAATGGCTGATAAGCAGCAGTTGATTGCTTATCTCCTGGCTCCTTGCTGGTGTTGAGGTGTTGCTAGTTGCAAAGCCAATTTGTTAACAATTAGTACTCATTAGAATCATTTCCTGTTATCGGTTCTAAACATTTGACAAAGCACTTTTAGGAAATTGGACCCCCAAAAGTAGCTATCCATAAGTGTTGAGCAATTAAAAATCTTCAGGATCCAATGTAATTCCTAAGCAGAGTCATCAGTTTCCAAGTAATTATTTTTGCTTTGGAACCCACCTGCTATCCTGTCCAGTTTAAAGATGTGCTGGTACAAGGACATACTTCTTAATTAGCAGAGGTTGTGGATAAGTCAGTACAGGAACAAAAGGAATTTTCTTTTATTATCTGCTTTAGCTGTTTGCAGCATATCTTTAAGGGACAAAAAATGCCAGCTTGCAATACAATATATATATTGCGAGAGTATGAAATTAAATTCATTACTTCTCTTATCAAAACATTTAAGTTCAGTTTTTAAGTCTGTGTTCACCTTTGTATATTATGAACTCTAAGTATAGAATCATAAATGGAGTCAATGTGCATTACATTAGAATTTAAATATTACCAGTGTCAGCTTTCTGAAATATTATATATGACTTTAATAAAATTAGCATAAATACTATATGCACTTGAAATTTTTCTCAGAAAAGCCATTGTGTTTATCTAATTTTTAAATATAGGCCTGCATGTATTACAAGGCTGCAAATCTACATTCAATTGATATGCCCCATTATCTAATTAAAATATTTATTATCTGTACAAGTATATCTACTGATACTTGCTTAAATGTTCTTTATTTAGATTAAGAAAATATGCCTTATTTCCTCCCTAGTAAGTAATGATCTTTACCTATAAACTATTCAGTTATTTTTGTAGGATCAGGATTAAAACTCTGAATGACACCCCCCATCTTCTGTTCCTTTCCCACATCACTCCCCAAATTTTCCTTTGCCTCTGTGTTTATTTTATAAATTTAAATAATTGCTCCTATCCATCTTCCCCTAGACTTAATAATACTGAAAATATTTCTTCTAATTGTGACAAAACATGGAGATGTGAACTAAGTATAAATTTGTTTCTGAATTTCTTACTCCCATATTAAAAGCTTACATTAATGGAGAAATTAAGTGTATGTTCTTCTTTGAAATGCCCTATGCTCAACCTCTCTGTCCTTAATAAACAGAGATGGTATTGACACAAGTGAATTTTGTTTAACCACACTACATTTGCTTCTTAATTAGTGAATATTCATCTGTCACCAGCAGCAGCTATGACGCCCCTCCCTGCTAACATGTTCTGTCATAAATAATCAATGAGGTACTATTAATATTCATGAGCTGGAATCTGTGTAGTCATGTGCACTGATGCAGAGACAGGGGGAGTGTTGCCATGAACTGACTGGAAACTCTGTGTGTGTATCCGTGAGTGCAAGATACTTAGGGAAAGCGAAGAAGAGCATGCTGCTACACAGCACCCTGGCTTGTGCTTCCAGCTAACAGCGGTTTGTCTGTGTTTCTGGACTGAAGTGACTGATGAAAAACAGTAGTCAAGTCTGGAGGGTGATTCCCTTTCAGTTCACTTGCCTTTCAGTTCTGGGGAAATTAGAAGATTTGCTCTCTCTCTCTGCTTGTTAGAATGGGCTGCAATTTGTGCACTTTTCAGAAAAGAGAGGAACACTACAAACTGCTGTATGAAGTTTCCCAGGTGAGTGCAGGGTCTGTTACCAGCAACTAAATAGCCAGGCTTTGTGTTTGTCTGAAAAATGGTAAATGAACTGTGGCTAGCTTTATTTTTTCTTTCTGTAGATTTCAGAATGAAGGGCAGACTTGCTGGCTGGGGGCTTTTTATTTTGGTTTGGGGTGGCAGTTTTCAGCTTCCTTGCCACTCCCCCTTCAGATGACTTCCTGTGGGATTCTTTTTAACATTTTTTTGTATCTACTGCCAAGATGTCAGTTAAGTAAAAGGAGTAACACTGAGATCCATGTCTGTAATATTTTGAAGCCCCTCTTTCATTTTGGAATAGTGTTGACATTTGAAAATCAAATGTATCATTGTCTGCATAAATATTGGGATTTAATAGGTCTGTGAGCTCAGTTATTTGGAATAGACAGGAAAAGTTTCTTGCCAAATCTTGTTAGTCAGAGGAATTATTTGACTAATTAGGAATTTGTGCTTTGGTTTTAAGAGGAAGGCCTGGTATATTTGTATTTTATGAGAAAAAATACATGCTATGTCTCGGCTTGGATTAAAAAAGTAGATAAAGGAATTTTCTTATCATTTGTTCTTGGATCCTTTTTATAATTTCTTTGTTTAGCACTAGAAATTAATTTCAAGAGCTTATTACAATATTTGTATTGTAATGAAAAGGAAAAATGTGTGTAAATTTGGATGTCCCTTTAATGTATATCTGAGGGCTTTTCAGAATAAAAATAAGAAAGAAAATGATATTCCCAGCCTTCAGAGTTTTCATAGAATTCTATTAATTCACCATTTTATTTAGGCAGGTTTCCCTGGGGGTGTATGAAGTCCAAATTTCTTGTTTGGCAAAATAAAGTTTATTCCTCCCTTCTTCCGGTTTGTCCCAGATGTGACACACTACTACTTTTGTTTTTAGATGATATTGCTGATGAGAGACAATGTTTGGGATGTTGGTGGTCTGTGGGCACAGCAGTTGCCAAGTGCCCACTGCCTACTGGTTCCCTCAGATTTCCCCCTGACGTGATTCATTTCACAGTGGGCTAATTACAAAGTGGATTTTCTACACATGAAACAGCCTCCTTAGTTGCAATGTTAATGCACATTTTCATGGTAATGTGATCAGAGGCTCATTAGCCACTTTCCAAAATGATCCTCTGCATTAATTAAATATAAAAATGACTCCCTTATCACCATAGAGAGGAAAAGGAAGATTAACATTGTTAATTACACCAGGGGCAATACCTTTTGCTTCTCTTTTTACTATAAACTTGCGAGCCTAGGTTAACATCATCTTCATTCCTAGATAAGCTCTCATCTGCTTGGACTCATGAAAACAGTCTCTAGGTGGAACACTTCCCTTTAGTTTGGTTTATAAGAGTTTGAGTTATACTATTGTTTTTCTTTGGGTGGTGGAGGAGCAGGGGAGTGGATTAATCAATCTAATTTTTCTCTGAATTACTAAATTGACATAAAAGTATAATATGGAGGAAGTAGTAGGTGGCATCTTCCCTGATTATGCCTCGGTTAAGCTGTTTATCTTCTGCTAAGAAATCAAGCCAGATTTCTGCATCCAGAAAGGACCACTGTGTTTGTTAAGGAGCCTTTGTTGTAGAATTTTAAAGTGCTTGTCTGTAGTTTTGCCTTTAAGTGCTTCCTAAATCTTGAGAAAATAGATAAGCCATACTCTTTATTGCTTCCACCTGTACTCCTTCATCTATTTATTTTCTCTACTCCTGAATTGTGGTACTTACGATCTTTAATAAAGGGGGTGAAAATGAAGTATTAGCTTCCATTTAACTGGCTTTTATTCGATAAGTTAAAACCCCAGCTTAAAGGTCTTGTGTGTGTTTTCCAAGGGGAGCCCTCCTACAGTTTGTCCTTAACTTTGCGCTCTATTTTATTGAGTTAATGGAATAGATAAGATATCAAAGGAAACCAGTGATAGGCTCATATCATACACTGGAGCCCCGTGTGGTGTTGCAGACTAGTTTCTATTTTTATTTGGAGGAGCAGCAGCTCAGAGCACACATGAAAGTGAGCATGTTCTTAACCAGGTGTTCACGAGGGGCACATAGCTGCCCCCAGAAGAGAGGATACTATATACAAAAGTGACTTGGGATTGGAAGCCTGCGTATTTCTAGCTGGTAATATTAAAGCAAATTAGCTCACACAAACATCAACACCTGATGATCCAAATCATATGTATTTACTTATAGACGTAATTCTCAGGTCACCTGCCTTTTTGTTTCTTTTGTTATTATTTCTTACAAGCTAAGGCAAATTAAAGTTTATCAGGGGATGTGAAAATTTAAGACTAGCAGTGAATGCTACCTACATGACCAAGAGCAAAAAGATTATTTCTCTATAACAGAATCATTATGACATTGAACTTTTTAAAATTTTCTTTCTATGTTTCTAGATTTTGCTCTCTGATAACATGGGCCAAGTAGAATACAGTTTCAGATTTGTAACAAAAGCGTATGTGCTCACTGAGGAGCCCAGTGAAACAATCAGAATAACGTACCTAGGTGTGAAATGAGGCCAAGTTTAAATTTGGTTGATATTTTTTGTTCCTACAGAGGAGTTAAGGCTTTCAGTTGGCAGAAGAAAAAGAATGTTGTTTCAAGAAAATTATTTTCAGCTGGAGTTGGGCCAATCCGGCTCCAGTATGAACACAGTTGCAAGAATCTAGGGTTTGTGTAGATCCAGTAACCTTCATACCAAGCAATTTTCATGGATCTATTAACTCTTATATGTGCCAGGAACACAACTGTTATCTGCAGTGATTTATTTTATTCAAAGTAGGTTATTTATTAACCTCTTAAGAATTAATAAATGGGTAATTTGAACAAGGCCTTCTATTGACACGAACTAAATTGCCTGTTTTGTACTAATCTGATTAAATAACCAGCTGGACCAAGAGAGCTGCAGTAGCTTGTTAGGCACTTCGGACTTAAAAACAGATTTATTTATGAGGGAGATTGTATGGTAATATCTAAATCTGTTGACTTCTAAGTTTGATTTTTCATACATAAATCGAATGTAACTTTTTGATTGATTACATGATGGAAATTTATCAATGGGGTGTTCATTGGTGTTGAACAACATGTTCCAAATGGGGGCAGATATTGACTGGCTTGGTGCAACTGGAAGGCCTCCCCACAACCTGCACCCATGAATTAGTATCAAAACTGAAATGGAACCTTCATGGACAGTGACAACAATTACAGTATTGACGGCAGCTACCGTGGAACTGCTCCCACCTTGGAATTCTCATAGCATTTTGCTTGCACTTTTTGAGTTTCTTGTTTTTTACATTCAGCTGTCTGGTATTACCGTCAAGTGTGTGTGACTGAATTGTGCACTCCTTGAAGGCAGGTCAGGTGCTTGACCGTCCTTTAACCCACACCCTGCCAGCAGACACTCACTGAGCCTCACCATGGTTCCTTGAAAGACCATAGCCTCTGCCTCATCCATAGCTTCTAGTGAAAGACCATGTCGCTCTGCCTGCCTCTCTGCCCCATACCTAAGAGCTGAGTAAACCAGGAGCAGTCACCTAGTACATGAAGTTGAGGGTGCAATTAGATGTTTTTCAGTCTCAGAAATATTTATTGGGAAACAGGCCATTACTAAGGGGATTAGAATGCAGAGGGAGAAAGAGAGAGATCGAGAGAGGGAGAAGGCTTTAAGTAGATTGGGAAGCTTGAGGGTCTGTGGTCCACCAGATCTACGAGGATAAAATATATTGAGAATCAGAGACACTTGAGAAAGCGTCTCTATGAGCACATGGGTCATGAGAAAGAGAAGCGTAAATAATAAATAGTAGGTCTTCAGAGAGGCCTCATTTCCCCAGTTCCAGTACGTTTCTATAATAAATTCTCCATTCATTTTAACTTTCTTGAATGAGGTTATCTATCCTTTATAATCAGAGGAGAAAATGAGGACACATCACAATAATGTCTTGCTTTTGTCAACCAATTAGCAGCTGCCTTAAACTCTAGCCATGCTGTTCAGTTCAATAAACTACTTTCAGTAAGCTTCGATTGTCCAATATGTGCCAAGTCCTCATTTTTTCCATGGGGGATGCAAAGACAGATGTGACAGTCCTTGCTTTTGAGAAGCACACTATGGCAGTAGAAGAAAGACACATAAGCAGAGAATTTTCATATAATGTGATAAGTGAAAATGTTGAATTAACAGAGATGTTGACAGACTTCAGGAAGAGTGCAAAGGGACTCGATGCGGGGGGGGCATTAGGGGGGATGAGAAGGGAGAGAGAATCAAAAAGATAGAAGGGTAAAGAAATCCATGGAGGTGGCAAACAGGTGCTAGGTGTGAATGGACCTGGAGTAGGGGAACTACAAGCGACAAGTGTTACTAAAACCTCAAGTAGCAGGCAGGCTCTAGAACATGGCCTGAGAGGTGGTGGGCAACACCAGGCTTTGGAGAGTATCCCATGTCCCAGGATTGTGTCTGTTTGTTGGTTTGTTTGTTTTTAAAGAGGGAGAAATCACTCTGTTAGGAGTTAAGAGTGTAGACTTGGCTGTGGTGTGTGTCTGGGGACATTGGGCTTGGGTTGGGGATGGGGTAGGTACCACAGCAAAACTACAAGGGAGGCTAATTTGGAGGCTGTTGCAGAGTTAGTTAGTGATAGAAATCATGTAAAAGCGAGGACAGAATTGAGACCCTGAGGAGGTAAATTCATTAGGCTTCTGGCTTGTGAGACCAGGGAGGTATATTGAACTTTACAGAGGAGAAATAAGAGAAGGGAAGTGAGTTCTGGAAAGAGGAGAGAAGGCCACTGAGTTCATCACGGGCTATCTGAGCAATGCTGGCAGACAGTGAATACTCAAAATGAAGACCTGGCATATATGTGTTTGGTGGATGAGATCACCCAGAAGGATGTAAAAAGTGAGGAGAAAAACTGAACAGTGAGGAGAGTTGTGAACCAAGGACACAATATTAAGAAACACAAAAAGGAGAAGAAAGAAAAGGAGAAAAAGTGAAACTGTTATAGAGTGAGAAGGAAGAGAAGAATAGTGGGAGAAGCCAAGCAGAGAAGGTGTTTAAAAAGGAGTGGTCAATGTGGTCAGACAGGATAAGAACTGCAGTGTCTTTGGATATGAAAATTTGTGGTATGCTGCCCCGGTGCCTCTTCAGGAAGGACTTGTTGCCCCAGCTGCTGAGAGAACTGTCAGCCCCTCAGGGACTGTCTTATCTGCAGAGAGCCCCTCACCCAAGGTTATTCCCCTCCCAGGAGGCTCAATCTCTCCAATGGCAGATGGATGCAAGTCTACATGGGCCTGGGCATCTCAGCCTGAATTGGGACCCTCTGAAAGGCAGCTCGAGCTCCAGAGCTCCCTGCAACTGTTGTTGGGCCTGCATCATAGTTCAGTTCTCCTTCTGCCCAGTACTGCTTCTTTTTCCTCCCTTCCACAGAGGGAATGCTTCTCAGCTCTTTACCACTAAATTCTGTCGCAGAATTGGCTTCCTGGAGAACCTAACCTGGAGCGAGATCAGTGGTGACAATTACAGAGCATCTAAATAGAGAAATGTGGACAAAATCCAGAAAGTGGTGGATTCAAAGATGAGGTCGACTGCATTTTCAAGAAGTTTCTCTGGGATAAGGCAGATTATAAAAAATGGAGTTACTACTAACATTGGAGTACGAATTTTTTTAGCCTGGATTTTTTTAGAATGCAAAATTGCTTAAAATTGTGAATGTTAAAAATGAAAGTCATCTTTACTTCTGCTTTGAAAAGTAAGATAAATTGATTTCACATTTGAACTATGATGTGCACAGGGTGGTGATAATAGAGTGATTAAAAAATAAAACATGTACATTTAGTTAGACTTTACTTTATCCAAGCCTTTTGAAGAAAACCTTAAATGTTAGAGCAGTTTTTTTGTTTTTTAGTGTTTTTTTTTTTTTTGCGGTACAGGGTCCTCTCACTGTTGTGGCCTCTCCCGTTGTGGAGCACAGGCTCCGGACACGCAGGCCCAGCGTCCGTGGCTCACGGGCCCAGCCGCTCCGTGGCATGTGGGATCTTCCCGGACCGGGGCACAAACCCGCGCCCCCTGCATCGGCAGGCGGACTCCCAACCACTGCGCCACCAGGGAAGCCCTGTTAGAGCATTTTTGATATGAATAAAAATAAATATCTTAATGATTTAGGTAGGTTTAATAAATGAAGTGCCTTTCTCTACTATAAGGATCAGAATATCACATTTTTTTTAATGTATACCTTTAATTTCTTCAAATTTTCACTACTTATTGAATTGTTCTAGACCCAGGAGAAGATCAGCTACCTCTAGCTGCATATCTTTCTATTTAGAGGAAATACTGGAGGAAAACATTTTCACTGGTTCCATGTTACACACAAAGGAGACATGTTGCTGAAAACTTAGCTAATAGATATGCTGAGATATTTGACTCTTCAACTCACCTGAATTTGCTAGTTAAGTGGGATAATCTGATTAGAAAGTTCTTTAATTTCAATATTTGTTGAAAATAGTTCTAAAATACATTATTTTATTTACATATTACATAACATATGCACGTATTTATTCACTTCCAATCCTGTTAGATAGTAGCAAATGGGCTGCTTATCTTTAGCAAATTGTGATTTCAGAACTTTACAAGAGGAACTATTTATGAAGATTAACTGATAGTGAAAAATCTTTACACAACAGCCAATCACTGTTCAATAAATTCATTTTATGTGGGTATATTTTCATATACTGAATTTTTACAGGTCATTTACTAGGTATTCAATCAATCCTATTAAATAGTTAAGAAAGATACAAAAATTAAATCACTAGGTACTCAAGTAGAGGCCCTAGACTGTAGTTCTATGAAGGATTCTGCCCTTGAAAAGTTTACAATTTGTGAAATAAAGTTGAGCAGGTTGCCCAGAACAAGCTCTGCCTCAATCACTGTTTTCTCTCATAGCCCTTTCTGTGGCATACACCATAAGAATTTTAGGTGTTATTCTTAATAAATGTCCTCTTCTTGTGACTAATAAGGATTTAGGTACCACTGGGTGGTAATGTTGTCTTCAGATTTAGAATTCTAGGTAATTCAAATACAACTGTGATTTTCATATCTTAATGCAACATTTCCAAAGTCATCCATATAACCTGCTCCGTCCATCTCCATCTCCCTTCCAGCTGTATTCATTCCTTCTCTCTTAATTCGTTCACTCCCAATGTGGAGTAACAGCTTTAAAGTTTATTATGAAGTGTTCTTTGTTTCTTTCAACAAAAAGCTTAAAAGGTAACAGCCCCATATTCTGTGTTCCAACATATAACATCTAATTGCTAATTTGTGCCACTTTGTAACAAGCTATAAATCTTGCTTAATGGTAGTTTGGGTCCTGGTGAAGAATATCCCCTCACTGCTGCTTTATGTAGCTTTTTAGAAATACTATAGGAAATTTTTAGAAACTTGCTCTCAACTTAGTGGAAATTAGATTTTTTCTGAGCTAACCTTTTACTTCTAAGGCTCTTAAGGGTCTGTCTCAGGTACTTTTACTTAAATAATAAAAAGTTAAAAAATTCTTTTCAAGAGTATATGAACAAAGAGAATTACTAAGTATGGTTTAAAAAATAATAAGCCCATAGATTAAAGACCACTATTGTAATCAGTGATAGTAATATTTTCCTATAATTGAATTAAGGTAGAATTCAGATATTAATGTTTTTTGATGTAAAGGAAAGTTTGGGAAACTTTGAATAACCACAAATAATTACTCTGTACCCGCTTTGTGCTCAGTACTGTGCTAGATAGCAACAGAGGTTGCAAAAGAAGCATAAGCTAAGAAGCCAGTCTTCAAAGTGTTTAATCACAAAGCAATTAGAATATAAATGTGGAAATGTACAACCCTAACATAGCAGACATTACAGAGAAAGGGCAGTTCTATATGGGTAAGGATAATCTAAGGGTCTTCATGGTTGTAGTCCTTATTTAGAGTGGCTTAGATTAGGAGCCAAGGTTTATTTTGAAATTCAGCATAATTATTGTATATCCAGTCAGCCATGTAGTATGTTTGGTGTCCAGGATTTATTGTAAAAGCAAGGTCATAGGATATGACTAATTGGACATATTTAGGGAAAATGGGACAAACGGCCTGACCAAAGCAGGATATGGGATGAGGATAGTTGAGTATCTTGATCTTCCTGCAAAAATGAATGGACTTGGTGCCAGGCATCACTGCAGGGCTCTATAAACCATAAGAATGCAATCAAATAGCGTCTCTGAAGTCAATTTAAATGATAGAATATGTGTAAATATTGTTTTCTTGGCACTTTATTTAAAAGAGCAAAGCCATGCTAAGTTGATTTGCAATGGATAGATTTTGCCATTCACTCCTTAAGTGTGCTCTATATTTCCTTAGTGGCTCATATTTTTGTTTGTTTGTTTGTTTGAAGTTGGTTCTGCCTATGCAGCTGTGAACCTCACTTTTAAGACAACATGGAAAATAGAGCCCAAACACAATGTGATACATAGGAGAGGCACTGAGCACAGAAGAAAGAACAGAGCCTTTGTAATCAAGCAATAGCACCACTTATTTCCTCTCTGACTGTGAATTAGTTACTTAACTTCATTGAACCTTTGTTTAATTGATTAATATCAACCTTGAAGGGTTTTATTGAGGATTAAATGAGATATATTTAAAGGGCATAACACATTATGGGGATGCCATAAATGGTAACTTTTGAGGTTATGATCTCATTTCAGTGACCCTGTGAGTTAGCTAATATTGTCCCCATTCTACAAATGAGAAGACCGAGGCACAAAGTAATCAAATGACAAATTCATATTGTCAGCAAGTAGAACACCTGAAATTCAAACTGGGATTTGCCTAATGCCAAAGTCCATGTTCATTTTATTATAAATATCAAATATTCTTCTCCCTTTGAGCTTTCCATACTTATTCACTAAACTGATCCATAAATACTGAGCTCCTGGCACATCATAGGTCCTCAATAAACATCTGATAAAGGAAGAAGGAAAAAGAAATGGGAGGGAGGGAGGAAAGGATGAAGAAAGGCGGTGGGATAATAGATGCTATTTATATTTCTCCTCAGAGGGTTCTACAGAGATGGCCTTTTCAGTATAACAAAGAGAAGAAGGTCCTCTCTACTACCACTTTCCCCATCTGTTTTAACAGCTTAAATCAAATTGTCTCACCTATGAGAGCCCGTCAGTATGGGAAAGTGACTTGACACTCCCACTTTTGAGAGCTTGAAAGCCTTTCCCCACTTTCCCATAAATCTATGCCTGGCATGAATGATCCTTCACAACCTGCTGTGTTTCCTCATACATTCCTAACAGCCCAAATTTTCACCAAACCAAACAATAATTTCTTATTTGAAAACAACGTGATTTTCCCCATCTCTTTGCTTTTCATTGAAATATCCTTTTTCCTAGTGTGTTTTTCATACCCCTATACATATATTGATAAAAACCCTAATCCTTTGTAACTCAATTCAAAGCTCACCATCTGGGAAGTTCTCTCTGAACCCAAGACAGAGTAGGTTGTTCTTCCCAAAGCTCCTCCAGAATTTGAAATATAGTCAGATCCTTCTGTATTTATGTTTAGTTTTTCTGCATCTCTGCATTTCTACCATATCATACAGTGCCTGGTATTTAATACAAATCGGATCAAGGAATAGGAGTGGGGATATAGCTACAACTGCATTCACAAAAGAAAGCTTTTGTCTCCAGTATTCACTGAGTCCTCTTTGAAAACAAGATGATTTGAGTAACTACAAAATTATGTATTTTCTTGATTTTGAAGGTGTCATCTGTTTTACGGTATTGTTACTTGCAAGGCTCATCATCAAGTGTAAGGACAGCTGGGGGCATGCAGAGTTGACAAGCTACCACCTTTAATATCCGTATTGATTGCAAGCTGCATCCCCATTTCAGAAACAAGAAGATATTGGGGAGAACTCACATCTTAAAACTAAGGAAAAATTGTCATTGCTTTTCTAAACGAAACAAACAAACTAAAAACAAACAAGCTCTATCGGCCCTTCTTTCACCCCTACCGCACTCCTATTCCCTGACCTTTTCTACCAAACTGAGTATTTTATTACCCAGGTGGATTCAGCATATCAGGTCCTTTTCTCAAAATTGCCAGTCATGATGGATAATGATACAATTTTTATTCCTCAATTGTCAAACTGGTCAGTATACCTTGCTGTTCTTTCTTCCTAGAATTTCCCATTACCCTTTAGCTCACTAAGTTGTAGCCCTCCTCAAAGCTTGGGTCAGGTACCACCTTTTCCAGGAAATCTTCCTGGAGTCCCTGAACTTGAGAATACCCCCTCCTTTTTCCTTCCAAGGTAACCAGTGCTTACCTCTGTCATAACATATACCAAATGGTATCCTTTCTCAATTTACTTGTTTGTGATTTTCACTGGTCTCTGAATCTCTGGAGGGCAAAAACCCTGTTTTCAATCTAACTCAGTACCCACATAGATGTTTCTTGAGTAAACGATGAATGGCTAAATTCCAAGTGAATTCTGTGTACAGGGCAATTTGTTGAAGGTGATATAAAAGCAGAATAAGATGAGATCCCTGCCCTCAAGGTGTTTACTGTTGCACAGTCTCCAGTAATACACACTTGTTCACAAATAACTATAATGCAAGGTATAATATTAGTTCTATGAAAGAGAGAGAGAGAGGAACAAGGTATCGTGAGATGTCATAGTGATAATGATTTACTATATTATAGATAAAAATAAAGTGTGTAAAATATAATATGTATATATCATATAAAGCAAAACAGTGTTTTGTGTGTGATGAGATGAATTGATTATTGATTTAGTAACTGTCATGTTTCTTCATTTGCTGCTTTCCATGCTGTAAAATTGAATTAGCATTGGGATTGACATATATACACTAATATGTATAAAACAGATAACTAATAAGAACCTGCTATATAAAAAAATAAATAAATAAAATAAATTCAAAAAACAAGAAAAAAATTGAATTAGCTATTTTGTGTAAAAATGGCTTAATACATACTTCTTTTTATTTATATCCATCACTGAAATAATAATAATAATAAAATATGGCTAAATTATTACAATATTCATTTTATCTCTGTCCCTCCTTACTATAAAAAGAATTCAAAGTGATCGTTATAAAATACACTGCAAAATGTCTGAATTCTTCCTGATGATGTTGCCTTTGGTTTCATAATTACTCTAGCACCAATCTGAGAATTTGTCCAAGTGCAACTATCCCAATAAAGGTCATATAAAGCAAAGAGTAGCCTAAGAAGACCATGAAAATCATTTTTAAAACTTTAAGCTTTAAGTAAAACCTAGTCCAATTCAATAATATACTAAAAATAGATTTTTTCAATAACTCAAAACCATATTTATTTTACTTATTAGACATTATTACTTGTAAAAGTAAGGATATTCTTTGAGCCATGAGGAATATAATGATAGTAAAGATAATGCCCCCCATATACCCAATATCAATGAAGCTTTTCAGGAAACTAACTCAGTGACCCCCAGATAACTTGAGATAGAAAACTCAGATAGGGTAGAAGTTAAGATTTTGAATTTGAAAAACTCAGGATTTTAATCAGGATTAATTTCCTATTGCCACAAAATTAGTTCTAAACTGTAACAGAAATGCCCGACCAGAGTCTTATCCAGATTCTAGGGTAATCTAAAGAGGGAGGCAAAGAAGAATTTACTGTCTTGTTTGTGGTGATCATTTTAAGAACTAAATATAAGGGTGGTGTCTCTACTTGAGGGTAAATTACTCTCAATTAACCTTCAAGAGTTTGTAAAAATAAAATAAAAATTAAAAATATTTTCAGAATTGCACTACATAATATTTAATGCAGTTGGTAGAACCTAGAGAAAGTAAGTCAATGACTGTACTCCATGCAATAGTCATATTTCACTGGATGTGAAATGTAGACTAAAAAGTGTTGGGAAGTATTTCCTCCTGAACTGGCATAGATTAGGTGGCTTAATTTAGTCTTTTCCATTCCACCTTCTGAAATAAAACATCACCAATAAAAACCAGTTATCTTAGCAGATGCATAAAAATCACAGATTCATTTCTATGATGCTCATCTACACAGCAGATTATTCACAGATATATTTGAGAGGAGCCTGTGACTGTTAATTCTTTTTCAGATGTGTGGGATCCATTTAGATACTAAGTATTCTAAAAAGCTGTTAAAATGAAGTTAAACATTAATTTAGAAAGAAGTGGCCTTACGAATCTTTCATACTGTCATTTCAGTCTCTTGAAAGCAAGGTAGCTAGGTCCTAAATCTCAGGAAAATGAAACTGGTTTCATAACTGATTAAAAACAACAGTGATAAAAACATTTAAAGCAAATGCTATACATAAATAGGCTCCTCAGCAATTTCTATGTAAGGTCACATTCATCAGGTGACCTTCTTGATGGATTATCATTTTCTGGCTAATTGACACCTCGTCTGTGACTGATGAACTGACCATTGGCATCACTGAACTACCCAGTAACACTGTTATCAATGTGCTGATGACTGCTCCCCAGAGCTTCCCCATAAATACCCGGTTCCCCATAAATACCTTTATTTATTTATTTATTTATTTATTTATGCCCCATAAGTACCTGGTTCTCACTTTCCACAACAACCAGAAAATAATTTTAAAACTGGGCCCTTGCTTTGAAGTTTGCTTTGATGGCTTTGAAGTATTCACAGCTTTCCAGCTAGTATTATCTGTGTTTCATAGATCACAGAAAATCCTGAGAGAGGTAAAAAAAAAAAAAACACTATTAATTTGAGATGTAGAATCTTCCACTGATATTTTTCAAATAGATTTAGTTTGAATTTTAGATATCTTGTTATAAAGTGTTACTTTTAGACAGTGCATATGAGACAAATGTCTAACAGGACCTTAAAGAAATAGCTACATAAATTTTACTAAAAACATCATAGTATCCATAAGTGGGAACCAATGGGTGGTCATATATACGTTGCCTAGTGTTGTCTTGAATCCCTCAAAAAGGAAACTGTCAGGACCAGTAAATGGTACCTCAGCCCCTGAGTGTGTTTTAATACAATTTGATTAGTTCCTGGATTACATAAAGATACAGAGGCCCACAAGAATCAAATTGCATTTAAATTATTAAATATCATATGGTTCACATTTTTTATGTTATATAAAAAAACATCTTTTTGTCTGTGTAAATCCTAGCAAAGTAACAGTACATTATTTACCAATTGTGAATATGAACATCTGTGGTTATTTCACTCAGCCCAGTATTTAAATTACCTTAATTCTCCACAAAGAAAAAATGGCTCTTTGATTATATATACTGTCAGGTTACATGGCGTGGGAAACAGCCTCTGAGACAAAGATTTGTACATGAGATGCTTAAGAGCTTTCTCAGGAGCAACACCTGTGTGGGAGTGAAAGCAGTAGCATCAGGCAGAAGGAAAAGTAGACTGGAATGCAATCCCAACAGAGACCTCAGATAACGGCAAGGGTTGCTGTGAAGCTGGGATGACCCTTCAGAATTGTTCCCATAGCCTGGCTTTGCACTCTTGCATCATTTAATCTTTGGAGGTGGTGGCTCCTGGCGAGCGGGCATAGCTTTGCACAAGGCCGTTGATTCCCTTTGGCTGAGCGCAGCACCCAGAGCAGGACAAAACTCTGAGGCAGCAGCACCCAGCGCCCCCAGGGGCTGGGTAAGTGAGTGCCTCGGCCCTGAAGGTGGGATCTCAGCGCTCACAAGCATCCACCGCATATACCAATTCATCCTGTAATATAGGGGCATAATTTCTAGGCTATAATAAACCCCCCCTTCCAAAGGAATTCTAATCACTTATAAGACAAGGTCAGGTTCCTTAAGGTTAGATTGTGTTTCTTCTCTTTATCCACTTTTTTGCCAGATTAAATCATTTTCTGGAGTCAAGAGTGTCATTGGAGCATATTTTGAGAATGTGACTTTGAAAGTCTGACCTGTAGAAATGTGATAAATTGTGTTTGGAGATTGATTTTGTTGACTGCTAATACCAAATCATGGAGCACCGTAGTTTCACTTACTAAATATTGCCCAGGCTATATTGTTGCACTCTGGGCTGCCACGGTCACCTCATCAGGATATTTTCTGTCCTGTGACTAGTGGCTTCAAATATACTCATCCATCTTCTTGTCCTATTACATTTTGTGTGACTGATGTTCTGTACCCATTAAAATTGATGGGAAAGAACAAAGAGAAGAAAAATGTGCCCTTCAACTAATTACTTCTCTGAAGGAGCAAATGAGAATTCTCTAGTACCAACAAGAGATTTAGACTGGTGGGTTTTCCCCCATTTATTAAGTGCTTTAATTAGCTAGGTTTACTAAACAGAGTCCCCTATTTATAAGAGCACATTACTCAGTATGCTTTAAAATTCAACCTCCCTCTGAAATGTTTGATCTTTATAAGGCGAATTCATAGCTGTTACATTGTTTATAGTCAGGAGTCATTTTGGTGACTTCTCAGTACTAGAATCAATTAGATCAGATGCCTTCAATGTCAGATTTTTTCCCCTCTGATAAGCTATCGTAATGACTCCTTTTATATTCTGTGCTAGCTGATAATTAAATTTACTATTATTGTAGACTGAAGCCAAAACCACAGTGATTTTGGAAGGCCCAATCATCCTAGGTCTTTCTTGGATCTGTTGAATGTTATCTTTGTTCTCAACAAATTGCGGAATAGCAAGGTATTTCTGCAGTGCTCGCAAAACATTTGTTTAATTACAACATCTAATGTGTTAAGGGGAGGGAAACCTGCCCACTTGCAGTTACCAGGCTTTGGCCTCTACACCTCATTTCTCCTCGTGTTCCTGTGTTTGAGTTAAAGGAAACAGTGTGGACTTATTTCTTAAGTGACAGGAGAAATTCACACTTTTTAAAATAATTTGACCAAAGAAATTATTTTGGAATTACCTTAAGAGAATCCCACTGCCCAGGGATCAAAGGGGTTATTTGAATACTATAGATAATATTGTCCAAGGAAAGTCAGGAAAGTAAAAAACATTCTTCCATATTGACCTTGGTCACAAGGATGACAGGAGCTATTCTGAGACTTTGACCATAGGAACATGTCTGTGAACAGCTGTCAAATTGGATGTGGCCTAGCTCGTTTACATTTTTAGCAATGTTAATGCTCATGTGCTATACAAATACTTGGACCAACTTTGGGGCAAATGGAACTAATCAGACTACAGTCAGCTCCTTTCACTTATGTAAAAAAATGGTCTCAATTAACACCATCCAAGAGAAATTTCTGTGTTGATGGGAGTATTCTACATCTGTGTTGTTGAGTAGTATGGTAGCCACTAACCCACTAACCATAGGTGCGTATCGATTGGTTAAAATGCGGATAATGTAACTGAGGAACTGAATTTCTGATTTTATTCATTTTAGTTAGTTTAAATTTCAGTAGCCACATGTGGCTAACGACTACTGCATTGGATAATGCAGTGAGGCTGTTGCACTGGATATGATTAAGGAATTTTATAGATTTTATAGCCTTAAGATTTTAAGCCTTAAGATTTTATAGCCTTAAAGTTTACAGTTCAATTTTTATTCTATCCTAGCATTTTACAGCAGTTTACAGCCTTAAAGTTCAATTTTTATTCTATCCTAGCATTTTTAAAAATCTGTTGATTTCGTTTGTGAGGTGGGTATTTTGTTAAAACATGTACTGCTTCTTTAAAAACTGAAATAAAATATAAGCTCAGAAAACAAGCATTAAAAATAGGAATCTGGGCTTCCCTGGTGGTGAAGTGGTTGAGAGTCCACCTGCCGATGCAGGGGACACGGGTTCGTGCCCTGGTCCGGGAAGATCCCACATGCCGCGGAGCGGCTGGGCCCGTGAGCCATGGCCACTGAGCCTGCGCGTCCGGATCCTGTGCTCCACAACGGGAGAGGCCACAACAGTGAGAGGCCCGCATACCGCAAAAAAAAAAAAAAAAAAAATAGCAATCTTATGGAGTAGGCTACAAAGAGTTGTCTTAGAAACTAGAACACAGAAAGAACCTCCTCACAGAAAAGTGTTTAGTAAATATTTTGGTAGTAAAATTTCACACACACACACAAAAAGACCAGTCTTGCCATTTTATAACTTACAGATCTTGAAAGCCTGAAATCTGGGTCATTGTACATTAGTGGTGGGAATAAAGAATGAATTCATTTTAATCCAAATACAAAAGAGTTGTGTTTCTAGGCCTCAAAAAATTATCATCAGTTGGGGCATTCTGAAAAAAACAGTTCCCTTTCAACTGTAACAATAAAAATAAAATAATAAAATGACAAAATAAATAGCAGTATAATTAGAGAAGCAGTTTGTACTGAACCTCCTTTCACACTCTTCCCCAGTTGTAGGATTCCACCCATCAATCATATACATTGATCTGATAAATACTTGTGAAGTGCTGTTTCTTCCAAGGCCTCATTAGTTCATTTTGACTCTAATATTTTCTATTATGTGAGTATTATTTTACATATATTCAATATTTACTACAAGGTATGTGCAATTCAGACTCATCATTCTGTAGTAAACCAATCTCCTTTGAATATAAATGTACTCTTTTAACCTGGTAAGGGTATCACAAGCCATTCATTCACTTCAAACCCTAAGTTGTGAGTCATTGTCTACTCACCTGTGTCCCACATTCTCTTCTCCCTACCAACATATTCAAATTGTCAAGTTCTGTGATTCTTCCTCTATAATATTTTTCACCTCCACTTCTCCTTTCCTTTACTGCCAATCTTCTCGATTTATTGAATCCACACTTTTCTCCTCTCCTAACGTATATTGATCCTGGTCTCTGCTCTTCAAGTCATCTTCCACCAGCTGCCAGTACATTGTTCTTCAGGCTCCTTTGCTCAAAAGTCTTTCCTGACAACTTTCCACTATCTGCAGGACACAGTCCTGTTATACCAGTTACACCTGGCTCGGAGAACTCTGAATCCTGAAAGCCTTCCACAATCACCTCAACTGGAACCAGTTTCTCTCTTCCCTATGTTAGTTGACTGTATTTCTTTTCCGAATAACTCCGAAATTCATAAGTTAATGGGATTAGTGGGGAATTATTATTTTAGACATTGCAAAGCATTTTCAATGCCCTATCTTATGTCTAAGTTTCCCTAGTAATTCTGAGATCTAAGTAGGACAGGCAGGATTATTTCCCCATTTTGTAACGAAGGAAACCAGCTGAGGTTAGGAAAGTGAGAGAATAATTCAAGATTACACAGCCGGTAAGAGATCCAATTTCTGGATTCTTTCCATATTAATAAAATAAATGTTTCAATAAAAAGAATACCTCCAGTGCCTAGAATAGTGCCTCGCATATAATAACTGTTAAAAAAATATGTGTTGATTGATTGAATGAATGAAGGCCATTGCTAAGGGCCTTTTGAATATCATGACTGGTATTTGAACTGGCTTATCTAGGCAATGAGCAGGTGATCCAGTGATCATTGAGCAGGAGAGGTGCAGGTAAATTTGAGAAAACAATTAGGAAGTGAGATAAAAACTTCATACAGTGAGACAGTGGGAACTGAGATAAACAGGGGAGAGTGAGAGACATTTTAAAGAATGAGTTAAGAATTATTGCTTCTTGACACTAATTGAACGTGAGGTCAAAGGGGAAGGCAGAGACAAACATTCAGCCATTGTGTTGCAAGAGTGGTACCCATTCCAGAGAGAGATAGGCCTGAAGGAGGAACTGTTTCCCTTGAATATAGATGAGCCTTTATCTGCTAAGCCCTTTGGCATCTGATTATACTATATATTGTCTCATAATCTTTATGGATCCATGTCTAATTATTCACATGTGAAAATGTTGTTTTCCTCTATCTTTTAGCACTTTATTGTTCCCGTGGCACCTAGGCCCCTGCTAGGCAAAAGGTAGACCCTCCAAGAAGAATGGAGATTGATTAATTTGAATATGATATAAACACTACGTAATTGAATTATGCTGCATCCTTTATTACAATGTAACTTAGGCTCAAGTTGTACAATTGAAAGTATTGTTTTTCAGAAAATTAGCTCATCTGTAAAATTCCGGCTGCATTTTTCTCAAATGTGTTTTGCTACTGATGCCTTTTGAAGTGGAATAGAAGTACAATGAAACACACAAACTAACTTGTCCATACAGGAAAAGGTGCTTGGATTTTAAAGATTATTTTTTTTCAAGTTTTCTCCATGGAAAACTAAAATAAACATTTAAACTTCCTCAAGCTTTATAAGAAAGAAACGTTCAAGTCATGAAGCAATGAATAATCTCTTCCCATCCCCCTCTTTTTAGCTGTAGTAGAATAAAATGGCCGGATTATTGTAGCCCTTTGAGTCATGTGATTATAACTACAGTTTCTAGGGAACCAAGACTTTTTCCATCAGTGCTTATATTTGTTGTACCAATGTCAGAAACATGGCATTTGTTTTAAATTAAATTAAAATAATTAAATTTATGCTTTTAAAATCTATCTCTTATAAATAAGTGCATTAGTGACTTTTTGGTGTTATGACTAGTAAATTAACCCAGTGGTTAATAGTGACTATCCAATTAAATGCAATATAGATTTTAAGTGCATTCTTGGTGCAAGGCTGCTAGCACAGTGGGGCCTCCACAGGTGAATAAGACAGGAAATGGACCCTCCAGCAGCTTCACAGCCTTAGGATAAGTCATTGTGGTGAGACAAAATGCAACTGATGACAAGGAAAAGGAGGGGAATTGTAACTAAGGCAGCCACACACAGAAACCACATGAAGAACATGTAATTCAAGCTGTTTCTGGAACATCAAACAGATGGGGGTCAGCATTCTGGCCATAAGGACAGTGAAAGTTAAGGATCAGAATTCGGGGAATCTAGACTGTGCTGGTGTGCTGTGGGGGGAACACAGGGGACTTTGGGAAAGGCAAGAGGAGGAAGTGACCAAAAAACAAGACAGGGGCAGGTGGTGGGAGATTCTGAGGGTCAAGCTGAGGAGGGTGAGTTTTCTTTTAGATGTAGTTAGAAACCTTCAAAAGATGTTGTTTCTTGAGAAAGCAGTGGCAAAATCAGACCTATGCTTGGCTAAAATTAGTGGAAGTTACTATTAGCAAGACAGGTGTAATTTTTGTACCAGTTTTTAGGAATCGAATCTTTTTGTTTGTTTGTTTTCCAAATGAAATAAGGAGCTTCAATATATAAAACGGAGTTGCCTGGCTGAGTCTGGGAAGTTCAGATGGATGGACTGAGTGCCGTGAGCCCCAGGGAGCCCCCTGAGGCTCCTACAAGTGGGAATGGTGAGGAAAGCAAACAAAGGAGACGAGAGATTACAGAAAAATCAAGAGAACCGAGAGGAGGGACTGGGGCAGGCTTGGAAAGGGTGGCTGTGAGAGGGAGCCAGGCCAGAGCATCATGATTCGGTGACTGACTCCAGTGGAGGAGGTTAGGGAGAAAAAGGCGGCAGAGGAGTTTCTGATGTTTCACAATGGAGGAACTGGGAAGAGGGCAGTGGCACCAAGAGGAAATACAGGTCTTTAGGAATAAGTGAGGACGGGCACGGGACCTGCATTCAAAGAGTCTATAGGATAGTGTGTGTCAAAAATTCAGACAAATATTGGCAGCTTCACTCACTGATTTGAACATGTTTGAACATGAACATCCGACTGCCCAAAATCATGTCAGCACAGTCCAGGTTTAAACGAGGTGATTTGTTTGTATTTATTACTTTTTTTTTCTTTAGTGTATCCTAGAGCTTTGTTGTCCTGATCTTTCACGTTAACATTTCAAAACAACTTGAGAAATTACTAGAGGGAAGTCTTGACACCTGGCATATGATCCAGGCTGATGTAACAAATTTTAAAATGTCTTTTCATGGGTAAGTTAAAAATGTGCAGCTTAGACAGTCGTTGAAACTCCATATGCCTCTTTTGGCCAACACAGTAATGCAGCTTGTGGAAATAGAAATGAACATTCAGAAATTGGAAGCATGCCTTTGTCTAAAATCTGGGCAATGTTTAAGCCTTCTTACACACTGCAACCTTTCAATTAGCCATTACCAGACTTAAGTAAAGAAGCAACTAGCTGGTGCTGGATCCCTCATCCTGTCGGTAGCTGAATCAGATTCCCTGGCTAAAGAGATGCAATGTGTTTAATAGCCTTTATGAACAGATTTATGCACCCAAAGATTCTGTTATTTCAGGAAGCTGTTATGAACAACAAGGCTCTAAATCGTGAATGCTTATTAGGCACTATAAATCATCTTCCCTTGCAATAAACATCAATTAAATGCACTTCACGAGCAACAATGCATGGAAAAGATAGATTCTGGAGACAGCACAGCCCTGCGTTACCTACAGTCAGGGATGTAGAAAAAGAATACCCATTAAATTAACATTAGCTTAAGAAAAATGAAAACTTCTGGAACAATTACAGTTTTACTGTTTTGACTGAGGGTGAAAAAATGACCTCGTTCCAAGAGATGTGACTTGAACAATGCTATTCTGCATGAAATTGAGAAATTGCCAACGTTCCCAACCTGACTGATCATGTGTGTGAGATCTTAGTTCCGCTTCATTAGGCTCTCGTGAATGAGTGGTAAATTTTCCCTATTTATACATTTTCTGTCAGGATATCATAAACATAGCCTGCCTAGCACATGTTTTTACTGCTACCTTTTTATTTATATATTAGTTGCAGCTTTGACAAAGAGTTAATTCCTGAATTGAATAAATATCCTCCTTTTCAAATATTTAGATAGGTATTAGGAATAGGTTAAAGTATATACACTTGCTACTTTTTATAACGTTACACATTAACTATGCAGTATTTCAAGATTTTAATTTTTCAATGAATGAAAATAAACATATTTAACTGGTTTCAAACTTTCTAATGCATAAATTTTAACACACTGGAAATGAAGCTTAATGGAGAGGCATTTCCTAAATGAAATTTTTTTCGTGTTCAATTTGAACAAGGCAAGTCTGGAGAAAGTGAGTTGTTCACAGATGAATTCACTTGGATTTTATTTTGAGAAAAAAATTAAAGCAAGCTGTCTGTATGAATCTTCTTAGAGCCTATTTGAATACATTTTTGAAATATCCAAATATATCTTAGAAATTGTGCAGTGTTTTCCAAGTAACATGTTACTAATAATTGTATAAAAGTACTTAATGTTCACAAACCATATTTGTGTGCGCGTGTATGTGTGTGTGTGTGTTTGTGTGTGGAGAAAGAGGGAGGGAGGGCGGGAGAGAAGTGTTATCCTATAACTGCATTGTTACTCACTTTCATTCTGCTATGCTTTCTTGAGTGGGAAAGAAAAGAGTAGAGTTCCATCTTGCTGTAAAATGCACACATAACCCTAGATGAATGGGGTCGTGGAGATGTGTCTGTCTGTCATGAGCAGATACCACCTTCTTGTTGATGGACTGAGGAACAGCAAAGTGGATCTTTAGGGTTCATTGCAGTTTCAGATTGTTAGGTTGGATTCCTTCACCTACAGGGGGTCTCCTCAGGACAGCTGTATAGTGTCTCTTTACCCTGGAGGATGTTCTGCAGAGTTTCTTGTGTAATAAAGTGGGAACTTTCCTGGGCCTTGGCTTTGAAGAGACGCCAGTCATTTGACTAGGGCCGCAGGGAGACAGCCCATGTCAACCAAACAAATGCCGAGCACAAAAGCAACAGCAAAAGCGACCACTGAGCTCCATGGGCACAACTTCCCTAAAGAGATAAGAGAGGAGGCTCCCGACAAACCGCATCTCCAAGTCTTACTCCCAACTGATATCTACCTCTAAGAACATTTAACGTAGATATATATGAGCCAGATTTTACCTGTATAAAGGAATTGGGGGACAAGACTGAAATGGTCCTTCCTTTACTTCCTTACCTTTAAAAATCCTATCTCACGTTCAAGACCCAATTTAAATGCCACCTGCTTCTTGATGTCTTCTCAGAGCTCTAAACAGAATCAATGGATTCTCCTCCCAAAATCCATAATATTGTCTGGGCCTTTCTTATGGAACTTTCACCAGGTGCTTTGTATTTTAATTGAGTGCATGCCTGTCTTTGTTCTCCAGAGCACCACCTATCTTTTTCATATTTGTTTCATTCCTGCACCCCACCCCAAATCCCACAGAAGACTGCTTTGCACACAGTAGGTGTTCATTAAAATGTCATTCATGTTCACGTTCAATGTTAACCTCACACTGTGCTCCCAAGGGTTAGATCTGGATAATGGCACTGATTATATTCAGTTCTATATGACTATACAATGTCTGTCTTTTCTGTCAACCAGTAGGCAGCCTTCTAAACTTGATTTTCCAATCTGTTTAGGATTAAAAACAAATAAATTAACTTCCATACTGAAAGGTCCTTGAGGGAACTCTCCACTTCATATATCATTTTTGTATCCCACCGAGTTGCTTAATACAGGACTTTTAACAAAATAGATGCTCAGTCAGTGTTTGTGGAACTAAATTGTTAAGTCAGGAATACCTATAAAACTCACATGAGTCTCTTAACTGCTGAGCATGCATTTCTTATGTATATTTCTCATAGAAAGTTAATGTACCAGGAAGACTTCATTAAGTTTTCATTATGCTTAACTCTAAAAAGGTATTGACATGGTTTAGAAGTCATTGATCATTAGTCACAAGATGCTGCTAATCTCTCTACCTGAGTAAAACAGATGAAGCTATCCAGGTTTAAAAAAAAAAAGTGGTCATGGGGCTTCCCTGGTGGTGTAGTGGTTGAGAGTTCGCCTGACGATGCAGGGAGCACGGGTTCGTGCCCCGGTCCGGGGAGATGCCACATGCCGCGGAGCGTCTGGGCCCGTGAGCCATGGCCGCTGAGCCTGCGCGTCCGGAGCCTGTGCTCCGCAACGTGAGAGGCCACAACAGTGAGAGGCCCGCGTACCGCAAAAAAAAAAAAAAAAAAAAAAATTGGTCATCACTTAAGTTATTCTTTCAGAAGATTTCTGGACTATATTTAAGGATATGTATACCTCTGCCTGAATTCCTAGCCAACCTGTGAGAAAAAGACACAGCTATTGATTGTCAAACTTTGCCAAATCAAGTCAAAAATAAGCGAATTTTTGAGGGGTTTCTTTGCAATAGAGAGAATAAATCACACACACAAAATGATGAACACAATTATGTGTCAGTAATTCTGTCATTTTTTTTTAGGAAACGGTCTTACAAAATAAGAAAATACAGGAATTACAGTAATTCAGCAGTGATATTAGCAAGAGCAATTGGCTGAGTTTGAAAGTACTTGAGGGTCTGTCCACTTCCAGATCCTGGGCTGGGCACCTCCCAGTTTCCTTGCAGCCAAGTTGGGGTCATGCACCCTGAGCTCACTTCTAACATTAGTTAAGTGCAGCCGGTGAGTCCTTGTCACCCCATTGCCAAATACATACTCTTAAAAAATATCTTACTGTATCATTCCCTTGCTCAAGAAAAGTTTAGTAGCTCTCACTTGCCTATAAAATTACAAAACCAGGTATGATTAACAAGTGTTTTAAGATTTCAGTGCTATGATCAAAACCACTTTTCTCTTAAGCCATATTTTCCAATTCTCCCTAATATACTGTGGCAAACTAGGCAGGTGGCTGACTTCTGACTTTATTTTGCACTTTGCCCATTCCTTGTTCTCTGCTGGACACATTTTTCCACCTCAGGAATGCCTCCCCAGCTCTGAAGTCTTTCTTGAGCTCCTCAACTATACTTTCCTAGTTAATAATGAAGTTCATCACACTCTGACCTGTATTAGAGTTATTCAGATTTGGGGGACACATCCTTATATTTCCTTGAAAGAGGGGCCCTATCATGGATTCTTCGCTCCTTCCACAATACCTAGTACAACGCCTTATTCATTGTGGATATAATCTTTAAGTAAACAAATGAGAACCCACAGTACCTTGGAGGGCACAGTACACACAACAGGTGTATAGAACCATAGAATTATATAGAATATTATATGGTCAAGACCACATTTATATCCAACATATGACTCCCTTGATAAATCAGTGTAGGGTACACTGTCATATATTTAAATTTAAACAGAAATTGTAGGTTACTCGCACCCATTTGGCATTAAAGTAAATGTTTGTTTCCTATTCCTATAGAATTGACCATCAGAAAGCACCTGGACTTAGACACAGCCTCTGATAAGATGGAGGACCGTATACTTTCCCTCCAGTACTTAAAGATCTTGTGTCAGTAAGATATAGATTAGCCATTTCCATCTAACACAAGGCTCCAATCTTGCCAAACATAAGGGGGATTCTGGGAGCTCAGCTAACCTGGAAGAAGGCACCACGGCCCTGGGGCATGGAGACAACCTGGGCTTTCATGGCTTCCACAGTGAATCTATGGTGAAGGTTGCATTGGCATCTCCAGGGACATTATGGGAATAGAATTCAGTTACTTCCAGAAGTGGCTCCTTCGTCCTCCACACTCCATAACACCAGCCACATTCAACTAGCAGAGTTAAGCTAGCGCAGTCTTGAATGAACACAGGAGCAAAACTTGTTCAATGGATGATGCCCAGCTGAAAGCCAAGAGAATCAACCCAGTTCTGTGCTTCCACTGCACTAGCTTCCAGAAAAAATAGCACGTGGTTTTCATATGTTGGTCAATTCTATAAAACAGAAGAGCACAAGTGAAGTGAACAGAATGGCCACCTGTGCCTACTCACTGTTCCCTTTATGATGCCATTCAGTGGAGCTACTTGCTCAGTCAACAGTGTCTGGGGAGGTGCCAGTCCAGACCTGGGATTAAAATACTTAGAAAATCATAAACACAATTAAGATGCATTCTGAAATATTTGTCATGGGCTTTTTCCTTAAGATTTTTTTGGGTATATATCATTACTTTTTCTCTTCTGAATTAAAGACATATTTTGCTGTAGAATTTTGCTGTAGATAACTTGTAAATAAGAACAACAAAGTACTAACTTCCATATTTTTCTCTTTAACTAACTCACCTGGTGAATTCATTCATCACTCTTAGAAAAAGGAAAGGCAGCATGTGATAATGAAGATATTATGTGGTAGCTGTAGCCTGTGTAGAACCACTTGGGTTGAATTTCACTGTTAAATGAGTGAATGAATGTTATGGTGTCTCTGTTACTTCTTGTCTACTAAGATAGTGAGTGTGAATGGACAACTGTCATGCCCCCAAATTATACTTCTTTTTCTCTAAGGGCATGAGAGCGACCTATAAAAATCTCCCTACATGGTTTTCCTCTGTGTTGTGGGGTGAAGAGGGACCATGTACTGGATCAATGTAGCAGAGACAGATATGGTTAAATTAGGACACCCAAGCACATCAATGAACAACCACAGAGACTCCACTTATAACTCACTACACCTGATGACTACAGTTACTTTTTTTTCTAAATTTTTTTCTAAACCAAGAAACTTAAGTAAATGTGCATGTTTCCAAAAAATTGGCCAGAGAAGAGCTATGAATAACTATTACGTTAACAAACTTAGAAATGGAAAGCTTCTGTGTTGAAAAAGATCACAAATATGCTTGTTTGCTTACTGTTAGATTAGTACGATAATAGCATCATTTAGAGACTCTTTCTGTGTTTTAGCACCTGATCCTCCTTAAATGGTCCCCGTCCTTCCCCTTTCTTTAGCCCACTGCCATAGTCAGGCTTTACATCTGGACAATTGTAGCGCTAACTGCTCTCTCCCTGCCTCTAGCTCATTGCGGCATTGGGGAGGAAGTAGAGGAGGACGTGAAAAGTATTAAGACGATCTCAATTTCCTGCCAACTGTTAATTTATAGAATCTCACCCAGTGACACTTAAATATAGCTGAAGTTATAATGCCACTGTGTTTTCACAAAGCATATGCACGGCCATTTTTGGTGTTCTTTTAAAAATAGCCTTGGTTTCAATGCCCTTATCAGTTCATTATCAGTGGATTGTTTGTTTCATTGTCCAGCACAACTGTCTGATAAAATCCTTAATTATTAAGTATCTGATACTACTATCCAAACTGCTTTAATTACAGCACACTTTGTGTCTTGTTTTATTACGTTTCATGCCAGAATGCCCTGGCCAGGATCTTTAATAAGGCCATATTAAATCTAGGCTAGAGGTGAAAACTCATGAGGCAGCCTTGATTCTCTGCCTATTGTGTAGAGAATCTCATCAGAAAAGCCCCAAACTTCATTAAAGACCGCTGGATGCGGGCCCTCCTATATTGCCATTTACTTTAAGGGCTATCACTCAGGGGCAATTATTGGTGTGCTCCTCATGAGCCCTGTTATATTAAGGCAATTTCTACACCTAGGTTAGGCATTAATACCGCCATTATCTCCAACACAAATCCCCTGACAGTTAGAAAAGCAGGAGAAATTACAGAAGGATTAATCTCTAGTGCCTGTCCAAAAAGAAAACCTTCCCCCCGAGGATAGAGACGGCCGTGTTGAACTCAGTTAAGCTGTGTTAGATGTAATGAGAAAGAGCCCCCCGTGCTTGTCTCTGTCGGAGACGTTAGATGACCCTTTCTCCACTTGTCAATATCCCTTTTGGGCTTTCCTTCTCTCCACTCCTCCTAGGCTTCTCTGAGTCTTAGGGAATCTTTAAATAATTATGTTTGTGCTTAAAAAATAAAAGAGAGAGAGAGAAAACAACTAAGCTTATCCATGTGGGAAGGCTGGACAAAGTAATCCATTTCATCCAAAAAGAAGTAAAAGATAAAAAAAGAGCCTGGTGTTTTCACAAATCCTTTCAATTTCCAGTGTGTTTTTCCAGATGTGTTTGTGGGGATTGCACCATGAACCATGCTGAGAAAAGCAGATCATAGAATAAGGACAAAGAATCCCACTATGCACAAAGGAGTCAGAAGACAGGAGGCTGCCGTGACTTGGCAGGTCATTCCCCAAGCACCCTGCCTCGCCTGATAAGAATACCTTTGACAGGGGCTGATGCTGTTCTTGGTGCACCTCTGTGCTTGCCACAGAATCGCTGGGGTTTGGGAAAGGAATGATAAGGAACACAATGAATAACTAACAAAGCTCCTTTGACGAATGCAGTCATTTGCATTACAGCACAAAATAGCTTTGCTCCTGATGGGAGAGTGGCATACCTAACCACAAATATTATTTGTGTCCTTCGCTGACATATAAGGGCAGTAGTAGACAGAGTGAGTGTTTGGTGGGTGGGAAGTTTTCATTCTTTACACCATAACTGTGCCAAAAATGTTGACCCAGCAAAGAATTTTTTAGATGTTATTGACCTCAAAAACGAATGAGGTGTTTTGGTTTAAGGGAAAATATTTTTAATAATAATATACTTTCAAAAACCATTATAGTTGAAATTAATATCTCATATGTCCTTTATATAACAGTGTTAAAGGATGAATCACAGTTGAACTGTCTGCCTCAGTGCTACAAAAATGCTATTTTAACTCATTTTTTTCCCCTATCCTATTCAATAGGACAAAACACATGGAGGTTTTGAGTGTATGAGGTTGAACGTAAGGGAATTTCTGGGTTGTAAACTATTTCATAGGAAGCAATTGGATATATTTGTCACTTTCAGGTGGTGTAGCCATTTGCCCAGAACACAGCAGAGATTATTGAATTTATCCACTCTTGGGTTACCACAAACTAGAAAATAGAAGATTGTGACCCAGAGCAGTTACCAGCCATATCTTCATCCCTTGTCTGGATCTGCTGCGTGGTGATGACTGGTGACTCCCAATTCATAATGCAGAATGCCCCAGGGACTCAGCACTTGCTGACCAAGTAAAAGCTAATATAAAGTGAGAAATCACTTATTCCACAAATCACTCCTAATTCATCATATGTTCCCCTTTTTTGTTGGTAAATTAGTTGCTATTCTCACTGAAAGTTTCTTTGCTCCTTTAAATTGCTTAAGTAACATATACCTTCTGTAACCTTTGATATTCTAAGATTCACTCAACAAACATATAGTGAACATCTACTAAGTGCCAAGCATTACATTTCATCAACGGAAAAATACAAATTTCTCCTTTAATAGAGGAGGAAACAGTATATATATATATATATATATATATATATATATATATATATATATATATTTGCAATGGACCATACTTTGATACTTCATGTGCACCATGAGAGCACAGAGAAGAAAGGGACAATTTCAGAGAAATTGCAGCTCATCTCCAGAAATGTGAAAACCAAAAATGAGTCAGTGAATATTTAGAAAGACTTCCTAACTTAATCATCTATCCCTTGGACAGAGTGATTGAATCATATAAACTATTCAGAAAAATCATTCATGGAGACATGTGGACATTAGAAGGAAACTTTCTCACCCATAGGAAATGAGGGAACTTTTCTTTTTAAAATACTCCGGAGTATTGCTGCCCTGTGTGCACTAAGCCCCAAAACAGTTGCATATGAACTAATTCAACATCAAGGACAGACATTCTTGACTGAACTTTAACTAAAAGGGAAACTACCAGAAAAACTAAAATATCAATTTCCTCTGCTAAAAATATATCTTCTTTGCTCACTGCCATTTATCCACTGCAGATATATATTCTTAAATAATAGACACACTTTCCCAAGTAAATTCTTTTTCTGCTGCTTCCTTTTGAGTTGTAAGAACTATGATTAAATTTTAAACTTTCTGGGTCTTCCCCTCCACATACATAAATGTAACATATACTTATCAGAATGTAACCTTTGCATAAATGTATAGCATACAAACTGAATGTATAGCAGACAAACTAAATGTATTCCATAATCTCTTTCCCTCATCTACAGTGACTAATTAGAAGCAATCAGAATCAATTCTATCACAAACCATCTAGTAAACCTCTTTTTGCTCCCTTTTGGTTTTTGCCTTCAAGTTTTGTTACTTAAATCATTCAACCTTTCCCCTAGTCATAGCCATCCTTTTCTCAGTTACTTTGTGGTACTAGTTTCCCTGAACGTTACAGCAAAGGAATACTAGGTGAAGAAGTACTTCTCTTTAGAATTAGGGGCAGTGTTTAGAAAACTGACTTTTCTTCTAAGTATTTAACTAACATCGTTTTGCCTGAATAGCCAGATAAAGATTAATGTCTTTGAAATGTGGACTAAAAATGCCACCTGCCAAATCAGTAAACAAAGGATGCTGCAGCCATCAAGCCATCGCATTACAGCCAACCCGATGGTGAAGTCTGAGGGAACTCAGGATGGAGGCAGGATTTGCCCCCAGCTAGCAGCCAGCCACTGCAGTCACCCCCGGCAGTGCACCCTGAGGAGACTCAGGGTAAGAAGCACAGGATACTGGCCCCAGAGGGCTGAAGTGCAGATCAAAGAAATGATTTCAATGAGCCCAGACTTTGCATCTTCCCATACATAGAAAAGCGCTAAATTCCTCAACCTGAGATGGTTTTCTTTAACTGACAATAATCTTTTGATGTTCTGACTACCTGGTCTTTTGTGGCAGAAATTCCTGTATATACTGGTTCCCCCCAACCCTTGCTCTTTGGAGCAGTCTCTCAGAGTTATCTGAGATGCTGTGTACCAGGCTTAAGTCCTCAGTTTTGTCCACTAAATAAAATATAACTCTCAACTAACTTTTAGGTCATGCATTTTTTTCAGTCGATGGAAGAAAAGTATGCCTAGAATAGTTGAGAAATTACAAAAGGAATACTATAATTAGTGGAAAATCTATTAACCAAATGTATAAAATCAAAGAATATCAACTTACTTTGTTGATAGTTGGCTTAATTGATGTGCATCTTACTCTATATGTGCATAATTATTTTCTAAATTCCAACTTGGCTGTAAGTGAAAAATAAACAGAATTAAGTGATTTGTATCATTGTGTTCCCTTTACTAAGTAGACTCTGCAATTGTTTTTGAAAAATTGCTGCCTAAATTGAATTTTTTTCTTTTTCCTACACATTAATCAAATCAGATCAATTTTTTGCTGCTCTTAGAGTATCTGCCAATTCTTGTGTGCCACAGACTGAAAAATCAGATAAAAAGCTTGCCAAGCTATTTTCTAAAATAAGAGTAGACTCAGAATTAGATCTTAAAAATTCCCTTTTGCATTATTGCATCACTTGGTACTAGGAGGTTTTGACATTTGACTACTTGAAGGTCTTTATAGATTTATTTCTGGGTCTCTAGTGAGCTTTGTTTAGATGAATTTGCCAGAAAATTTCCAAATTCCTTTTAGATTTTTGGCCACAATTGAGATCTCTACCTACAACATTTCACCAAGGGACATAAATAAATCATCCTCACTCTTAATAAATTTGTGATAGTGGTGATAAGAAAGGTCAAAACTCTCCTTATAAAGAGCCTCTGCAGGAGAGAAAGAAAATTAACTTGGCACTGGTCACTCTCTTGTATTTGCGGGACCTTTGTCTGTGGGATTCAGGGGCTCAAGCTCCTTCCATTCTGTGTCTCTGTCATCCCCTGTGGCTTCAGAATCCTCTACTTCCGGCCAGCAGAAAGGGAAAAGGCAGAGAGTAGAAAACCCCATCCACTTCTTAAAAAAAGTCCTGATGAGAAATGATATAGATCTCTTCTGCTCTTACCCTTTTGGCAAGAGCAAGCCATATGGCCACACCTGGACACCAGGGGAGAGTCAGGAAATACAGACTCTGGCTCAGCAGCAGCTGCAACCACAACCCCCCGCTGGGACAGCATGACTTTATGGTAGACAACCAGCCACCTCAGCTAGCAGCTGGGAAGAGGAGGGGAGATGCACAAATAGATAAGAATATGCATATACACAGATAAAATCATCTAGCTCCGCCAATGTGCAAATTACCTTCCTAACGACACTCCCGATTGAGTTAATCATGTGCTCTGAATATTGTTTTCAGTGACAGCGGTGGTTTGAAATGCTCCCTCTCCTCCCCCAAAAGTTGCACATGCAGAACTACAGTGACAAAGAAACTGTCTTAGTGACAAAGTGTACCCCATGGCAGCCTGTATTAAACAACTCTAATGTTGTTAAAATATAAAAAATTGCCAAAGAATAAGAGTAATTTTTTATGCCATGTTCTTTTTCTTCTCACTTTTGCTGAAGTTATTTAAATATGTTTCATTGGTTTATTTGGTTCAGCTATTTACTGTCACATCTAACAAGTGATGTCAAGGAGAAATGTGAAACTCAGTTTCTACAGTATATTATTTCTGATGCTATATCTGTAGGGTAGCTTAATTTAGCTTTAAAAAAAAAGGATTTATTCTTTACTTTGGCAGAGAGGAGGATTTATCTTTTGGTTTGTCCTTTGAATCATTCCCCTTTAGATAATAGGTATTTAATAAATATTTGATGAATTTAAATAGGCTCTAGAGGATGTTGATCATGATGATTATGATGACTTTTATATAGAAACTCAGAGATAGTTGTATGTACTAATGAATGCAGGTTGAAATTGTTTTAGCTCTTATGATGTTCTGTATCATAGTCATAATCTTTGTTATTATGATTGTTATAGAGTGATGATTATAAACATGTTATTGATAAGATATGCCAAGAGTATACTTCATTTATTAAAGAATGTTCTGCTTTTATAAAAATTTCTTTATAGAGGTCAATTTGCTTTTTTGAGAATATATTTTAATACTTAAGATTCCCCTTGAGCATAATTAATTGTATTTCTAATAAATGTTAATATAATTGATAAGTGACAAATGATATCATCAATATTTCAGTTCAAGTAATAAAATGTACATACATTTAACAACTATTATTCTGTAAAACTTATTAAAAATACCCAATTTTCTTTAAGATATCTCATATCACACAGCACTATTTGTTGAGCACCTGTGACAAAAGATGTTAGATACACTTTCCTGGATAGATATCTTTGCTAGGGCACATCTTACCTCCTCAGGAATATTAAAAAGTAATTCACTTTCTTCGAAATATTTTGAAAAGTATTCTAGGCTCATTGCCTCCCTTTTAAAAAAAAATTTATTGAAATATAGTTGAATTACAATGTTGTGTTAGCTTCAAGTGTATAGCAAAGTGATTCAGTTATACATATATATATATATATACATATATTCTCTTTTGACATCCTCTTTTATTACAGGTTATTACAAGATATTGAGTATAGCTCCCTGTGCAATACAGTAGGTCCTTGCTGGTTATCTCTTTTATATATATTAGTGTGTATATTTTAATCCCAAACTCCTAATTTACCCCTCCTCCACTTCCCCTTTGGTAACCATAAGTTTCTTTTCTATGTCTGTGAGTCTATTTCTGTTTTGTAAATGAGTCCATTTGTATCATTTTTTTAGATTCCACATATAAGTGACATCATATGATGTTTGTCTTTGTCTGGTTTGCTTCACTTGGTATGATAATCTCTAGGTCTCCTTTTTACCATGATTTATGTTAAGATAACATTAGCTAAGATTTATTGAGTTTTTACTAAGTACCAAGTGTCATTCTAAGAGTTTGAAGCGTATCAGCTCACTTGGTCTTCCTGATAGATGTATGAGATTGGTAGTAATATTATTTCCATTTTAACAGTGAGGAAGTTGAAGCATAGAATAGTTAAATAACTTGCCCATAGTCATAATACCACTAACTAGAGGAGTAGGATTTGAACTCACGAAGCTGAACAACAGAGAACTTGCTCTGAGCCACACTAAAGCTGCTTCTCTACTAACAACAACCAAAATATTGATTTTGCGGTACTTTTTACAGAATAGTTTTTGTAATGTATCTAAGTAAGCCTGATATCACTGAGCAGCCAATAATCGAATGGAATGCATATGTGGTTCATTACTACATTTAAAAGACAAATTATAGTAACCATTATTTCTCTTGATTTGAAAAATATTTTGATTTTAGAACATTCTCATAACAAGTAATAGTTGAGGAAAGGGAAAAAAGTTGAGTGTTATTTTAGTCTGCCTTATAAGTTAACTAAAATTACAGAGTTTTGGGTTTTTTTCAGTAAAGTAACCTGGAAAACACTAAAAATGTATTCAATTGAACCATATGAAATTGCCATTTTGAGGGTAAAGAAGGGTCACATATTGGCAATTCTATAAGATTCAAGCTATTGCCAACTGAATACCACAAGTGTTTGTTAAAGAGTAGGTCAGAAATTATGATGGGGGGCTTCCCTAGTTGCGCAGTGGTTGAGAGTCCGCCTGCCGATGCAGGGGACACGGGTTCGTGCCCCGGTCCGGGAAGATCCCACGTGCCGCGGAGCGGCTTGGCCTGTGAGCCATGGCCGCTGAGCCTGCGCGTCCGGAGCCTGTGCTCCGCAACGGGAGAGGCCACAACAGTGAGGGCCCGCGTACCGCAAAAAAAAAAAAAAAAAAAAAAAAGAAATTATGATAGGGAGGTGAAAGGATTCAAAAGGAGTAAGACATGGTCCTCACGAGGGCTTATAATGCGAGTATAGGAAAAAGACACACACACCTGTAAATGTATGATGCCCCTCGGGGGATCTTACAGAGTGAAGTCGTGTCCAGATGCTAACTCAGAGAGTTTTCTCCGTAAAACCAATAGATGCACAAGGGCAGGATTGAGCACCCAGGCTTTCAAAAAGGGCCCAGCGGCTTCACTGTACCTCCGACGGACACGTTGAATGCGCTTGCCTAACTTCAGTAACTTCTGCCTGTGGGCCCTGCAGGAACTGTACACACTCTGATCTTTCATCCAGATTTAGGCTTGCACTCCAGCTAAAGTCTGTAGTTATATACTTACCTTCTCCAGGCCAGGTACCTGCACCCACCCCAATCCCCAGGCACTATGCCCGCCTCCAGCATCTGACTTTTGTCTCTATCATTTAGGGGAGTGAGCTTCCATGTCCATGCTGATACCCTGATAGGGCTCAACCTGCTCCGTGGCCAAGTTATTAATGTTACATAATAAAGTCCTTCAAAGTGACCAAAACAGGATTGTAATTTGAAGGAGAGACAGTCTTTGAGAATCAGGGTATCTAGAGAAAACTTCACTGACATGGGTAAGCCTTGAATGGAAATTTGAACAACAGAATTTGGATGAATGCAAAAGTAAAAGGCTATTCAGGCTGTGGAAACAGTGGAGTGAAAAGAACAACACAGAGGGCCCATGGCTTGTGGAGGAGATAAGGGATCATCCAGTGAGGGTGAAGATTTCATGTAGTTAGAGATAAGAAAGATGAATTAAAACAGTTTGTGTCAAGTCCTCAGTGTTGGACTGAAGGCCTGGAGTCACAACCAGTAATAGCCACCATGTACTGAGCACCTACTATGTGCCAGGTACTGATACCTTCTATTTTAGCAAATTAGAGAAATCAAAGATCAACTAAACAGATTAGAAGCTGAGATCCAGAGAGGGAGTGTTATCAAAGGCTAAATTTTTAAATGACTTTTAATCACTCTTAAAGCAATTACTATTTAACAGTAATTAATTAACAAAAATTAATTCATTTAAACTGCACAGCAACCCAGTGAAGCTAGTACTATTATCATTATTCTCATCTTGTAACAGAGTTAAATGAGGTGCCCAGGGGTTACCTAACTCGCTCAAGGTCTTACAGTTTATAAATGGTGGAGCCAGGGCTCAAACACAGGAAGCCTTGCTGATTCAGGATCTGTGCTCTTACATGCTCTTTTTTTAGGAAAAAAAAAGGAAGCGGGGAAGCAGCAGGGCACTAAAAGGTTTTAAGCAGGATAATTACATAACAAGTAGCATGTAAGTATTCTTAGATACGTAACTGGGAGGTCAGGTGGAAGATTATATCTACATTTTAAAAAATATATTTATTTATTGTTTATTTATTTTGGCTGCTCCGGGTCTTAGTTACGGTGCATGGGTTCTTCGTTGCAGCATGCGAGCTCTTAATTGCATGTGGGATCTAGTTCCCTGACCAGGGATCAAACCCAGGCCCCCTGCAATGGGAGCACGGAGTCTTAGCCACTGGACCACCAGGGAAGTCCCTATATCTATAATTTTAAACTGAGATAATTGAGGCCTGGATTAGGGCAGGGTTGTGTGGGCAGAAAGAGAAAAAATATGAGATATTATGCAGGCAGAATCAAGCAGATGTGGGAACTAATTAGATATGAAAGGTAAGTGTGAAGGAGTGAATTATGAGGATGTACACCTGACTAGCAAGAATTATGATACAATGATCTGAAAAAGGAAAAAGTTGCAAGAAATATTTTGAGACAGATTTTGTGTCTGGGCTGGAAAATACAAGAGGAAATATCCAGTAAATGTTTGCAGATAGATACCTGGAGTTCCCATTTTATATGGGATATACTCATGTCATATTCAATACCATGTTTCTGTATCTTTTTCTCCTGCCTAAAAGGAATTTCCAGGCCTCATGCCTTTGAATCCTCAATGCCAAGCACTGGACCTGGAAACATAGTAGATGCTCAAAAAAATATGATTGAATGAATAACAATTGCCCAGATAATAATAATAGCTGCAGTCTTGTGTCTCTAAAAAATTGTAACGAAATGAGAACCAGATGTCAATTTTCTTTCTTCTGGAGATTATGGTTGCAGCTCTCTTTTCTTAATAGAATCAAAACTTGCAATCTGTGATAATGTAGAGTAAAATTTATTACCAGATGTTTAACAAAATATTACCTTAGAATTCTCTTAATGGTTTACTAGTTGGAATCAATACATGTTTATTACTTTTGTGTCTTTAATTATGTTTATCTAGAGTACTTGATTGCCAGACTGTAAGTGGTGTGGAGAAGCAAATTCTTTGCAGCTCTAAATGATATTGTAGTAAATTTTCATAAGAACATTCAGGTACTGAGAGTGACTTTTATTTTTTGATTATAAATAATAATGCCTTTGACACTATGACCTTCTGAATCTAAAACCATCCTGAAAAGCAGACTGATGGCACAGTATTCGCAGTTCAAATTTTAGGGGGTTTTCTTCATACATAATATCATGAAAGGTATGATTCTTCTCCTATGCTTATAATGTTTGAGATGCATCAGGAACCTGGAGTTCTTGCCTGATGTCTTGAACTGAATACTTACAGAGCGCTTTCTCCTTATTCCCGTCTCTCTCTTCTCCCTCTGTTTTCTTCGTTTGGCCTCTAGGAATATATGTTGTCTATACCATTCATTTGCTGCATGCTACTTGGTATTTTAAGCTATACTTTCATGCATAGAGAATTTCAGTTCCTTGAGGATGTTGTGTTTCAAGCTTCCAAGGATTCCCCTTAGCACCTGCAACCCCCCATACACACCACAAGCCTGTGTGTGCAGAGCATGGCCAAATGCCGATTATGGCTGACAGCCTTTTGTGATCCCATATCTCAGAAATAGTCTTTTAGTATCTCCTATAAATCCAATATTTTTCTATAATTATTATGATCGTGAAAACATTATACGTGAAGAAGGAAATAAGATAGTGAAATAAAAATTACCTGTAGAAATGTGGTTGTAAAATGAAGCCAGTCTTTTTAGGGGTTGGTCCAACACAATTTCTATGCCTGATTTGTTTCTCTTTCCTAGGTTGACTTCAAATTTGTAATAGCTGTTGTTCTTTACAAAATTGATGGAAACCATTCATTTTCATAGTATGTATGCATTGCTAAAGAACCATCATAGCAAACCAGGAGTAGAATTACAATTAGAAATTAAAATTAGGAGGTTCGAATCTCATTTTTATTCCAAGTTTTTAGATGAGACCCCAAATGAACTAGTGGTTAAGTGTCATTCATTATAAAAACTTAATTAGGGGACCACTCAAATCTGAAACAGATGACCCTTTTACTTAATTATTGCCTCACCCACTTGGTCCTCTTCTATTGTTTGTTTTTCCCAGGCAGAAAGACCTATACTGCTTGCCCTTCAGACTACTGCTTCCCCAAGGACACCCAGAAACCTTTGGTGTACTCAAAGAGCTCTGTTTGTTTTATTTATAAAAAGCTCCTCTTATTCGGGTGTTTCACTCTTACAGGAAGGTGGCACCTTGTTGACCTCTCTGATAGCAAAGGGAAATTGACAAGCCTGAGCACCTAGTATCCTCAACTACCTGCTAATGGTTGTGGTACCCAGGCCTGCCTGGCAGCCTCCATCTCCAATTAAGCCTCTGTGGAAGCTAGGAAGCAGGCCTCTTAATTGGGAAGCTGAAGATACAAGGCAGGTTACAATTTCTGCCAAGACAGGTTTCAGACAGGCCAAGCTTCCTTCTTTCATCCTCATTCTTGCATTTGTATTTTGTTACCCTGCAGGCCCCCTGCCCAGCCCACACTGCAAGACATGGAGGTTATTTGGTGAACAATCTGAATACACAAAAGTCATTTTGCATGAGGAACTTTGAGCTCCATAAATAACCGCCCAGTGAACCAGGATCTGTGACGAATTTAGTCCTAATTGCACATTTTTCTCACCCTACCCCCCACCTCCCATTAAGATATATTGTCTAGGACACATGCAAGAGATCTGTTTGCAGCTATCTTTTACATAGAACTGATTGTTTAATTGCAGATTAAAGATTAATGCAAGTATAATGATTCCAGGAGGACACTTCAGACAAAAGCATCCTGCATCAGGCTGCTTGCCTCCATTTTTCAATTTGACCATAAATTTGGCAGGGAATTAAATAGTAAGTAGCCGTGATTGCAACTCTGGTCTCTGAAGGCACTCACGGGAATGAAAATAAATGAACAGGCTCTCACACAAAGCATGTTTCATTATGGTCATTAGTGGGCAGATTCTCAGCAGTACTGAAGGTGAAATTGTCTAGCAGAGATGTTGGCACATGTCTGTTAAGAATAGCTGAGTCTTTATCTTTATTCCTAGACGCAGACGTAGAGAATGGACTTGAAGACACGGGGAAGGGGAAGGGGAAGCTGAGACGAAGTGAGAGAGTGGCATGGACATATATACACTACCAAATGTAAAATAGGTAGCTAGTGGGAAGCAGCCGCATAGCACAGGGAGATCAGCTCAGTGCTTTGTGACCACCTAGAGGGGTGGGATAGGGAGGGTGGGAGGGAGATGCAAGAGGGAGGGGGTATGGTGGTATATGTATACATATAGCTGATTCATTTTGTTATATAGCAGAAACTAACATACCATTGTAAAGCAACTATACTGCAATAAAGATATTTAAAAAAAAAAGAATAGCTGAAAAGTATGGTAAAATGTATGGAAGTGGGCTTGGTTGGAGAGGCATTGCAGCATACGTTTTGAATTTTAATCCCTTTTTTTTATTATTATTGTTTAAAAAATTTTAGGCATCAGATATTTATGCTACAGTATCACATAAATGTAAACATATTTCATACAGGTTCAGAATTGGCATGGTGTAGAATATGAATATAAGTATAAATGAGGGTTAGTTGCTAAATATACCAACTCTGCATAAAACAGCCAAATAAAAAATATTAGTGATAAATGGGATGTCATGAAAAGCCCCCAGGGACTTTTACCATATTCGTGATAATGATTTTGATTGAGAAATGCTTATCTTTGAATTGCTGTTGTGTTTTTCAAGTAAGAGAGGGTTTTTCCTTAAACCTTTGGCTTTGTGACATGTTGGCCCTCCATTGTGAGCATGAGATTAAATTTATTTCATCATTTTATTCTCTTGCTTATCAGTGAGCAAATTAACCTACATGATTATAAATAAGAGGACAAATCAGGCTGCTCTGGTCTTTTTTTCTTTACCACTGGTTTTATGCCCCCAAATAAGATATTTCATCCACAGGTACCTTGAATGTTATTACACTAATAAATATGTTGATTTAAAGAGCCCTACACATACTCTAGCTTATTTAAGTTATGTTGTTATTTGGGAATCTGGTTTTTACTCTTTACAAAAAATAAAAGTCCAGAGGCTATTCCTATTATGATATATTAATGCATTTTCAAACATTCTCACCTGTTGATAATTTATATGAAAGACATAAACTAGTCTGACAAGACACACACTTTCCTTCATGTTCTCCACAGACTTATGGAAAGCCTATGATTGAACAAATACAACTGTATTAACAATAATGACCCAATAATAATTGGGTCAAAAAATCTAAAATGTTGTATAACCAAAATGAGTTTGTTCTCTTATATAATAAACACACACACACACACACACACACACACACACACAGACACACACACACACAGAGTTTCTTACCATTGATGATATCTAGGGAGCTCTCCTGGGAAAAATTGATGGAGCTATGCTAAAGCTTGATAAACTTTTTGTTAAAACCATACAGCCTCAGAAACACAGTTCAGTGCCAAGGCTTAGTTATTAGTAGTGATGTTCCAAGTCAGAATCCTAAGGGAAGATACTAGTGTTTTTAGTTTCTAATGAGTTAAGAAATAAGGACCAAAGTAATACCTACCTCCCTTCCCAAAATAAAACCAAGCAGTTATAAAAAAAAGTTTTGTTTCTGTTATGAAATCCATTCAAATATTTAACATCACAATTGACATAAAGATTTCAGGATAAGAAATAATGACTTTTACCAATGGCATATTAATGAGGTACAATGAGGACACTGGCAGATGAAAAGAATGTGATTACATCCTGACTTGAACATGGGTATATATTTTCAACTGATACACAGAAGGAAAATCTGACTTCCTCTTGAGACTGGGGCAGTATTGATTTCTCAGGAAACTAAAGTAGATGACAAAATATTTTTTCTTTTTTTTTTTACAGTCTAATAGTTCAGTGAATATAGTTATGATAGTATTATGATAATATATAACTATCCACTTTGACTTGGTTCCATTATCATTTCAAAATTCTTATATGGCTGAGAGAATGATTGAGTAACTCCTCATGTGCATGAGATTATTTTATGAAAGAGGTTAACTAGCTGCTCACCATTTTCACTGAACAGTGAGCAGGAAGAAAAAGTTTCAACTGAAGTAGCAGGTCCCTAAGTTGCGTGGGAATCATGATCATTGACATTATCCTATCATCTGTCCAGAGCCTCCCTACACATGAGTTCTTGCTGGACACAGAGAAGAATGCCTCCTCTCTGGAAAGGTGGTTAGATGCAACAAAGGCATGACAAAAGAAATTCTGGAACAGCCATTTGTATAGATCTCTTTAAACAAACGTAGATATAGATATGTCCCTTTGTTCAAGATAGCAATAACAATTTTACATTTAAAAAAATGAGGGCTTCCCTGGTAGCGCAGTGGTTGAGAGTCCACCTGCCGATGCAGGGGACACGGGTTTGTGCCCCGGGCCAGGAAGATCCCACATGCCGCAGAGCGGCTGGGCCCGTGAGCCATGGCTGCTGAGCGTGCGCATCTGGAGCCTGTGCTCCGCAACGGGAGAGACCACAACAGTGAGAGGTCCGCGTACCGCAAAAAATAATAATAATAATAATTAAAAATATAAAATAAAATAAATGAGAAATTGTGAGAAACGTGGAAATCAACATATGCACATATTAAAATACTTTTTCTATCCTTAAAACCATTCATTTGATCCACCTGACTGTTTATCTACTCTGAATAACTCTTCTATTATATGTGAGTGAACAACACTGGTCCATTACTTTGTAAAACTAGATCAAATGAATAATTTCCATGAACCAAAATGGTTTGTCTCTTGGGACCATGAAGTTCTTTGCATGTTTCAAGTCTGTATGTTTCATGCTTATGATATATTGGTACAGGAACTTTTCTTCTCTAAATTACCTATTGTGATTAGAAAGACAAGGGCATGGTTTTGAATATGTCAGCAGTTTCTTCTCTACTCACAACAGCCATCTCCTTCACCAGCCACCTGTTGAGAGAGCAGCTGGCCTATTTATTGCCTCAGTGGCCTTGGTGTTCTTTCGAGGTGAGGCCAGTTTATCAACCCCATCCAAGTTTTGATACTGTTCACAAGACATGTGTGGCTGACATTAGCTCACTGCTAAGTCACCAGATGGCTGGGATATTTTCCACAGTCAAGTTAAGTTGGAACTGAGATTTGGAATTCTTGGTAAAGAATTCCTACCCCTTTGTTTTATGTATGCTTATTATACTAAGAATATAGATTTTCAATGGCTTAAGAGATCTTGCTGAGATTTTGATCTTTTTGAGACTTATTCTAGATTGAATATCAAAACATAACATGCTATGAAGATATAAAGTTGTTAGTAGTAGGTTTTACTTCTCATTCCAGAAATAACCAGAAACCTTCTGTGGGAAGGTTTCTACTGTGTTTGTACCTCTGCACAATGTAGCTTTAATGAAGGTAATAAACAAAAACAAACTTACAAAAACATCATTGCTATCTAAGTGTTTCCCAGTGTCAGGCTCAATTACCAAATAGAAGCTCTTATATAAATATTTTATAATTTCTTAACTCTTCCCCTAGAAGATATTCTTTTCAGATAGTCAGCACAGAGCAAGATAAAGGAGAAGAAATAGAAAGGGACAATCTGATCAACTCCAGTGAGAGCTCTATGTGGGCACTACTGATATTGTGTAGAATGGGGGACAGATAAAATTTCAACAGGGGGTAAAATGGAGAAGATAAGAGATTTCAAAACATGACTAAATAGTTATTGTATTTGATAGACTGAGAAGCCTCATGATGTCAGGCAAATAAAATATAAAAACAAGAACAAAATCTTAAATTACAGATAGTATTTTTCTAATAAGCCATATTTCAGAATTATCTCCATTTTGTTCCTCATTGTGTAAATGAAGGTGAGCGGCACGTAAAGAAGTATGTGGTGGTGAAAGAATGCAGCCAAGCACATGTACCCCCAAAATATCTATCCCACCACTTCCCATAATGCCTCTTATTTCCACCATGGCAGTTGTTCTCCTGTGAGCTAAGTCATGATCTGTTAGTTCCTACCAATGTCACCCATCAAAGCACCTCTAGTCATCTGTTCATTTCTCCTCCACTCTAACCACCCATATTTAGACATTCAGCTCAACAGCTAGGTTCTCTAACCCTCAGATTCTCTTCCTGCCAAGGTAGCCTATAGAGTACTGCCAAGTTAAACTTCCTCAAGCATGAAGAAAGTTACTCATTTTACTCAAAACCATATTACCTACACAACCAAGTCCAACTCATTAACTTGGTGTTTAAACCATCGCGATCTGCTGCTTGTGACCTCTCCCTATTCATCTACATGAAAACTTGAGTCTGGTAAATTGGCCTTATCATATCAAAAATCTTCCATCTTGTGTGCCATTGATCCAGCATCTTCCCTTAGCTTTTCCTTTATTTTCCATTTGAAAGCATTCTCCTTAAAGCCTCCTTTAAAACAAGCTCAAACCCAAGGCTTCCACAAACTTTTCCCTGGTCATCAGTAATCCTGAGACTTAAGTTCCATAGCACTGATCGTTTGCATCACTAATGTAGCACTTTTTTTATTTATCATTTTTATGTACACACCCTATCTCTCCAAGTAAATTAAGAGCCTCTCCAGGACAGAAACCATTTTTATTCATTTTTTATTTTTTTAACATATTTCTTGAGTATAATTGCTTTACAATGGTGTGTCAGTTTCTGCTTTATAACAAAGTGAATCAGCTATACATATACATATATCCCCATATCTTCTCCCTCTTGCGTCTCCCTCCCACTCTCCCTATCCCACCCCTCTAGGTGGTCACAGAGCACCCAGCTGATCTCCCTGTGCTATGCAGCTGCTTACTACTAGCTACCTATTTTAATATGGTAGTATATATAGGTCCATGC